>NC_142187.1:25841018-26146203 GCF_026936395.1 Plectropomus leopardus | reverse complement strand
GTACCCAGGTAGCCCTTGCATAACCCATTGGGGAACAATTGAGAAAACCCATCCTTTATGGAACCTGTGGACAATCCCATATAGGGCCCATTTTTCCAGTGCTGATTTTGGCAGGCTGCTACATACCCATAAACATCCCAAAGATGGCAAAAATAATAAGAAATCCTGAAAATACATGCAGAGGGCAGAGTCTCTGCAGATAAATACACCGCCACGCACTTCTAGTCATGGTGACTGAGGAGATTACTTGAGTATGAGGCTGAACATTGTGTTTTTAGCAAAATCCTGCAGAGTATACCTTTAATAGTTCTTAAAAGGGGCAGTTCACCCAATATCAGAAATACATTTTCCTCTTATCTGCAGAACTTTTCATCAATATTTTTGGTATGTTGGAGATATCAGCAATAGAGCTATATATGTTGGCCCTCTCTTCAATATAATGGAACACAAAGGCACTTGGCTTGTGGTGTTCAAAGTGCCAAAAAACACATTTAAAAACCTCAACAGCGATGTCTCTTTCCAGAAATCATTACTCAAGATAATCCCCAGACCTTGTTGTGAGCAGTTTCGTGTAGGAATTTTTTTTCTACAGAACTACACGCGCCAACCATATCACTGCGCCGACAGAAGAGTGAATCTACTGCCAGCTCCCTTTCCCCGCTGAGCTCACATTACAGGTCAGCCGAGGAGGACACCATTAGTGTTTACATCTTGTGCTGTCAGGAGCTTCTCGTCCTCGCGTAGAAGCAAACTTCTTTCTGCTCTTGGATATGGTTGGCAGGTGTAGTTTCTTAAAAATAACAAAGTTCCTAAATGAAACTGCTCACAACAAGGTCTGTGGATTATCTTGAATAACAGAGTCATAATTTCTGGAAAGAAACATTGTTGTTGAATGTTTCAAATGTATTTTTTTTGGTGCTTTGAGCACCACAAGCAGAGTGCCATCTAGTTCCATTATATTGGAGAGAAGGCAGACATCTCTACAGCCAATATCTCCAACACTAAGCAACTCACACCAAAACAATCTAGATTTATATATAGCACAACAGGTAAGAGGATAGATACATATTTAGATTTTTTTTTGGGTGAACTGTCCCTTTAATGTTGCGAGCTGAGTCTTGAGCTTTGTGGAGTTTGAGAGGCAGAGCAGGCGAGGAGAGAAAAGGGGCAGCTGAGGATGTCTTTGGTGCACAACACAAGTTAATGCCAAAAAATTCACGGTGAACTTGGAGAAAAGATTTACCACTTTAAGCAACCTCCCTTGGATCTCCCATTAAAACCCTGAGATAAACACGTATGTCCAGAACTGGACATACTGTAGTCAATGTCCATGTACACATACAATCTTCAAATAGTCACATCATTGATCAGAGAACGTCCATTTTTGTGAACAAAAAAAACCAAATAAAGTTCAGCTGTGCTTGTTTCCCCCACAGCGAAGTCTGTTTCAGTAGAACACAAGCACAGGTGGAGAAAAGTCCAGCTACAAGCAAGAGTTAAACCACGCGCTGACCCTCCTCAGAGCCAGGCATAGTGCACTGTGGCAGTACAGGTGAAAGAAAAAGCCATATCAGGTGGCCTTGTGTCCACTTGCGGGGCACTTTGGATCTTGTGCTCCAGCACATCCCCTCTGACCTTCCACTGGAATGGCAAGAATTGTGATTGCTGGCTGGTTTGGAATCAAATCTTTCTTCATTTCTGATTGTGTTTCTGCAGCAGAGCAGTAAGGTCCAGCGTGTTTAAAGGTTCAAACATGGCGGCCAGTCAGAAAGTACAGGGGCCGGTCCTCACTGCAGTTGGCTGTCTGAAACTCGTCCCGCAGGCGGAATTGCCACTCATCCTCCAGCTCCAGTCGGACGATGGTTTGACGCAGGGAACTTCGGTCCTGGCAGATCACGCAGAGAGTGGCACCTGTGGACATGTAGAAAGGTTAAAAACAATCAGACCCGGAGTCTAAAAGCCTTTTCCTTATTTAATTGATTTAGCAGGACTGCTAATTTACATCCGCATTCCCCTCGCAGGTAACAGACAATAGAAAGAATGAAACAAACAAAACAAAAAGTGTCAGAGTGCATGAAACAGCATCAAAATAGAATCATAAAAATGTTCTAAAATCCTGGAAAAGTCTAAAATTCCTAAAAATCCTAAAATCCGAGAAACATCCTAAAATCCTAGTAACATGTATGGGGCACAAAATTTTTACCAGAATGTAGTAAATTTACATGTTTGAGGCTTAAAATGTTCTAGCAGAGGAACCCCAAATCTCCTATTCCATGTGTTCCCCCCAGTGTTGAAACAAAACCCACACCTTTGCTTGAAGAAGATGACATAACAACAGCAAACAACAACAGAAGCAGCAATAACTGCACTGATGAGTCACCTTTGAGAAAGCGGAATTTCTTGAGGAGTCCAGAGACGACAAAGGAGTCACAGAGGTAAAGGAGCAGGCCACTGAACAGCAGACCCTGATGGTTCAGGTTGGTGGAGTGTGGACGAGAGTTGATGTAACACACAGAAATCTATGACAAAAGATATGAAAAGATACACTGCATTAACCCCACTCAAGCAAACTAAGGGAAAATGTAAGGAGATCACCATCATGAAACCTTTCGTCTTTAAAAGCAAAGTTAGAGGTTGCATTGTGTGCAACTGTGCAACATGATTTATTTCCATTACAGAAGGAAACCTGTCTAGGCATGCAAATAATGGGGTGTGCATAGTGTGTCACCCCATATGCACAAATGCACAGTACAAATATGCACTCGAGCATCCAGTGTTTGCACACGTGTATGGATCCAGGTCAGAATGTTCAGAGTAAAACAGATGGTGATATTGTGCAACATGTTTCTTCTTAGAAAAAATTCTATTTGAAATAAACTCAGTCATCATTTTTTCCCCAGAGTTATCACATAAGAGATTCCTCTGACACTGTAGTGCAGTATATGCAATGTTTTCACAGTAGATTTAACTCTTTGTATAGGAATAAGTTGAAGAGTGATCGTAATAGTCTGCTTTGCTGCTTTCAACTGCAACCTCCAGGGAGGTCTTACCTCTGGGCTGATGTTGAGGTAGCTGTCGATGGACAGAACTGGGTTTTTTCTGTTCTGAATGGCCTTGGGAAACAGTCTGTGGCTGCAGCTTTGCAGGAACTTTTCAAGCAAGAAATGGGCCGGGGCATCCAGGAGGGTCTGCTCACTGTCTGGTGCGCAGACATACTGTGACGGGCTGATTGGGGCAGGGTTTTCCATTTCCTAGGGAGAGAAGAGAGCAGTTTAGTTTTAGATAGTCTTTCATAATAATAAATTCACTAGAACTTGAACCAACTTACAAATAAGCATACAGCAAACAAACCAAGCGGTAACCTCTGAGGCTGAAAAATGCAGCCAAAGCAGAAATGCCAAGAACTGCAGTTCCCTATATGGCCACGACAGGCTGGCTCCAAAAGCCAGAGTCAGTCCCCATAGGACCCTATGTTAAAATGCCCAACTTTACAGCAGAAGTAGACAAGTATACAGCCTAGTAAAAAAAAACAAACCCAAAAAACATGTTTAGTCTGTATAGCTAACTATCCTGTTCATGGCATCTGAACAGGGGTTACATTTTTAATGAACTGATCTGTTCAAATGTTATTGAGACCGCTGTGGCTCAAAGTTAGAGCGGGTCATCCTCTAATTAGACGGTTGGTGGTTTAATCCTTGAGTCAACATGTCAAAGTATCCTTGGGCAAGATACTGAACACCAAATTGCTCCCCAAGCTGTGCCATGTGTGTGAGAGTACATGTAACTAGGTTAATGAGTAATAGGTGGAACCATGTATGGTAGCCTTGGCCACCAGTGTGTGAATGTGTGTGTGAATGGGTGAACATGACGTGTAGCGTATAAGTTCTTTGAGTGGTCAAAAGATTAGAAAAGCACTACACAAGTGCAGTCCATTTACCATTTACCATGTGCTTGAAGTTATGCATAATTAAAGGCTTGGCTGCTTTGAGTTACAGTGGTTGCCGTCTGTTGAAAAGGCCTTACCCCAACGAAAATTTTGGCGAGGGTAATGTAACCATGGCATGACCCCCCAGTATCCAGAATTATATTATATCTAACATTTTGGTATCTAATATTCTGGTCACCCAAAAAGTCTTGTTCAGCATTTAGTTGTGATAAATAGGCCCCCTGAGGGGTCGGATGTTCAGTTTTTCTGGTAAATATATTGTTTAAATGTTTTTTGCAAACTAAATTTAGCATTACAGCATTATAGCAGTTCAACACAGTCTTTTATTTTACATAGACTGTAAATGTACCATGTTAATTAAGCTAGCAGCTAGCATTAGGATTAGCTCCATTCTTTCGTTCAAATATGGTCATTTCTGGCTCAAAAAACTCCAAGATGGCAACAGTCAAGATGCCAAACTCAAGGCTTCACAATGGGAGTCCACCATGGATGTATAAAGAGAACTGGATACAGTGTTGGAGGCGAGGCCCTGTTCAATCCTATAAAAGCTGCTCAAAGATGCATGAAGCCAAAAACGTTCAATTGTGGGGTATAAAATAGCCCAAATGATGGGCGCTGTTTCTGCATCATTCCGCTCATTGAGCAAGTGCACGAGAGACCTGTGCCACCTGAGCCAGCTACTTATGGTTTAGTGCTCAGTTTGAATGGGGATTGTGTTGCCCCAAAAAATGGATTGACTGATTTACAAACGCTTCTTTCACAATCTAAGTCTTTTGGAAAATGTGTTTTTGATGGGCTCAGGTTGTAATTCCCCTGTTTGGTCACTATGTAAATTGGCTTCAAAGCCTGGTGCACTTTTTGGGGGGTTGAAGTCCACGCACCAATGTACGACATCACATCTGTTATCTTACACCATCTATCTTGTGAACACTAAACTCACCATGAGTTTAGGTTTGACAAGGAAGTCTTTGTTTCCCCCAACTGGAATGTGTTTCTTCATGAGGCTGAAGTAGTTGAATCGACACAGCAGCAGCCCACTGCTGTTCACCCGTAGATTAAAGTCCACCTCCTCACAGCTGTACCTGCACACAGGAACAAAACAGCACCAGGAGATTGAGACGCTGCACAAATCGCCAAATGAGTGACTGATTGATGCAGTCCTCTATGAACTTACCGATTGAGGTCATATTGAACATTCTGTGTCAGATCCACATTAAGCATGACAAAGTCGTGGAGGTGACACCGGCTGAACGGGTGGCTGGGAGACCTGCGAGCCAGGCTGCTGCTCCACCTGCGTGTACCGCACATTGCATACAGGGAGATCTTCGGTGTGGATTCCATATGCTGCAGTACCGTCTTCAGAGACACGTTGGTTCCATCTGATGTCTCACTGAGAGAGAAAACAGAGGACAGGGCATATATGAGAAGAAAGAAATATATAGAAGAAATATATACATATTTTACATTCTTTCCTCTGAATAAATATTCTAAAAACAATCTAAAAACTATGCTACTCCTCTCTTTGACAATTTTATATATAAAAATCAATTACTACCTGCTGTCTGCTGGCTGGTGGGTGTTCCAAAGCACGCAGGAGTCGTCCATCATAACTATGAAAGGCCATACATCTTGCCTCTTGACACCTTGCTCCTCCAGTCGGTTTCTCTCCAGCTCCAGGTTATGATATGACAGCTCTTTGATCATGAAGCGGGCGGCACCTTGAACAGACAGGAGCGCATGTGTCAATTTTTTCCATTTATACTTCCTCAAAAACACCTTCAGTTTCCGTCAACTAAAACACAGTGCTGCAGGAGGAAAGAAGCAGTGTAAATCAAATGCAAAAGATGAGCATTCATTTTGCATATGTGTGTATGCATTGCACATTTCAGGTGAATTCTTGCAGTTCAGAAAATGCATGTTCCATACACAGTAAACAGAAATGTTGGCAGGCAGCAATGTTGACACTTAGGATTTTTTGTTAGACAAAATGGGTGAAAGGTTGATCATCCTGATTACACCCATTTCAGACGGTCACCTGATTGGCTTCCTTACAAATCAGACTATAGTCCTGCAGATGTTTCCACATGTGATGGACTAACTCCAAACAACATTTAACCTTTTACCTACTGTAAATATGACTGAGGTTGCTCACTCATTGTTATAAGTCACTCATTATCAGCAGAGATAAGTTGTGAGAAAGAGAAGATTTAAAGGTACCCTGTTTTTCACCACTATTAGTGCAATGGAGTAATGTTTTTGTGAGTGGGTTTGTATCGTGCCCGCACAAAAGGACATATGCTCCTGCATTTTGGAGAGAAACATTGAACCACAAACATAAACCGCAAACATGTTTGTCTGAAATATCCACGGGGCAACCTTAGCCTCCTTTCCCACTGGACAAAAACACACTAACAACCACTAGCATCTGTCTTTTTGTATGTAATGGGAAAGCGTACAAACCGCATTCACTACTAGGACAAATACAGTAGGTATGAATATTTAAAAGGACTAATTTTGCTAGTGTGATGTTATGATGCACTGCAAAAAAACACCATCCATCTCCTTCCAAGCTGCACTCCAACATCAATTAAAATTTTTCTGCACCAAGTTTACCATAGATTAAATAAGTAAGACATATAAAAAATAAGTAACCTGCATAACATTTTCACTGGCATCTATGTTGCTTTCTATCGTTTACTAACCCTATTTTCTGGCCCTCTGTGACGTCCAACTTGACACACCAATTTTTACAGGTTTTCCCAAAAACACCTGCACATGAGCTCTAATTTTGGTGGAAAATGGTATTATTCAAGGCCAAAAATCTGTTAAACATTAGGGAGATTTAGTTTATTGTGTTTGTGTGATTAAATGGTTTACTCAATACACAATTAGGTTTTTAATTTGGTTTTCACTTACAAGGAATTTGCCTTGATGCTTGGTGCGTGCAATAAACATATTAATAGGAAATAAAACTAGAGGCAAAGTACTGTAATAGTGAAGACATGACAATAAAACTATGAAAATGATACTATAATAGTATTTTTAGTGAAATGAGACATTTCCCAGATAAGTGAGGTGGATAAAAAATATATATATTTTAACGCAAATGCAAGACATCTAAGTTTAATAAGCTGCTCACCAACTCCCGCATTGTTGAACATAGCCGGCAGGACCAGCAGAATGTGGTTGGGCCAGTATTTTCTGTAGTGAGGCATCTCGAATTGCTTGACGACCAGAATGTGCAGATGACTGGCTCCCTCCATGGCGTGGAAAATGTTGAGTAGGCCGTGCTCTTGGCGTCCTGTAGTCGGTGTGAAGATTGGACTCTTTAGCAGATCAGGATCCTAGAGACAGACACAGAGGAAGGAAAGAAGAGCAGATTTGAGCTCCAGCAGACAGAGATGTGCAAACCCACCCTCTCCATACATTTATGCATTTATTCACAAACACAAATGTATTTATTAAACTAACCTTAGTGGAGACCAGAGGCAGACACATGCTCTCCAAGTGGCTGCCCTGCTGGCTGAAGATAAAGTGCTGCTCCTTGGCTTTAGGAATGACAAACTGGAGCTGGACCTCCTCCCCCAGCATGGACGAGCTGAAGGTGAAAGCGTGGAAGGTGCACTCCGACAGCTACAGCACACATGCATTATTAACACAGAGAGATCGCCATTAAGTATGACTACAAAGAGAGAAGGAAGCTCTGAAGTTTTCAAGTGTCACAGTATTTTGACAGGTTGGGATATCTGTGCATCTGTAATGTCAGTAATGTTTGAAGTCATCATGATTGATGTGGGTGTGTGTGCACTCACCTGTGTGGCGGGGCCTGCTTCACAATACTGGTGACACTGTTCGCAGTGATGAAAGGCATTGTGGGCTGCAAACCTGCTCAGACGAATAGACTTGGTCTCTCGTTTTGCTGGTGTTTGACTCTCGCCTTCTTGCTTGAAATCTGCAAAAATCAAACATGTTCACACTCTTTCTCTGAGTTTAAGATAAAGGTCCAGGGTGTAGGATTTAGGTGGATATACTGACAAAAATTGAATATAATGTAATTAATATGTTTTCTCTAATGTTGGGATGTGTGTGATTTATTCAGTGTTTTTACTGGTTGAAAGCATTTGATTCAGAGAGAAAAAGACCTCTGCGGATACTAGTAAAAACTGAGTGTTTTGGAGAGGAAGAGACCTCTGGGGATAATTTGGCTTAGAGTAAAACCTCCTGAATAATGAACACTGAAGGAAATCTAACTGGGAGAAGTTTCAGCTGCTTGCAATCAGCAATCCTCACAGCTAGATGCCACTAAATCCCCCAAAATCGTACACACCGTTCTTTAGATATTAAAGTCACATCCATGCTGTTTTTAAAACGCCAGATGAAAATGTCTTTATGTGTTTGCATATTTCTGCTGACCTTTTAAGGACTTTGGCATCTTGTCACTGTAAACTGGGCTAGCCTTCCTGAACTTAGGGTCCCGTGGGTTGGAGTCAAAGGGCAGCTTTCGAACTTCCTCAATGTCAGGAAGCTGGGAATTTACTGGAGTTGTAACCTCTGATGTTTCTGGAGATGAAAAGAACAGCAAAGCATTAAAAATTAGCATGACAGACACAATCTGACATTTGGTTCCTCATGGTGTGTTTATGTTATCACTGAATAAACAAGTCAGATAAATCCCAATGATCCTCACCTTCTTCCTCCTCCTCTTCCTCATCATAAACATCTACCTCCAACAGTCTGATGAGCATTCGGAAGAGGATACGAAGAAACTGCAGATAGGCACCAGTTTTTCCCACCTAGTAAAGGACAAAAAAATATCATCCCTGTAATGTTACACTTTGATTTTCGGATGTATAATTAGTAAAATATGCAAATAAGTATTTAAATGTGCTTATAAAGGGAGCAGTACTTGTGTTTTGTTACCTGTGGGGGTCCACTGAGCAGCAGGCGTCGAGGATGTGGTACAGATGGGGCTTCGTAGTCGGCGTGATGCTGCCTGGCGATGGTCCACTGGCGGTAGTACATGCTCTGCTCTGCCCCCTGCAAGTTGTGAGTGATAAGCGGCCTAAGCGGGCTGCTCCAGGCTACATCTGCGTGAGGCAGCAGGGAGAACGAGCTCAACTGACTCCCCGACTCCCCCGCCAGCAGGTTGTATGCAGCCCGCGACATGATGACCGTCCGTGGTGACACCCGAGTGGGTTTAGAGTCTCGACCGCACTGTGTGGACTGGCTTGGCCTCTGGGTGGAGGAGGACGATGGGGACGGGGAGGATGAGGAGGAACTGGAATAAAGAGAGGGAGGGGCCTTGGAGGCTTTAGAGGTGTTTGAGGGGAGCTGGCTTCCCATGGAATCGCACTCCTGCTTGAGGCCTTGTGTTAACGTGCCTATGTCCGAGGTGACGGCACCTTCGGGTGGGCAGGTGGAAGTGGAGGGCTTCTGGGAAGAGTCGGCAACGTCAGATGAACTGACACCATTCTCGGCCAAAGAGCCTGAGTGGAGACAAGGAAAGGAGAAATACAGATACAAATAAGGCTAATATCAAGATATTACTCAACCCTTTAACAGCTGGACATCAGTTTTCTTCTGGTGTGTTCAGACGCCTTTCACTAGCATTTAAACCGCTGAAACCTCAGAAATTTGGTTTAATTTTTTTTAATACACGGGGAAAAATGCAAAGAGTAACTTAGAAAAATCCCACAATGTCTTAAAAAAAATTAATTGAAAAAGGGACAAGACAATGACCTGAAAAATATCTGGACTGGATTCTTAGATATTATCAAAAAACGAGGGAATATGTCTGGACCTTTATAATTATAAATCTTATGTGAGAAAAACAAAGTTCTCTTTGTGAATTCAAGAAAACCAGGGGTGAGTAATTGATATACAAATCATTTTGGGGGTGAAGTATTCCTTTAAAATTCTGGTGGGACTCACCAGAAGTTCTGGTTGCAGCGCTGCCATTGCTCTGAGGCCTTTCCAGCTCATCTCCATCATTCAAGCTGGGGGCGGCCTTCTCTCCGTCCGATTCTCGAGGGGCCGTGGCCTTCTTGGGCTCCTGGACCACAGCCATGGACACATAGGTGCAGGCCAGACCCACCTCCTGCTCCAGGGCTGTGCGAGTCAGGTAGCTGGAGTCTATTAGACGCAGGTCGCTGTACTTGAGGGACCTAGATGGTAAAAGTGTAGAGGAGATTGTTGCTGAGAAAAGTTTATATATTTGGATTTTCATTTTTTTGTGAATTCTTTGTTCACAGATCTTTGATTTTGGGGCATTTTAAGCCAAAACAAAATAATTTGTAAATTCTAAATGACATTCAAAATTTGATTAGAAATGTATTTAATGCTTGTGCTTCCAATCTAACGTGGTTTACTGATGCTGACACAACACAGATACACAATCCAGGACTGGTACACTGTGTGCAGGACAAACGTAACTGAACCTCTATTGTAAAGAAGACAACCACACTGGGTGAATGTAGACGTGTAAGATAACACTTGGAGGGTTAAGAGAAAAGGCAATGGTACACCAAGAGGAATTATAGATGAGCTAAAAGGAAATGTACAATACTTTCCATGATTGGCCATAACAATCTACTTATTGTGAGGTGTAAGGTTACCTGGGGAAAGTTTCTCCAAGAGGGTCCTTCCCTGTGAGGATAACTATGCATGGCAGCCCTTCCAGGTCCTCATAAGTGTGCGGTACCCAGTCTTCATTCTCACAGCCTCTCCACGCCTGCAGCAAAACATAATGATTACATATAACTTACTGCTGAGTTAAGTATATATAATTTAGAAGTAGATTAATGATGCACGCTGGGCTGATACTGGACTTAAATATGAAATTGGACATCGAAGGACTATTTTTTCCTTTCATTTCTTACAGATATCATGTCAAATTTTTTATTAAATAAGATATTTTTCTATTTATTTTTAAGCAAGCAGAATGGAGTCTTTATTATTTAAGATGTGAATCAGTCACACTGTTCAAAAGAGCTAAGAATAAAGCCGAAAAACATTCACTGGCGGTGTTTCAGTGGAGATACTTGGTGCTTTAAATGAGCTTTGAGATTAATCTCTAGGTTGCAAGAAGAAAAAAAAAGTCTGAGAAAAGGAGATAAGTGAGTTCTGGGAAGTCAATTTTCTGATAATCACTTCAGACTTCTCCGTAAAATCCAATTTCATTTAAATCCTGGTATTTATTATTACACTTGAGTGTTACTTTCTTGAATACATCATAGCAATGTTGCATAAATACTTAAAATATAACAGAAATATAATAAGAAAGACTCATGTGACAGTTTTTTCTCACCCTGAGGCGACTGGTGAAGTTTCTGGGCAGGTTGAGTTCGGAGGCGGGGCTTCCCAGCAGCACAGCAAAGCACAGCTGGAGCCCCAGTTTGTCCCTCACGTCCTCCAGTCGCTCCCGCGCCAGCATCGCCAGCTGCAGCGAGGGGACTCGAACCAGCAGCATGTGGCCCCGGCCCTGGGAGCCCTCTCTGCTGGGGGCGTTGATCAGGTCCTCCACCATGGCCAGGGTCTCTGGGGTGATGTGGTCTCTCAGGGACGGGGAGGAGGTCAGAGCCATCATGGCCTCAGTGTACTGCTGAATCAGCAGGTAGCTGCGAATCACCATGCTGTGCAGGTGCGGATGTCTGGAAAACACAGCATTTTATGATATCTTTTAGAAAACACAGATGCAATTCTGACATTTTTTGACATACACACTTCCAGAAAATGCCATTTCAAAATGACAGAAAACACACATGTATAAGATTTGATTTTGTGTGACATGTTGATATATGTTAATGATTTCTGTGTGCTGACACCACCCCGACCTTTCAAGCAGTGTGTGAACCATCTTCTCAAATGCATCATCACAGCGCAGAATAGGGCTGGCCACGCCCCACTGCAGGGAGCTGCTGTAGTCCCTCAGGCCAAAGTAGAGCAACTCATTAGGAGACTGCTCCCCCTGCTGGAAGACAATGATAGTAACAACATGACATACTCTCTTAACCCTCCTGTTATGTTCAAGGAACTGCAATAATGCTCCTGGATCAAAACGACTCTGTGCATGTTTAACCCCCTCAAAGTATATTTTCCCCATAAACATTAACTCTTGCTCAATTAATACAATTATATTATTAATAAGTGTAATCAAGTTTTTCACATCTTATAGAGCATGGGTTTTAAAGCTGACTTCTAACACACACTTCAATAAAAAAAGTGGTTTCAAATTTCATTTAGAAAGTAGTAATGGAGCGTCTGTTTAGAAAAAAATAAAAAAAACCTTCCTGTTTTCAATCTTTTTGGGGTTACTGTAACTGATAATGATTATTAAAATAATTAAAACACTGTTACTACTATAATACAGGGATATTTGCTAAAATTTGCAGTTTTGGTATCATGAAAAATTCCACTGGTCTGCAACCCTTTTGATTGTGAGCCTTTAAAAATGTACTTATACTTGCCATTGAGAGTAGGTGTTTTAATTCTCTACATGTTACTGGATATCTGTTGTTTTTTATTGTGGATTTGTCTGTAACTTCTCCTACGCTGCTGTCTTAGCCAGGTCTCCCTTGAAAAAGACTGGTTTAACATGAGTTAAATAGAATAAATACAATTATGCAGTAATTCAGAGGAAATGATAATTTTGAAACTTTTTTTGACTCCATACCTCTAGACTGCCCTAAAAGATAAATAATTTAATATCTTAATAGTCAATAAGGATAAAGTTACCTCTCCTGATAGTGTAGGTGAAATCTAAGTCCACCAGGTGGAGAAGTTAATCCACAAAACTGGCCTCAGCATGCTGCCATAATAATGACATTTAAATGACTTTAACTGAACTATGGCTTTTTTTTAAAGAATCAAGTATTAGACATTCTTTAATGATGACTTGCAGGCCTTATTCTGTGCATTCACAACATTTGGGGAGTTAGAATAATACTCACCAGACTTTCGTTGGAGGGCCAGTGAACTTCATTGTGTATGCTGATGCGGGACTGGCGAGTCTGCAGTGTGTACGGGAAGCAGCTGACCTGCAAGACCAGGAGGTTCATGGCATCGAGGACTTCCTGACAGTTCACCACACGGTCAGCCAGACCCTGCAGCTCGCCATGGCACACCGAACCTGACAGAGCACTGGGGAGAAAGGAAGACAAAGTGTTTGAATATTTTGATGAAAATAACATTTAACATGGATGCAAATAACAACTCCATTAGGGACATGCTTCTTTTACATTTATTCTGCTAACTGCCCAGTATGTTGTAGGTCGTTCCCAAGAAAAACCCTCCGGGAAAACAGGAAGTGATCTATTTTATGTTTCTGGCAGCAACAAGAGTAGCTTGGAATAAGACCGTGGCAGCTGGCAGCAGTAGCAACAATCTCTGAACAGGAATGCAAAATGTCTGCAAATGTTCTTAAGTATATCAGACTGAATGTCTATGTAAAGTTAACATATATATATATTTATGTATATTTCTATGATGTTGATGTCAGGGGATGAAAAAAATAAACACCTTATTTTAACGAAAAAAAACAATGCCTACAAATGTCAAACTGCATCAACATAAAATCCGGCAAAAAGTGTTTCAAATATCACTTAAAATATAATTTCTAAAAAATAAAAGAAAACAAAAACAAATTTGTGATCTAAAATAACCCAGTCTACATTTGATCAAAATTCAAGGTTGCAGATACTGTGTGCTGTATTTGTTTTCATTTGCTTGCAGCTGTTCTCCTCTCTGCACTTTAATCAGTGTAGAAAAAGGACAAGGCCACATTCACCGCCACAACATTTCGTTTTCTCACACAGATTTGGATTATCAACAAAGCAAAGTAGTGTCAGTGGGGTAATTTTACCTTGTGAGGTCGACGTGTGAGTTGTCGTGGATGAGGACAAACAGGGTGTAGGGGTTTTGCTTGACTTTCCTCATGAAGGCCTCCATCTTGGTGTGAACGTCACCGTCCAGACGCACCACGTACTTGTCTGATTTCTGGTGGGCTGAGCAGACGTCTTCGATTCCCAGGTCGACAAGAACTCCTGAAACAAGAAATTAGTAAAACAACACTGCTGGAACACCGAGTCTTGAGCATGGAAAGTTTTAAAACCAATGTGCAAAAATCCTCCCAGAAACTTTATTGTGTTGTTATTTATGATGTACACAAACCTGATTGTCGGATGCGCTGTGCCGTCTGGTGTACCAGGATGTGAGATGGAGGAACCAAAACAAGAAAGTCCACTTTACAAAATCGCCCCAAGTCCAGATTCTGGGTTCCTGAGTCAGCGATGGAGCAGACTTGAGAGAGGAGACTCCGAGCCACGCTCAGCTGGGTCGGATAGATCTGGAAGACCTTACTCAACAGCTCTGCTGCAGGAAAATAAAGAGGGAGAAAGTATCAGTACAGTTATCAATATATTGTGCAAAAATAAGATTTAACATCTAGTAATTTAAAACATGGAGGATACTGCTGTCTTTCACAAATATTGCTGTACGTTTATTGTAATTTATTGACAAGAGAATTTGGTCATTTTCACCAAATGAGCAAAAAGTTTTCAATTTTACTTTATTAGCCATATGTAGATTAGAGGTTCGGAGGGCCAACAGTACAACAAAATGTAAAGATAAATTTAAATAAAAAATGAACATAAAATTGATAAAAAAATAAAGACAAAATAATATGAAAACATGAAAAAAAACAGATTAAAATAAAGATGAAATGAAATAAAAATAAAATTAATATATAAAGATAAAGCAAAATAGATAAAAATAAAATACGATAAAAAACAACAGATAAAAATAAAGTAAAATAGCTATCTAACGATCTATGCAGAATATATTGATTTTTCTTGAATGTTAAAAAAAAAAAAAATCTGCCCTGGCAGGTGAACCAAGTCATTCAGTGAGTCTGATAAATTGCAGTCTAACCTCTATCTGATGGTGGTGACATGCTGGCAGCCTCCGGGGAGTGGATGTGGTCAGCGGCATCGCCCTGGAAAGGCTGGATGACCTGTCCTTTTCGTCGGCGCTGGTATCGCACCAGCTGCTTGTCCAGATTGTCCCCTAAAAAGAACGGGTCACCATAGTCACACAAAGACACTCAGCCAGACATGCAAGCTGTTACAACATGAATATTCTCTTGATATTCAGCACAGCCTCTGTATGAAATAGATACAAAATGTAGACACCATGTTCTACTTTAGTCCTTGAAATTCAGACAAACTCATAATGCCAAACTTGTCTTGTGATTAGTTTAGTTCATTATATAGAGCTGGATAAAATAGGGACAGTCCATCCCAAAATACATATTTTTCCTCTTACCCGTAGCGCTATTTGTCAGTCTAGATTGTTTTGTTGTGAGTTGCCGAGTGCTGGAAATATTAGCACTACACCCACGACTCTGCAGCCCCACCAAAACAATCTAAACCGACAGATAGCAGTAAAGGTAAGAGAAAAAATATGTATTTTTGATTTTGGGGTAAACTGTCACTTCAAGTATAATATTTTGCTCTGTGTAAATTTACTGATAAAATGCTTGGCAAACATTTAGGTAAGACAGTATTTTACAATCTTTTGGATGCTTTTTTTACTGCAACAAAAACAAGCACATGTTGTGTAGACGCAGCTCTCACCTAGCGACGTGGTCTTAAAGTGAGACGCCAAGACGCTGACTTTCCCTGTGATGAGTTCGTAGCTGATCTCCTTCAGAAACTCGTTTGTAGTCAGCATTCCCTCTGCTAAGGCCCGAGCTTGGTACTTTCCTGAGTCACATAACACGCACATTCAGATTAGATTCACGGTAACTAAGTAGCAACCAGGCTTAATGATTTCATGTGCAACCAACACTCACCCAAAACAAGCACACAGAACTCGTTGCCGCTCATTTTGGAGGCACATATAATGACTACATATGTGGGCATGCACTTCTGGTGTTGAGGACCCTCGCTGAGAGACCGAAGTGACTCAGAGATGCCTTCTCCCAGAGAATTATGGGTGACCACTACTTGGACGCTGCCCCCTGAGACACTGGCTTCCAGCCGAGCCAACCAGGGCAGCTGGGACGGGGAGATGGCAGGACCCCTGGGACAGCACAGCATGGCCTTCAATACAATCTGCTCCAGCTCCTCCCTCAGAGGAATCTGCTCCGAGCCTGCGGGAAAAATTCCAACACGACAAGACGAAACCAGTGATATAAAAGTTTGCATATGACAAGATTAGATATTTGTTTTGCAGTGTTTTTTTTTTAGATAAGAAGTCAGCACCTCCAGGTCATCCACCCCACTCACTACCCTGTGTGTTTGATAACAGCAAACAAGCAAAATGTCAGTGCAAATACCACTGACAGCGAGGCTGCTTACCTAAACGTGCAAGATACTGTAACGTGAGCAGAATCATGGTCTCCACAGAGAGAAGCTGGCTACTGTTGAGGCCCAGCGTCTCCAGGGTTTTCTCAGTCAGCTGGCTGCTCTTATAGCAGCTGACCAGCAGAGGGCTCACAACTATGTCCCCAACATTCCCATAGAAATAAGGTAAAGTGCCATGCCCTGAAAAGAAAGGTTTTCATTAGACAAATTGAAAACTATAGTAGACATAGTTATAGGACAACAACTAGTAACAACTTGATATTTGCTTAACTGAATTGTAGAACATTGTATAAAGTTAACAGTTATTATGAGTATACGCCTGATATTTAGACACTTAAAGGAATACTTCAACCACAAAATGATTTTCTGTGAATCCATTAGTCATGCTGTGTCAACTTGAATTTGTGGAGAAAATTTCGTTTTTCTAGCATGCCTCCATGGTGAATGAAGAATCCAAAACAGAAAAAAACACTGAAGTAAATGGGGGCCACATTTAACAACAATAAAACGATATCAAAACATCCATTTACAAAATCTCAGATATCGTAGAGGTTTGTATATAAAATTTGGGAAGTTGTTGTAGAATGTGAATGTATATATAGGGATATAATTAAATTATAGGGAATAATTAAGTGTGTAATTCTTCCTACTCCTTTTCGAACATGTGATATTTAAATTTAAGTGGCTTGAGTATTTGTTATTGAGATTGACGTATAGGATGTTTTTTGTTTCGTTTTTTGTCTTTTTGTTTTTGTTCATTACTTTTGCTGTACGCCTTGTTTGCTTTTATTTGTGCGTTTTGTTTACATGTGTCAAAATAAAGATTAATTTGTACAAACTCTCGCACAACTTTTGCAGCATAACCCAGGTCTCATTTATCCAGTTGTATGTTCTGTAATCCTCAAACACATGTGTTTTTGTTTAAAATAATGTAGTAGGAGTCTGGCTTTAAAGAAACCATAGATAAGCTTCTCTTTCAGTTTAGATAGATTAGATAGTTTTGATTTTAACGAAAATGCATGTGTTGAGATAAGTACTGAGCATATGACAGAATAAATGAGGCTTGGATTATGCCTACACGAGTTGTGTATGAGTTTGTAAACTTATATTTTGATATGTTTTGCTGTTGTTAAACATGGCTCCTATTTCCTTAAGTTCATCCCCAATCAGTCAATAAATCAGCATGTTCCCCATTTTACATGGAAGCATACGAGAAAAACTAAGTTATCTTCAGAAATTTAAAGTAACGTGGGATGACTTATTGATTTAACAATCGTCATTTTGAGGGTGAAGTGTTCCTTTAATATTTCCACACAGTTACAAAAGGTAGCTGTGACAAGCTGGATAGGAGATGGCGAACCGAACTAACCTTTAGGACTAAATCAAAACAAGAGATGAATAACATTTTATTTAAAATATGTTGTGTCATCCAATTATGTGCTAAAATACAGACGGTTCAATGGAAAAATGTGTGTACACCAAGAATAACAATAATTTTCTTCTTACAGTGTGATATATATTTAAAATATATTTCAGAAATGGGTGAACCTACATGAACTCACTTACTGAAATTCAGTCTTTACAGTTAAAACATTAAAATATTTGGTATCAGTGTTATGATGAGAGACATTTTGTCAGCTGCTAAATTGAAATACTCTTCTGAAAAAACTTTGTTGGTGGTTGGTTTCCTGATAACTTTATATTGCTTAGTGGTCAAACTCTGGTTTTGTTTTTCTGACACCGATAATCATCATCATTTTGCTCTGTCCTGCAGGATGATATTCATTTTGCAGTACTAAAAAAAGAGCAGATTACTAAAATTAAGCTTTTACCAATGAGGATGACAGGGCGAAATCCTGAAGAGTTGAGCAGGTTGTCGGGGACGATGACCGTCTCTCCAGCGGTGATAGGTTGGGGCTGAATGACTCCTGACACTTGTGGCTGAGGAGGGGACACTCCTAACACAGAACCTGGAGGGAAATAAAGAAATTACACATCCATACTATATCACTCAACAGCATATTCATGTTTCACATAATCCAGAAACATGGCAGTAATATCTGTGACTGTTGTCTGTAATCACAGTACATTCATG
Organism: Plectropomus leopardus; assembly: GCF_026936395.1. Taxonomy (NCBI): domain Eukaryota; kingdom Metazoa; phylum Chordata; class Actinopteri; order Perciformes; family Serranidae; genus Plectropomus; species Plectropomus leopardus. The sequence continues at coordinate 26,127,800 of NC_142187.1, read as the reverse complement.
TTACAAATGAAAAAAAAAAAAAGCAGGAAGGAAAATTTATTTCAAATGATGCTTGAACATGTAACCAAAATAACAGAAGCGTTCCTGAGTCATGCATTTTTTTTAACCATTTCTGCAACAGTCTCTCCATCTCTGTCTCCATGGAGATATTGGGTGAATCATGTGTAACAACAAGAGAACATCAAGGATGTGGCAGACTCATCTCCGACCCAGAGGGAGGCAGGGTATTAACACCACATGCTCCTAAGTGCACAAAAAACACATTTCTGCACACACGTGCTTACACACACACACACACACACACACACAGTGAAATGAGCTAAAAGAAGACACATGACATAAGAGGGTCAATTTACAACCCTGCACACACACTGACTTATCCCATTTCTGCTCAAAGAGTCGTCATGATTGGGTTCGTGAACTGACCTGGAGAACAGACTATTGGCCGGATGGCTGGAACAGGGACGGCTGTGGGTGGGACAGGTACCAACGAGTTGGGATGCCAGCTCCGGTGGCGCTTCTTTGGAGGACCCGAGTTCATAGCATTGGATACTAAACAAAACAGATCCAGAGACCAACATCAAAACAGAAAATAAAGGGGACAAAAAGGAGTATATCACACAGTTTGCTTCAAAAATATGTGACTTTTTCTCTCTCCTCAAAGAGAGAGACTTACCAGGACTGTCTCCTAAGTCAGCAGTGCGATACCCCTGACCCTGAGGCCCTAAAGAGACCTGGGAGGGACTCAGTAAAGGAGGACGGCCATCAACACTCAGGCCATTTGTCGGTCCGTTCACCCTCAGAGCTGTGGGTACTGAAGATGCACATGCATGAGAATTTAATCATTTTAAAAATTACATATCATACACCAAATCAGACAAGTTGAAATACTGACCTGATGATGGCGCTAAAGGAACTGTTATTTTACTATGAGCCAATAATTTTGATTCATTCTGTGGATGGAGACCATGCTTGTCTGTTTAAAAAAAAAAAAATCATAGGACTTTGCCTAATAGTTGTTGAGCTATTAAAATAAAACCTATTGTCATATCTGTAACTGTGCTGAGCAATACATAAAAATAAGTCAGCACTAATATTGGCTTATTGATTTCCTATGCATGACCGTCTATTGCCAATGACCGGATTGGACATTTTGCAATCTCATATTCACTGTGTTTGCAATACACTAAAACATTGATTGGTGTGTGTAGCCTTTGCCTGTCAATATCACAACCTTGTAAAGGAGCTAATGGATAGCAAAGCCTTAAAAAGTCATTACAGCATTCCTTCCTTCAGTATTGATTGGTGTGTAAATACAAGTACACACACATGCATCTGTTTGTCGTGTGTGTGTGTGTTTGTGTGTGTGTGTGTGTGTGTGTGTGTGTGTGTCTAAGCAGGCCGTAGCAGAGGCTAATCTAGGCTCCATGGTCAGCCACAGCTCCATCTGCCTTATGCTGAAACACATACTGTAGCTAAGCAACCCTTTTCAGCATAAATGCAAGGCCATATCAGTGTAACTCTTGCAAAGGCAAAGGATTATCAGCAACCAAGTCCTTGCAAATGCCTCCGCCAAAGCCTGGACACAACTAGGAATGTGATGTAATGTTCAAGTGTGTTTCTCTTGTATCATCTATCTCCTTTTTTTTCCTAGATTAAGTGTTTCAAACCTGGATCAACATCAGTTTTCTTCTGTCAAACGCTTTTTACAAACTGTTTAATTCTTTGAAACCTAGGCAAATCGGTTTGATTTCTTCCTAAATAATGCGGGAAAAGGCAGTGAGCAACTTGGCAAGAAATTGGTCAAAGGTGGTTAGACTTATTAAAAATATTATCATTATTATTATTATTATTATTATTATTATTATTATTATTATTATTAGTAGTAGTAGTAGTAGTAGTAGTAGTAGTAGTAACGGCGGAATTAAAAAAAAAACAAACAGAAAACTATATTCATAAATCGTATAACTGTATATTTAAAATTATGTTATTGAAAAAAAAAATTGTTCTTAATTGTCAGCATCTTTTTTAAGGTCAATTCTTGTTTGTTTTTTTTACCTTTCTTGATTTCTTTCTTTTTAAGTAATTTGTTTACTAATTAATTTGTAATTTGTAAACTGTTTATTAATTTTTATCTCTATTTTCTGGGCCATGTTTTATAAGGTTGCCTTCTCTCCATGTTTTTGCAAGAAATCAAACCAGTTTGCTCAGGTTTCAAAGGGTTAATAATATATCAGTTAGACAGGGATTAGCTGATAAAACAACATTAAATCACATGTATTAAAAAAGAGCTTCACCTATTGGTAGAGTCTTGTTGCCAGGTGTGGATGACGGAGGTTTGAGGAAACTGCAGTCTCTGCTGAGGTCCTGACTCCCAAAAAAGACAGAGGATGCCTGCGTCGTTCTGTTGGGTGGAGAATCTGAAAGTAAAAACAAGATCATAAATTATCATTAAAATACACCCTGCAGTTCAAACACCCATTACCTGATTGGGTTGCCTTTGGCCTTCATGCTACTAATCAAACGGCAACTTTTCTGCATCCATCTTCCACAGCAAAATGAAACCAAACTATAACTCTCCTTTTCCTTTTAGATGATAATTTTAACTGGAGGTTGAGAAGTACATGTTACGGTGTTCAACCAGCGACCTCTCTGCCTGAAGGTGTGCCTGAAGGTCGCAGCAGTCAGGAGATTTAAGACGAGGGGTTACGCTTACAGCTGTCTAACACATTAATGTGCAAGATCTCTGCTGACAGGCAGCTCACAGGTTCACAGCAAATCAATATTGTAAGCCCTGGAGCTTTATTTTCAATCAGAGAAGGAACAGGCACTCTTGTTGTGAGAGGTCAGAGAAGAAACATTTCCATCAACATCTACAGACAGAATCTGTCTCTGAGATGCAATTATTGGTTGACATGAAGAAATTATTTCCTTTTTCTGTATAAAATATTGCAATATGACAAAAACTGTTGCAAGCAGTAATAAAAATATTTACTTCTGATAAAAAGGATTCATTTGCAAAAACAGGTATTATTATTTCACTAAATCATGTTTTTTTTGTAAAATCCAGGGAATATTGATCACATTTTTGTTGGTTTGTTTTGATAAGAGATCTCCATTTTTTTTTTAAAAATTTAATTTTTTTTTTATTTTTGTACTCAAGGGAATATTAATTGGACTAGTGTTGATTCCTCATTTTTTTTTTTTAAAAAAATCTCTGTTAACATATATCTGCATAATATGTACCCAGAATCTGTAGGCAATGGAGCAAGATTTTGGTTTCAGAAGTGTTCTGGCTTCCGTTTCTAGTCTGTGTGTTGTCCGCTTGTATTGAGAGTCATATTGACCAATCCCGTTTTAGCAGCAGGCATACAACCCGTGTGAAGAGGGAGCACCGCTGGCCAAAATGCTAACTGGAGCAGACCCGAGAACTCTGGCAAGAAAGGAAAACTCTTTTTTAAAGTGGCTCTGTACACGTGTTTTTATTGTTCTATTGAACTTTTGTGTGACTTTTTGTGATGTTATGAGTCTCATGGGTGTAAATGCTTTTTCATATTGTTGGGGCCCCCTACTGAAGGTGATTTTCTGTCATTATGTGATAGACAATTAAGTTTCTTGACCTTTGAATCTTGAATCAGCTATTGTCTGAAAAGAATTTAGCTTTATATTAGCTTTTCTTTTGAATGTATCTGCATTCATGTGCAGATATCTGTTTATAGAGATCAGCTGAAATAACTGGTGCACAAGAAGAGGAAGTCTTGACCTGAATATCTGCTTGTTACACCGGATCTCACGAAATATTGACCGTTGCCCCCAGACACTAATCTTCTTCAGACCAAGCAGCAACCTCTGAGGCTGATAAATGAAGCCAGTGCAGGAGTGCCAAAACTGCAGTTCAATTAAAAACCACTTGAGGTTGGCTCCAAAACTCCCTAAAAATCCCTATAGACCTCCAGTGTCACAATGCCCAATTTTACAGCAGAAATAAACATGTTGACAGCCTGGTATAAAAGACGGTTTTGGGCTCTATTGCTAAATTACTCAACTGTTTACATTTTAATAAGGTCAAAAGTTATGCATATTTAAAGGCAGGGCTGCTTGAGTGACAGGCTGTCTGAGTAAGATCCACCACTCACTCCTCCACAGCTTCATTTATTCATCCAAATATGGTCACTTCTGGATCCAAAACACCACAATGGCAACAGCCAAAATGCCAAACTCGAGGCTTCAAACAGTAGTACACACACCAGAGGGTGACGTCAAGGTGCTTCAAACTGATAGCTGATGGGTTACCAGATTTAATCTTTTAAGGACTGGCTTTTTTTGCTGTGGAAATTAACTCTTTGTATGTCCATTACACCAAAGCATCTCAAAATGAGACAGAAAAAGAATCCTCTTTGTCACAAACGCACTCAAGAATACCTACATTCAGTGGTTCAAGCTTCAGCTAATTAATTTCAGGGCTTGACCACCAACATCACCACCTATTTCTATGGCAACAACATAAACCTTCAGATGCAATCACTCTATTTGGGGAATACATTTCGGATTGTCATTAAAAAGAGAATGGAGGCACAAAGTGCAACGCAACTTTTGTCAGATTTAAGTCAAGCCTGAATTGGATCACTGATTATTTGTGCATCGGGAAGTCCCACCTGAAAGGGAGAACGGAGAGGAGCTGTGTCCACTGGCGCCTCCGTTTTCTTTGCTGCTGAGAGACGAGGACGAGCTGGGTTTGGACGTCGACGCGCTGCTGGAGAACTGACGGGTTTTACAGTCTGAGGAGGAGCAGAGAGGAATGACCAAAAAAAAAAAGAAAAAAACTGTGACAAACAGTACGGACACAGCACATCATCAGAGTATAATATGAATGTAGGAGTAAAAAGCAGGGATTTTTACCTTTCCAGCAGATGAGGGGTCCTTTGCACAGAGCACCCTGAGAATTCTTCACCAGGTAGTATTTTAAGTGCTTCTGCTTCTTGGGCTGGGTGGATAACTTCAGGTTGATGTGGTTGGAAAACTCAGTGAAGTATCTGAAACCCTTTTCTCCACAGCCCACACAGTTTCCTGAAAAACCTGCAAGTAATGTAAAAAAAACTAAATTATTGTACCATTTTACATTTTTCAATATTCACAGTCCAGTATTGTGTACTTATTCTACGGGGAACCTAAAATGATTCTCATATCTGTAAGATCAGTGGAGCAGACTGACCTAAAAGTGCATTTTTCCCATTCTCGTCAGGTAAAAAACGTCGGTCAACGGCACAAACCAATATGTGCTCGGGGACGCTGGGGGACTTGGCGCCGACCAACTCGAAACCTGCTGGGACTTCGATGGGCTCTGTTGCTATGGAGACCAGGCGGAGGTCCTTGCCGGCCTGACAGAACCCTAAAGGAGGAAGGATGTTTTCAGTCAGAGGATGAAACAGATGTGACATTTGAAGAAAGAAAGAAGAACTTCAGGGCAGATTGAAACAAAGACAGAAATCATACCGTCCAGCGTGCAGCAGCCGTCGGGTGCAGGGGCCTGTAAGTAGGGAAGAGGAGGGCTGCTGCTGTCCGAGTCATCGTCGTCCTCCAGCTCCTCCAGATCGTTGGAGGAGTGGCCGTTCATGAGCTCGTGGCCTGCCAGCTCCCCACCATGAAGGTCGGCTTTCGACTTCACATCTGATGGATATTTTAAATCGATTATTTTTACTAGTGCTGTGTTAGAATTATGGGTAACATTGTACTTCTCAGGTCTGCAAATTCCTAAAAAATGTACTAAGTTTCATCAAAACAACTCTGTAATTTGGTACTAGTAATAGGGAATTATAGCGAATTATGGAACAGTAACCTAGAGAGTCTTTTAGCAGAGGTGGGAGTAAGTCACTTGTGTCCATGTCAGGCACAAAAATCACAAGAGAGCAAGACAAGTCAAGTCATTGCTCAGGTCCAGCAGGTAATACAAAATTCTGATGATTCAAAATGGTACGCAGTATGATGCTAGTTAGGAAACATGTTTGTTATGGGGTTTTTTTTTGTCACAGTTATTTTTGGTAAACTTCCTACACAGTTTGTTATGTATGAGACAGGAGGGGTTTCACATTTAACTCTATATGGTTGTTTTTTTGTATTTATTTTCAACACTCTCAGAACCCCAAAACTTGCAAGTGGGATTTTTCTTTAAAAATCTCCAAAATCACACCATTTGTAATGGCCAGAAACTGTAAGATATGGTAATTTATGGTGGAGGGAGTGTCATGCATTTTCCATTGGTCACTCAGGGAACAATATTTGTAGCTCTGGGGAGGGTCCTAATATAGAAAAAAAAAAACCTCGGTCACATCCTAGCTATCCCCCAACTCTAAAAAATAAAGCTCAGTCCCTAATAATAAAGTGTTACTGAAATTTGTTGAACCATGTGAATACAGCTTTGACTCAATATCTCAGTATTCATATGGTGTCAGTGCTTTGGGTGGGAACATTGCACTTTCATATTTACATTTGACTTTTCAATTTTGGATGATAAAACAAATCATAACTAAAAGGGACATCACAGCCAAGTACACCCCTGCGACTCCTACCTTCCATATTACCAGGATACGTTTCCGGCTCAAGGTAGAGCTGTGTGAAGATGGGCTGTGGGTCTCCACTGCTGGAGCGCAGTGACGCCTCGATAGAGTTGTGGAGAGCCTCTTCAAATCGAGCAGACTTCAGCTGCCCGGCGTAAGAATTCCCCATTATCTGTGGGAGCAAAGAGAAGCGTGAGCAAAAATGCACGGCCATGGCACTGTAATCTCTACCTATTGATTAGTTCCTTGCATAAGAATAGTGATTTCTACAGATGGCGAACCAGCAGCAGGTGTTACACACAAATGTATTCATGTTTTCAGATGAACACCTCTATAACCCTTTGGGGGGGATGTCAATAGTCTGGTTATTCATAAGTAGATATCAACCAGAGCTTCAGCCACAACTCAAAAATGTCACATTGAGGTCTGAGTGAATGTGTTGGAAATATTTTACTCTGAGACCAAACTATTACAATAACAGCTACACTGAATAACAGCTCACAAATGCACTCAACATATGTGTGCTTAGGGTTGGGCAATATTTAATTATTACATCAAAGTTGTGATACAAGACTAGATATTGGGTTAGAGTTGAGATTTCATAATATTGTTAGTGTTGTCCTTTTCTGGTTTTAAATTCTGCATTACACCAAAGTGAAATAGTTTTCTTTTTTTCCAATTTTCTCTTCTTTTTCTTTCTTTTCTTCTTTTTGATTTTTCTGAATAGATAGATAGATAGATGTGTAGATATCCATATTCTTTTCATTTATAAAGAGTAACATGCCATTTTACCACTTACTGTGCAGTTATATTTCTTTTTTTACAGTAAATATACTACACACCATGTGTGTATTTCAGTTATCCTGTGCAACTATCAATAATAGATATACAATATCTGCATATGTGGAAGGTGTAAATTTTATCTACATTACTGATGATTATTTAGCAAAAGTCACATTGTGTAAATATTTTGTGAAAGCAGCAAAAGTCAACACTACAATATTTTCACAACATTGATATCAAGGTATTTGGCATTTGATTTTCAAACACACACACACACACACACACACACACACACACACACACACACACACACACACACTCTCGCAGTTTCTCTACGTCAGCCCAAACATAACGGCCGAGGCCAGTTTTTGGCTCTTTCTCCGTCTGTCTGTCGTGTCATTCTGCCTGCTCTGCCCCCGTGCCCCCGCCACCCCAGTGTCCACTCTGGGACATCTGCCGGGGTCGGCTGCGTGGGCCTGAGGTTGGCTGGCTCTCTGGTGGCAGCTGACAGCTGGACAGAGGGCTGAGCGTGTAGTCTCAGAGAAGAGAGAAAAGAGACAAAGGGAGGGATAAAGAAAGAGAGATAGAAAGCTCTCCAAAAGTGTTGAAAGAGCAGCACTGACCAGTGGCTACACTCCAGCATGGTGTCCATTTAGTACACAGTGGAGCTTCCTACTCAAACTCCCATGTACCACTTTGTCAAAACATTTCACTCAGATCAGCTTTTGCCAGTAATTCAGAGTTTCTAAATAAAACAGGGAGTGTTGGCTGCTTTCCTGACACATGATTTTGGCCTGAAATACCTTCCATGTTTGTCCTTAGACTACATTTGACCGGTGCAGACCAGTGTCGTTCTTCATCAACCCCAGAGCAGCCAAGTGGAGACCCAGGTTGAAGACTTGAGCTGTTTGGGAAAAGCTCCAACCCCTCATTCAAGTCTAAAAACAGATCCTGTGCAGCTGCTGAAGCACTTAAATGACAGGTTTAGTTTTAAAGTCAGTTGTATAAGTGATCTAAACCTGAGCTCAGAGGTTAGTAAGATTTAACTAACCTGCCTTACTGATTTTTCCAACCAAACATTAGCCTCAGATTGCACATGTTTATATGCATGTGTTGATTTATTTATTTCGTTAGGGGCAAAGGTGCAAAAAGGCTGAATTAGAAACGTTTCCGCAGTGAATTCGGCAAATGAAAACATGATACAATTTTTACAAAACTGAAATTATTTACGGAAGGAAGTGTGCATCTACTGTTAGCTCACCTGACACCACAGCTGGCTAGATAAGCCAAGGAGGATGCCATTAAAGTTTACATTTTGCGCTGTCACGAGCACTAGCCTCTCGTCCATGAGTAGATGCACTCTCTCTGCGCGGTGATACAGTTTGCAGGTGTAGTTCGGAAGAAAGAAAATAGATCCTACATGAAATTGCTCACAACAAGGTATGTGGATTATCTTAGGAACCAGACTGAAATTTCTGAAAAGAGACATTGCTGTTGAGGTTTTTTAATGCTTATTTTTTTTTTTTTTTTTTGGTACTCTGAGCACCACAAGCTGAATGCCATCCAGTTCCATTATATTCGCAAGAAGGCAGACATCCCCACAGCTGATATCTGCAACACTCATCAACTCACACCAAAACAATCTAGACTGATAAATAGCACTACAGGTACGAGGTAAAATATGTATGTTTAACTTCAGGGTGAACTGTCCCTTTAAACTAAATGCTAACATCAGCAACATGCACACAGTGTAAGTGCTAATATACTGATGTTTAGCAGGTATGATGTTTTTCATGGTCACAATCTTAGAGCGTGAAAGTAAAAAATATGTAAGTGGGTAATGCGGAAGTGGGGTTGATAAACGCAAAATACATGTATATATCAAAAATTGATATTCTTGATATATATAAATAATAAAAGATGTTCCACAAATATTGTCATGAGTGCAACTAACAATTATTTTTTATTATCAATTAATCTGAGTATCACCTCAATTAATCAATGAGTCTTTTTTGCCATGAAACATCAGAAAGTAGTGAAAAATGTTCCCCCAAGACTACAAGGTGAGGTCCTCCTGTCGTTTTCTTTTCTAGTAACTAAATAAATGATTTCTACACTGAATATTTCAGTTAGTGAGTCAGTTTTTTATGTCTTGTCTTGACGATAGTTAATGCTATTATTATTATTATTATTAAATCTAATTATTGATGTGCAGCACTTTGAAAAAAATTGGATTGGATTGGATTTGGAATATCAACATGATAGACAGTGTGTTTTGGCCACAAAGACACCTTGAAACTTTTTATTTTGTCAATAAAAGGCAGGGTAGGAATCATGTCGGAGCAGCTTTCTCTTCTCAGGTCTCATTTTGCCCACGCCTAGACAGGTTCCAGACCTCGTGTTTACCTAACAACCTTCCTGGGGAGGAATCTGATCAACCCAGACAAAGGACAGGATTAACAGTGCCTGACTGTGCTGTCAAAGAGATAAGCAGCTTAACAGAATGAAGCTACAGTATTTCTTGCTTAACTGATAGAGGAAGGTGGCTGCACAGAGACAAAGACAGAGAGGGTAAAAAAAAAAAAATGGAAAAATGAGTGCCTGAGGGCGGTTTTAAGCAGCCGCTGCCGGTTCGATGGTGAAGTCAAAAGGGGACTCTGGAGGCCTCTTTGGCTTGCTGACTGTCAAGCCTGAGCAGACAGATTTGTCATTAACCTTGCGCAGGCCGGAGGTGAAAACAGAGAATGACCTTTTATCACCTGTGCAACTTAAAACAAAGCTTGACTGTGGCAGAGGTTGCCAAACGGATGTTTCTAAGGTGTGACTCAGGTGGTTGCTAAGGTCAGTTGTAGTGGCAGGGGGGTCGTTTCAGGTGAGTCAGCAGCTGCAGTTGCCTTGATGGATGCTCAAATATAATGAGTGGACTCCACTGGGGAGACGCAGGTTAATGTCTAAAGACTAATGGCTTAAAAACGGGAGTTTATCTCGCCCAGCGGTGACATTAAAACTGCCTGTCAGCCGGTCAGATGGTCATTCAAGGCCATTCCCCGGCTCCTGGGTGGCATCAACAGATTGTGTGAATTTGACCCCAGGTCAAAGTAAGTATAATCTTCACTTAGTGGATTTGAGACGAGACAGAGAAAATATGACAGCACAGACCATTTCTAACAGATGCATTACTAACAAGGTGACTTACGTTATCGGATTGTTCCCAGGCGTGAAGGGACGTGTTCACCTCTGCTACATGCTGGATCACTACCAAACTGCAGAAACTTTCAGCAAGGACCTTTCACTCAGAGCTTCAAGACCTGGGGAAGAGCAGAGAGATCTCAAATGTAAAACTCATTGTATTGACACAATTTATATCTCCTGACTGTGTTACTCTCAACACAATTAATACTTAACCGACAGCTTCCTGGGAACCAGTTTTTTGCAACAAATTTAAGGCTAAGATACAATAAATATCTTTTTGACTAGGTAGTAGATAAATAGATGTGATGATAATGTTATTTCCCCTGATACCAATACTAACACCTTAACTCACATATCGCCCAAAACAGAGCACAAATCAGATACTGTTGCATTTCACCAGTGGCCTTCCATTTACTAATTTCTGTGTCAAGAAGCCAAATAAAATGCGTAAAAGTGGATCCAAAACTGCAATATAATATGTCCATGGGTTGCTCAGCATGGTCTGGATGCTGGCCTCACAATGCAATCTAGGTGTGCAAAAGATCATTCACATATTATTTTTTACACTCACAAAATTCTACGGATTATATCTGTTGCTGCCCAAACAGCGCAGATCTAATGATACTAGGATGGAGTGAATGTCATGTTATTCTATTGGCCTCTAGAATTCGCACTTTTATGCACAAATGTTAAAAGCTAACAACTCCTTTAATTACAGATAAAGGGACAGATAATCTCAGTAGACATTCACTACTAGATTGATTAATTTATTACAGTCTTAAAAAAATACTGTTGTTCCATGCTGGATAATGAAGCCACTGATAGGACTACAATCATACTGGAGTGCTCACTGGAAAGCTACAACAGTAATGTGGAGGCGGCCAATTAAAGTAAGTCTCGAGACCGCAGCGCTCTAGAGAATAATTAATATTTTGATGTTGTATATGATATTAACAGCCTTGAGGGGATTTAAACTTTCTTGGTTAATAACATGGTATTTGATCAGTGCATAGACTCGCATACTTACCAGTACCCAATTTAGCATTTTAGGCAGTACTGGAGGCATTTCCAATACTTTCTAATTTTTTTGCAATACTGCCTTTTTGTTTCACAAATAGAAACTTGATTCACAAATAGCTATTTGAATGTTGCACATCTTTACAAATGCTTTATCTTTATGCCTATTTGTAGATTATTTGAATGTATTCAGTTATTTTTTTAATTGTGGAATTTGTTCATTTTCAGATTCATTTTATATTTGCATGTATTTTTTGACTTAACAATTTATATTTATATATTTGTGGAAGGTGTTTTATATCTACAGATTACACATTAACACACAGACTGTTAATCTGTTTACACAAATAATAACAAGACAAATATAACTCCATATGTACATAATAGTGAAATTCTACTTGTTTTTCACATTTAAGGAAATTCAACTTCATTGAGACAATGTGACACTCATTTCTGAAAAAGCCACTCCTGTAAGACAGCACATTAAGGTAGACTGCTGCGGCATATCTCTTGTATATTTGGATGTATCAGGGATGATAACAAAAGTAATACATGTGAAATTTAATCGATTAATTGATAGGCTATGCAATGCTGTCAAAATTAATCCAAAATGTTGCTGTGAGCTTTGATAGAGAGAAAAAAACACTTTTGGTATTGTGTAAGATTTTTTTAATGAATTAATTAATTAATCAAAAGTTAATTTTACCAGTAATCAATTAAGGAAAGTGCTTTCAATTTGCAAGATGTATGTGTATATATATATATATATATATGAGTTTGTTTTTGTTGGTTTTTTTCTGCAAGATAAAAAGCAACACCAAGGTAACAATTGCTTGGAAAACCAAAAAAACTGTTTTCCGAAACATAAATGCTATAGAGAGTCTGTTACTACAGATCTTCACGGTCCAAAGAACAAGCCCATTCATACAATGAATGGGTGCTCTTAGGGCCACTCAAACATTAACAGACCATATGTACTCACTATTGCGAGGCTAAAAAGGCGTTATGTGACACTGCGGCCCTGGGGCTATTTTCATAAACACAATTGGGTGTTTTAGTTTGTCGCTTCACTCACTACACACACTCAGTCTCCTCTGAATGGATCTGCCAGCTACTTTGACCCCTTGACAACTTGTTTGGCCACTCAGATATAACATAAGCAAAGTTCCCCTCAAAAGTCACAATCTACCGTGTCATCACTTCTGACTGTGTGGTGCGATTCTGTAAGTTGGTCTGGGGTCCAAGTCCTTCAGAGGGCCAGTATACATAGGCTGGTTCAACTTGCAAATACTGACCACAATGCAGCCCATGATGTGAATGATTAGCCAGCATGATACAGCTAATCAAGGTAAAGGGTTAAAAATATCAATATGTCTGACAGAAACCTGGACTCCTTTACCGAATCACTAACTCAAATTTTTGTTTAAAGCAGAAATAAAATCAAAAAATGAAACACACTAAAGTTTCATAACACAAATTCACACTTTACCCTCCTTTGGCTGTTCTAACAAAGGTCTGACACTCTGCTGATTACCCAGGGAGCAGAGTCTTGAAAATATTTTGATGCTTATCTAGATGTGAAGTGTAGACGACACAGAAGGAGACGCAGATGGCTCCCGAGATGAAGATGAAGGAGCTGTAAATCTAGACACCAACACGAGCCCAGCCCGAGGTGCTTAATGAGGTCCTGTCTTTCCAGTAATGACATTTAGGGAATGTATCAGCCGACACGCTGGGTCACTTTAGAGCGAGCCTGGATTCAAGGCAACGGTTTAAGACATACTTTTGTGACATGCACTTTATAATCCAAGAGCAGCTGCATGTGAGTGCAACCCCAACATACAGAAACCATACTGTCATGTGGCTTTGTGTAGTATACATTGTAAAAAAGGATGTATATAGAGAGCAGCAGATTACACTGCTAAGACTGTGATATATCACAGTTACGATTTCCATTAACTTTGTCAAAACACTTTTTTGTACAAATGCAAACATGTAATTGCATAAATAGTCATCAATGCTATCTGTTTGGAGAACCTACATATATTTTGAACTAGAAGTTGATACAGAAAAGGCACAAATAGATGAAAAATGAAAATGAAATGAAAATTCACCAGAATGCAGGAAATTGACCCATATGACCCCCATACCCCATACAATGCATACAAACACTTAAGTAGCAGAGGACCTATATTTTGACAAAATCTGAGACATTTAAACAGAAAAATTAGGTGTTTAAATCATTTTTTGGGGGGGCGGAGGTCCGCGAGACCCCATGCAACACATACAAACATGAAAGAACATTTTCACTAAAACTTTATACAAAAAATGCACAAATTGGTGTAAAAAAAATCCCCACAGTGTAGAAAATTAAGTGTTTGACTCTTAAAATTTCCTGATTGGAGGACCCCCCAAACCTCATACTATGTATACAAACACAGTGTATGAAATTAAATTTAAGACTTTTACACGACAAACTGATACAGAAAAAAAACACAAATTGGTGTATAACAATTCACCAGAATGCAGGAAACTTGACTCTTAAAATATTCTGTTTCACTCACAAACCCAATACAATGTATACAAACATGAAAGTAGCACAGGACCTACATTTTGACAAATTTACACTAAAAATTACATTGAAGGCTGTAACCGGAAATGACGTGAGCTCTATGTTTTCTCTGTGTCAGTTTTTTGACTAAATTTGCGGTACGAACATTCTTCAGTCACATTATAAATTAAACCACATAACAGGCATTTATTCTATTTTTTTTTTAAGATTTTGACTCCAATTACACTGATCTTACTTTAAACCCTGCCTTTTCTTCTTTCCCTCTTTGTTTCTCCCTCAGCTGCATAATTACATTACAGCGTTTACTATAGAGGAAGAGAGGTAGGATTAAATTTACTTCCCCTCTTGACCTGGTTTGATCATATTATGACTCAGCAGATCCTGCAAGGTTGAAGCCAACACATTTCTAAATGAATGTGAGGAAATCCTTCTGCTGTTTGTTTTGCGCTCCATATAAATGCCTGCGGCATAGAGGTAGGAAGATATTGTTACTGTCCGTACAGTCAAACTTGACAAGTGGCTATTGTGTGAAATGCAACATGTAAGTGAAAATTAGTTTATACAGGATTTACTGACTATATTTTTTTCCATTTTAGTCATGAAAATAACTGTAGATAAAATGTTAATGAAAATTTGATAAATATCTAAAGCGTTTTCACCTCATTGTCATGCATTTTAAGTCTCATGCCAATGGCTGAAATGCGGGAAAGAGCTCAGCACACTGTTAACATCAGAAAAGCTGTGGTGAAGAGACACTGCCCATCAGACATGATAGAAAGGGGGATGGGGTGTAAGAAAAAAAAAAGACAAACATCTCTCCATGTTCTCTAAATTAGGTGCTAAAAGCCCATCTCATTAATGCTACATCAGAGCCACATGTGACACACAGCAAGCAGTAACAAAAAGAAAGCTTCTGCTGTACCTTCCATGACTGCACACCGTAGATAAAACGCTTAAAATCCAAGTTAAATCCAAAATGTGAAGGCAACTTTTCTCAGATTTAGTCCATTTTAGGTCATAAATCCTTGTGGAAATAATTTGTTGTTATCCAGGGAGCATGTGGAGTTTCACTCCTCTCTGGTATGTCTCAAGTCACCTTTGTCATGATACTCTTTAGAGAGAAATGAGAATCCCACTCCTTCCCTCAGAGCAGCAGAAACCCTCCCTCTCTCTCTCTCTCTCTCTCTCTCGCTCTCCCTCACATGCAAACAAACACACACTCACATACACACAGACCCCTCCCCCTAAGTCCCCTACGCCCTCCTCTGTCCTGTGCCATTTGCCAAGGAGGGAGGGAATCCACCGGGGGCTCATTCATCACAGCCCTACTGACCCCCTGTGGTGACAGATGCTCTTGGAGGCCTGCAGAGCTGTGGGGGGAAACAAAGAAGACAATCCCGCATTTCCCTGCTGCCACGCAGCCGCGGCGCCCTGCCACGCGTGACCCCCAGCACGCCAAGGCGCTGACACTGTGTCAGGTGGAAGTTTTCATTTTCGGGGAAAAAGAAGGGTGGGGTGGATGTTTAAATCAAACTTTGGCTCTCACGCTCACTTCAGTCGCTTGCTGACTTTTTTATTGGGGGCCAATTCAGGAGAAGGGAGAATCCGTCCCCGGCAAAATGGGAACAAGAATGTCAGGTCAGCTTGAGCATTTTGTCTTCGTAGCCTTGCCTGAGATTGACCCCACACTGGGGTTTTACTCCCGCTATAAATACCAGGGGCTCATCTGGTCAAAATAAATAAACGGAAATGCACCACAAATCAACAGGCGCTGGCAGATGTTAGGGATTCTTATATCATCACAGGCTGGTGATCAGGGCCAGTACCTTATCATGGTATTGCTAAATAAAGACGAGCTCAAGCCAGTGCACAGGTTTCGTTTCAACAGTGGGGTTAGGAATCTTTCTGCAGAAAATTTTGAGTGTCAAACACTTAATTTTATGCAAATGGTATAGTTTTTGCACCATTTTTTGCCTGGTCATAGTTATCTGTCTTTACTTTTATCAAAATAAAATTTCTGCTACTTTCATGTTATTTTTACGGGAGACATATGGACATGCTCTAAATTTGAGGGGGCATGTCCCACGCGTCCCCCCAAAATTTACGCCTATGGGCTTCAGAGAAATTACACTGTATGCAAGTGGATTAATGTCACTTCCCTGCTGAATCATGTATGTCTAAAACATCTGAGCAAAAATGTTAAACTTACTTCAAAATATCACTCTAATAAATAACCCCTCTCTTGAGTTCTCATTGTGTATATTATGTTTTGGCACTATATTGCAATGCAATATCAACAATAACATTTTCAATGTTAAATCTTTTCTACTAAAGACTGTTAAAATTCTGTCACACACTTAATCGTTTACTGTGACCTCCTCACACATACTGTAACTAGTTGCTGTAAAAATGTGGGCAAATTCTAACAGAAATGTACTGATTTTCCAAAATACAATAAAACACTGTAAATCAACACTTAACATAAACCAGGGTTTCCCACATATTCATGTATTTCTGGCAAACTGCCACAATTAAAACATCTGTGGCCACAAATTGCATTTCTATTTTTGGAGTTTGACTACTCATTAGGAGCGCTGTTGAAATATAAACAACGTTTTATTCTTTGCACCACACTCTCGAAGCATACTCTGGGCACAAATGGAGCACCAGAACTTAAGGCGCATTCTGCTGGGTCAAAAAGTTTGCTTTCACTTGCAGCAGCTGCTCCTCTCATCCATCGAAATGATGCTCTGAAGTGATCGACAGATCAATTATCCACCTTGCTAGTCACATACTGCTGCTGAGGAAAAAAACACTCAAGAAGAGCTCCGCCTGCGCTGCGGTCAGGGACCCACGAAAGCTTCCAAATTTAGAAAACGGACAAAGAATGCAGACACAACTACCACATGACATACTCTAATTCTGTGGGAAACACTGTGATCGCACTATACAACATCTGAGCAACATCAAATAATGAATGCTCACAGTGTTTGTTATGTTTTTACATCACATTAAGGATTGAGAATCCAATATCAATAAGAGCATTTTAAATCTTTAATCTTTTTCTACTAAAGGTTGCTGAACTGTAACACACTGTAACTGCATGTACTATTTTTTCCAAAATACAGCAAAACACTGTAAATCTTGATGCTTTTTGGAGCCAAAAACATCATTAAAGAGTAAGATGTTGTATGATTTTACAGCATTATGTAGTATTTTTCATTTTACCAGAAGCACGCACAACAGCGGTACAAAAGCCACATGCAACAATCATAATTACTGTTTATCCTCTATTTGGGAATCAAACAGAAATGTCAGCAATATTATACCAAGGAAATAAGATTGCACTGACATCTGGTTACTTATCTTCTGATGTTAAATATTTTGCTTTATTCAAATTGGTACAGTCATAGAAAGCAACCAAGACTCTATGGACAGCGACTACCTGCATCTGCCAAAGACCCCAAGACTCCTGTCCGTCTGTTTTCCTGCTAACTAATTAAAGCCAAGTAGAGTCAGCAAGAATTTGTCAGGTAAACAGTAGGTCTGAGTAAACTCACATCTACTTGACAGCAGGGAAGATGCTCTCCCCATTGACCACGGAAAAGCATTTGTAAGCCAAAAAAAGCTTAAAGCTTTCTTTAATGCCAATATATCTGCTCGGACTAATTCATAAGAATCACAAAGAGTTAAAATTGCTCTTATTGATGAGTTAAGAGAGAGAAAACTGAATCATAGTCAAGAACTTGGGTTTCCCTGTGAACTTTAATGAAAAATAGCCTACCTACTTAACATGAAAAATAACAGCAGCAGTGGATGATTAAAATAAAACCTGTTTATATTTTTCTTGTCTCCATATCTCTCTTTACTGGCCCAGGTGTCTCGCTTCACTGAGCAGTGTAACTGGTGTTCCAGTTCATTACCACAGACACACAGTCAACAGTTGTTTTAATCAAGTCGCATGCAGCCCTTCTCACCTCCTCTCCAATGGTTATATTGGGGCCCAGTCAGTGCAATGGCGGCTATAAACCACCACGCAAGCCAATCAGGGCCTCCATTAGCCCTTATGGGGCTTTCATGCACTCATTTCTCTCAATCAGCCACATTTGTCTAAACATTGGGCTTGAGTTTGACTGTGAAATGTGTCCGGCTGTTGCTGATTTAGACCACACATGCGGGCGTATCAGTAAGTCTCAGGAGGGCTTTGGAGTGACACTTTTAAGTGATGGAGATTAAATCAAGTATCAGGTGTGATAAAAGTGAAATCTTCACAATGATCATTCTGATTCTAAAACAGCCACAAGTTCAACTGAGGGAAAAGAGCTGTCAGTGTGATTTATGTCCAAGCCCCTGACTTTGACGTGGCCTGTCCTAAATAGCCCATTTAGAACGGAGATAATGAGTAAACCCGGCATTTTCTTTGGCCTCAAAAGACACTGTGCAAAAAAACAAAAGAGCGTGGATTGAATGCTTGCCCGCCCCTAAGTCCATCCTTCATCACTGCATTGAGCTCCTGCTAAAGTCCCTGACAAAGGGGAAGCATCCCTGCCACAGCCACCTGAGGAAAGACGGGTCACATGATCAGCTGCGGGGGGTTCTGGGAGATGTCTTTAGTAGAGGGGGTTTGGGAGAGGGGTTTTTCCTCTCTTTATTAGCTGACTCAGCAACATATAATTTGGAGAATCTTCCTTCAATCAGAGATAGAGGAATTATGTAGATCTTTTTCTTGAGTAAAAGTTCCAAAAGTCCTGCATTTAAACCCTTACTGAAATAAAAGTTTAATCAACAAAATCTTGCAATTTTCACTAATTAAAGAGGGAGCATATTATCCCAGTTAAGCTGCACTCCACTGGTTTCCATTATCTTTAAAATAGATTTAAAGGTTCTGTTACTTGTTTTTAAAGCTCTTAATGGTTTGGGACAAGTCTACACTGCAGACTCTCTGTCCTTCTGTAATTCTTCATGAGCTCCTACATCTTCTGCAGCTGGGTTTTTAAATACATGCAATTATACACACAAGAAAATTCATTTTTTTAATGATTCTTATTGGTTTCTGTATTTTTTACCTTCATTTTTATGTTTTGTTTATCACCAACTGTCTTTCGATGGTCTAATCTTATTGTCATTTTTCTTTTGTTATTGTGAAGCAGTTTGAGCTGCATTCTTTGTATGAAAAGTGCTCTGTAAATAAAGTTAATTATTATTATTATTGTTGTTGTTGTTATTGTTGTTATTATCATTATTATTATTTATTTTCGGGTCATTTCTTCTTTTGTTGCTCATTGCCTTCTTCTTATGTTTATGAGAGGTTTAAGGAAGCACTGGGTATTTTTAACAAAACTTCAAGACATTTAGCAGCTGTGTTTCACACAAACAAAAACTTCAATCTAAGAAGTAACTAGTAACCAAAGTTGTCAAATGTAGTGGGGTAAAAAGTATAATATTTGTTTCTGAGAAGCACTCAAGTACAGTCCAAGAACCTAAAATTTGTCCTTAAGTGCAGTACTTGAGTAAATGTACGAAATTACATTCCACCACAGCCTCAATTATAACCCATCACATTAGGATGACTTCTGTTGATGACATAACATGGACAAATGAAAAGTGCTCCACAGATGCGGCTCAACGGACAAATGAAGAGATGAGGGATGAGCATCAGGTGGGGAGGAAGTACAGCAACCGAGGTGCTAATTAGCACGTCTAACTCTTATAATAAGAAAACAATCCTGCAGCAAAACAAATCATGAAAACAAAACTGCCACCATGTGAAAATTCCCGCAACGGAATCCCCTTTTCTACCCGCTTCACCTGACGCCAAAGGTGTGAGGACTCGCACTGTTGTTTACTATCCGTGTGGCAGTCCGCCGCTCTAATTTCCTTATAAAAGCCACACAACCTTCTTCGAAACCCCCCTCCCCACCGCTCCTCGGGACTGCCTGCTGAGCCCTGAAGTGCAAATCAGTGCTAGTGAGGATAGCAGATGAGCTAAGGTCATTCATGGCTTTCCAGTGGGCCACACAAACAAAGGCAAACATTCCAGCTGAATGCCATTGCTGAAGTCGGCAGCAACAGAGAGAAAGAAGAGCGAGAAGGAGACAGAGCTGGGCTCAGTGGAGATAATAGCCTGAGGGTGTATATGTGCATGCACGTGCATGTGTGCGTGTGTGTGTGTGTGTGTGTGTGTGTGTGTGTTCTAAGGGATTATCTGTGGAACTATAAAGTGGGGTGAACCAGGGTTTAAGGCCTGGTGTGACCAGAGGGAACGGGGGCAGGGTACAGGGCCTGAGGAGGGGCGGACAAAAGGAGCATTTGGGCAGATGAAGAAGTCATCATCATTAAGCCACTGGAAGTTTACTGTCCAGTTATAAAACTCATTTCAAAATTAGGGGCTAGGGGGGTGCGTGTGAAAGGGCAGCAGGTCTGAGGAGGCCTGCGAGGGGCTGGAGGGCAGTGTAGTGACTCGCTGAGGGACTGTAGCACTAATTCATTAGGGGACAAGCGGCCTTTGTGTTAACACCAGGTTGATTGGAGTGGTGACCTTGCCACACACTCTGGCCCAGCGGATGAGTTTAAGGGCAAGGCATTTAACCTTAAACTAAATCTGAGCTACGGACAAAGGCCGGCTTTATTTATTGGCACAGGTCCATCAAAGAGATAACTGACGTTGCATAAATGGAAAACAAGCCTTGTTAAAAGTAACCACCTGATTGATAACACTATACTCCACTCATTTACAGTAAAAATACAGTATACATTGTATATATTTAATATTTCATCGTGTGTACTGCATAGAAAAGGTTTGTTTTTGTAAAATAAGATGTGCTGCATGATGTGCAAAAAAAAAACAAAAAAAAACTAAGACAGACATAATGATGATGTGATTTTTGCTGGTGTATGTACCAAACAAGCACACCCTTTACGTCTGAAATATGATTTGTAGGCTGGAGCATCTCTGTAGCACCACAATGATTAATTTATAATTGTGACAAATTGTACTTTTATCTAAAATTTACAATTTGGATATTGCACATGGCCATGTTGCCATTTTGATAATTGTGCTGCCCTATAAACATCAACCGACTCATTGTATGTAAGTTTCAATAATACAGATATGAAATATACACTTTTAATTGACCTATAAGTGTAGTAAAGGTGTTTGAATGAAGACATACAACCAGGAAAAAACTCAAACTTGATTTTACCCTTAAAGCGAATAGTAATTTTTTGATTGCAGTAGTGGTAATCACCAGAGATTCTACGACACAATATTATCACGATTCTTATGTCATAATGCAAAATTATTGTGATTTAAAATGTTTTATGATATTTTTTGGTATTGCAATAACATGCAACATCTGTTGCATTGTACAGCATATGACAAAGAAAAGCAGCAGGTATTCACATTTGAGAAGCTGAAACCAGAAAGTATTTTGCCTTTTTGTTTGAACAAATTATCACTACACAAACAATAGTGGTAGATTGTCGCTGGACGACTTATGAATTAATCAACAAATTGTTCAGCTCAAGTTAATCGCATGCTTTCCCAAAAGCCTTTGACACGGCTGACCAAAACAAACCAACTGTAGAATAACATGTTTTTATGTTATGAAAAAGACAATACAATCTCTCAACAGTTGTGATTATCACGTAAAAAACTGATCACATATCTAATTTCTCTGAATTTTATTCCTTTCTTTGGGCATCTCACCCATGAATGACAAAACCCATTTTTTTTTTTTTACCTTTTACACATGCAATTGCAACGCAAGAAAAAAAAAAAGTTCAATTTCCAACAAGTCTTTGACAATGTGACCACTAAGCGGAGAGGTCAGCTCTTCTGGCTGTTATCTCCGATAGAATAAGTGAATGAAAGTGAAGGACGAGTGACAGTTTACAACGCTGCTCATGACTGTGTAATAAAATGGAAGGCCTGTCAGTGAACCCAATCTGCATTTTACAACGTGGCCGGGTTGAACGTCAGTTCACCTAGGTCGGAACAACAGGGAGAGACACAGGACCCTAATGCATTTATGGACTTATTCAGCGAAGCCATATTGAATAAGACAACAATGAGTTCTATTTCATACTGTAAAGCTGTCAGCAGGGCTGGTCAAACACCGGTCAATGGTAAAGGGCAAGAGGAGGGAAAGAGAAAAGAACCCTAAAAACAAGAGCAGATGCTGGATGTTAACTGGTCAAAATGCTGTCTTTAAAGATGTTTATTCTAAGGCTGGAAAAATCGCCCCTAACCTCACATGACATTTAAAAAAAAAAAGATCAAATTAAAGTTATTGTACATAAACTCACACTTAACCTATTTTAAGATAGAAGCAGATCCTCCATTATCATCAGCTTCTTCAAACATCTGGTCCTCACCTAATGGCTCATCCCAGAGTAGATCTTTGATGATGGTTGACCAGGCCTTGTCCTGGCCATAAACTGTTGTTTAGACAGCCCTGTTTGTTATGGGGTGTAAAAGGAGAGCCATGGATCACGTTGAGAGGGCCAACACTATCAAAACATTGGCTCTTATCAGATAGCAGAACTAGCAAAGGGGTCAGGTTCTGTTTCCAGGGGCTGAGCTGCAGCCTGTAGCCACATCACATCACTCAAACTGAGGCTGTGGTAATGAAGGGAGTATATAGAGATGATTGTGTCTACTAAACCTTTCAAAAACTGGTATCATTTGACATTTTTCTAGATTGGTGCCAATATGACTTCTTGGTATTGATAACAAAACATATGCGACAAAATAATCTCAACTCAAAATCCACTTATTTGCTTCTTTGGAGCTTTCAACCACATTTAACTCTCTTCATTTTACTTTATGGTATTTTAGGAATATTATCCTGACAATTTCCAAGAAATGTTATTGAAAATAAACAATGTAATTTATTCTTGATTAAAGGGGAAAATGGAATTTCCTTGAAGAAAAGGCTCCATTTAAACCTAACCAAAAATTAATAAATCATTAATACTAAATAAAATCAGGAATATAATTTTAAGCTTTCCTTAAAATAATTTCCTTGAAATAAAATTGCACAAGACATCCTACCTTCTAAGGTTTCTTTAAAGTGGTTTCTCAGGATTTAAGCTTTTCGCCTTATCCTGGTCTTACACTTAAGATATTGCTTAAAGTTTGTTAGATTGTTGCACATATGACCTTAGCAACCAAAGTAAGAGAAAAAACATAAGGTAGCCATTTCTAGTGTATGACAATAAATGACAAAAATTAAGGCATCCTCTTAACATTATTGTGTGGGAATTTATTTTTATTTTTCATTGACTTTTTGTAACTTTAAGCAGTTAACTTTAAACAAACACTTTACTATTAAGACATAAGACTGTGATAAGGGCAATAACAAAAGCATAATGTTGCTACAGCTAATTAACGCTAACTGTTTATATACGTGGCTAACTAAGCTAACAAGTTGTGATTCTAGCGATCATTATATATTCAGATTTTTTTTAACAGAATAGTTATATC
Organism: Plectropomus leopardus; assembly: GCF_026936395.1. Lineage (NCBI taxonomy): Eukaryota > Metazoa > Chordata > Actinopteri > Perciformes > Serranidae > Plectropomus > Plectropomus leopardus. Next base: position 26,104,195 of record NC_142187.1, on the reverse strand, counting down.
AGTTATATTATAATTATAGTAAATGTTGGTGTATGTGAACATGCAATGACAATAAAGGTATTCAATTAAATTTAATTTATAATTTTAAAGCAATTTTTCTGGTTATTTCTCTGTCTTGTTTCTTTTCTTTTTTTTTTACTTTTGCATTTGTTTATTGTTATATTGTTATTATTTTGTTCTTATTTTCAGGTAATTTTCATGCACTTTTTACATTCTTGCTATTTTCTGGGTCATTTCTTCTTACCTTCCTCTCATGTTTTTGAAAGGAATCAGGCCAGTTTGCCCAGGTTTTTAAGGTTTAACTAATTATTTCCTGTCCTACCTTGCTCTCTTCATCAGAAATGTTGAAGACATGTTGAGATCAAGATGTCAACTGTCTGCTTTTAAGGATCTTCATTAGACATTTTGGATACTTAAGACTTTTTTAAAGTAAAGAAATATACATAAAAGGCACAGATACAAAACGTGGCCAATCCACTTTAGGTTCTTCTCTGAAAAGTTCACACACACTGACTCAATTTAACCACGCAGGAGTGCTGAGCACTCATGGAGAGGACAGAAGAAAGAGGTCTGTTGTGTTCATCAGGCGTCCAAAGAGAGACCCACCTTTCACAATAGGACCTCTCCTTTCTTTTCCTTCCTGAAAAAAAAACCTCTCGGCCACCTTGAATCCATTTGAGTGACACCGTGACAAAGAGGCTTCTCAATGTCCCGACGAAGGAACCTCCTCCCCTTTCCCTCAAAACTTCCTTACCGGGCGATCAGCTGTATCCATCATGTCCTTCTTCCTGACCCCAGGCGACACTGCTGCATCAGCAGGACCCCACCCCCGTTAACCCCCCCCTCACTCTCCGGCCACATCTCCTCCATTACCCCCCACCCTCCGGATTAATAAGCACCAGGTTGCCCTCGGTGACAGGACCCACACTTAAATCCCATCAGTCCTCCTTACTGCAGCAAGCGCCACGGCATCAGCAGGGCCCTCTTTTTTTTGTCTTAATGGGACAATGGAAGCAGAGCCAGCCTTTGTTGAGGGCTTGACCCCCCACACAAACCGTGCTGATGAGAAAAAGTGACAGTAAACCCATTCAGGGCTGGTGCACTTCATCCTGCACTGATCCCTCTGATGAGATGAGATACTTTACCAACTGGCAGATGTGACAGGGCTGCATGGACAATGAGGTGTACCAGGCGGAAATAATGGTAAATACAGCACTCAGGTGCAAAGTGATACGAATTTTGAAATAAACAAAGAGAAAAATTATATGACTTCATTTTTTTAGCCATGTTCCTTAAAACAGCCAGGATGCTGAAGTTAAGGGATAAGTGGGCCATTAAAAAGCACATTTCAAAATGTTCCTACTTACCAGTCATGCACCAAAAGCATGAGTATTTTTCATTTAAAAGTAAGCCATTATCTTTCATGCCTAAGCACAGAGGTACTCATCCAAACCAGATATTCTCCTAACCCTGATTTCAAAGGGTACTACTCCAATTGATCTGGGATGTGAGTAATACATGCACTTCCTCTTTAAATACCCCTTAGCCCTTTTTAACCTGAGATCAAACTGTAGGGCCATACCGACGTCCCGTCGTTATGCTTTCATTGCATTTTTACATAGAACCAAACACCAGTGATGTCTTTCTGCTCCTGCGCATTATTTTGGATAGCATGCCAGCATTGTGGAAGAAAAGAGGCGGTATGGGCGTGACATTTAACACAACAGCACAGTCTCTTGTGTGACATCCAAAAACTAGCGGTGAGGGGAGCCCATTGCTGCCTTGCCTATACGTCATCATGTCTCTGCCCAAAAGTTACACCAGAACACACCAAACTGATAGTTAATGAGCATGTATGATCTGCGCCTGCGTGAGAGGAGATACCCCTCCATACCAACGCACAGTGGTCGTATGTAATACTCATTCAAAAAGTTAAACTGTGAGACCGCCAGTTGGCCAGCTAATGCTAATTAGCCAGTTAGCACATAAACAACACAACCCAATTTTGAAAGAATAAAGCATAGTTACTGTGTACCAGTAAACAACAACACAACCCATCAAGAAATGTTTCTGTTATTAAAAAAATCTTACCTCACATTTCAAATTTGTTTCATCTTCTTTCCCTCTTAACTTTAGCAGTTACATTATTCACTTCCGTTTCTCTTGCGCGCTATACTGAAAGGCCAGTCAGAGTGATTTAATTCACCGAACGGCTCCATGGCCGCTGCTGATTCAACATGCTGAACTGAATCGACCAAAAAAGAAGAACAGTGGAGGACACAGTGCGGGACACAGTGCGGGACACACAATAGTGACAAGGGCCACAGCTACTTGCTGTCGGCCCAACATCGGACCAAAGTCAGCCCATAATGAGTCCATCTGACATCACTATCTTGGAGGTGGTCCAGTATGGACCATTTGGGTGCTAATCGGCCCAAGTGGGTGTGTTTAAACCGGTAAAGGAAACCCAAATCTATGCGGTCTGGTTTAACTCGGAGCAGCCAAAGATGTCAGTGGAAAAGCTCTGCTGTTTGTCCAAAGTTCTCTCACACAGCCCATTGTCTTCTTCATAGCCAAGGCTTAAACCGACATGTAACAAATGTCCAGCTTAGGTTGATGAAAAATGCTAATCTGTGTTTTTATTCAATGGATGTTCTCAGCAAGTCAATATGCTAAACTACAGAGAAAAATTGATAAAGAATTCTTCATTTGCAACACTTTTCTATGAACTGTATGCCTGTTTTCTTTCTGTTGGGCTCGAATTGGAAATGTTCACATAGAGAGAATGAAAAGAGAGAGCCACAGAGAGAGTGAGAGTGACCTCCACAGAGGAACAGCGTGTCCTCGCAGCAGAGTGCTGGGTCTTGGTCACCGTGGCCTTGAACAATCTGTGACAGCCTATGGAAAAGCCTTTTGCTACAGACAGCCCTCTCCCCCACAAACCCTGGCAGCATCAACACACGCTGGCCTTGTGTTTCAATATGAAGAGGGAGGGAGGGAGAAAGAGTGAATGTCATGTGATGGTGTTTGTGCATCTGTCTGTGTTTGTGGGAAGGGAGATTTTGAGTCAATATAGGGAAAAGGCAATGATGCTGCTGTGGTGATGAGGAAATCCTACAAGGCTGAGTGTTTCTAGCTTTTGTTAGCATACTGACTGACAATTTACCTCGTCAATCACACAGAACTGCAATAAAATTTGACATTTATGACCATAACCACTGATAAGAAATAACATTTTACAAGGCTGAAATGAGAATAACTAACTAAATCATCACCAGTTGCGAATAAAAACAGTTTACAACAGCTAAAAATTAGCGGGAAAGGAAGACAAGGGTATTAAATGGTAAATTGTTGGGTATTTTTTGCAGATAAAATACAGTTTTTCTACATGTCCTGTATACTACAAGCTGTCTTACTTATATTAATCATGGCAGGCTTCCTGGAAATGTGGCGTATTGCAGCTGGCTCACTGAGAGCAAAGTAATAAATGCAAAGCATGATCACAGATGTGTCTAAACTGCCGTGTAAATCAATACATAGATATCCAATATTAGGTTGACTTATTCAAACGTTGTACACCTTTGCAAAAACAATCCTAACACTTGTAGCAAAGACCCAAACAATTAAATTCGACCTAAAAAACATTAACTTCCCATCACACTGTTGCACTGTGATCTATCCTGTGGCACAGCACACACTGTACCCTTTAAAAGGTACATGTAAGCTATGAGAAGTCATTTCTGGCTGCAGGTTCTGTTCCACTGGGGCTGGCATCTGTGCACTGGAGGGGAGGGTAGGTACACCCTGTGAGAACGAACTGTTCTTTTCCTCCAGTACTGTGCCAGAAGAGGTTGTTAGCTGGACGCTTTCCAGGTTTCAATGGCAAGAATAAAGATATAACATTACAGAGAGCTCTCTAACTGAGCTGCATGCACGCTGCGCTCTTCATGAGCTTACAACGATGTCACGGAGCCCAAAAAAATCCAAAACGTTCTAAAAATAATAAAAAAAGGAGGAACACCGTAGGCACGAGAGAAGCATTTCATGCCACGATCCTGCTGTGATGCAATGCCACATGAAAGGACTCAGGTGTCGGGGGACGTTAACCTGATTTGTTTATTACGGCTGCAAATGAAAGAATTCCGCTCAAGGAACAAAAGACTGACATTCCTCATTCACCTTGACATGCCATCGCTTTACTGCAAACACACACACAAACACACCCCCGCTTAATGGCGACCCTTTGACTTTGCTCTGGACACGCTTCCCGACGAACGACTTGGGGGCAGATAAGTTTCATCCATTTCTGTCAAGGAGCTATTTCAACTTTGATCTGGGCCTGGGAGTACAGAAAAAGAGCGCAACAGAGCCACAAATTTGGAGCTTTTAACTCTATGCAGCTATTTCAGCTGTGTATGTAACCCTTTAAAACCTGGATGGACATTAGTTTTCTTGTACAGCATTCAGCATTGTGCCTTTTGTATGTATTTAAACCTTTGAAATGGGATTTCTTAAAATACACAAAAAAGGCAACTTGGTAGGAAAGTCCTTCAAATTGTACAATAAATAAATAATAATAATAATAATAAAGTTTAACACTTAGCTAACAGTAAGAAGAGACAATTATTAAATGACTAGGGGGGAAATATGAAGAAAACTATATTTATAATTATTATAATTATATATTTAAAATTAGATTCCAGAAAAATATTAATATTATAATTAGATGTATAATTTTACTTTATTTTATTTAAGCACTTTTTTCAGGTCATTTTCTATTTTTCTTCCATTACTTTTCTTGCCTTTTTTTGTTGCTATTTTCAGGTAATTTTCGTACAACCTTCGTACAAATTTCTTGCCAATCTTTGGGTCATTTCTTGTTAAGTTGCTCACTGCATTCTGTCCTTGTTTTATGTTATTATTTTAAGAAATCAAGCCAATTTGCTCTGGTTTTAAGGGGTTAAATATCTTTACATGATACTTTGCTATTAAAATAGTAATATGAACATGTTTTATTACAGTTGTAGAGACGGAGGACTTAGATGAACTGGGGAACTGGGTCAGTGAGTCATTCGGGAGTTCATCAGCAGTGGCAGAAATGACCCTACCATGCATGTCAGAATCAGAGATAACAGGACAACAGGAAGTTGGATCTGCTCAGTTCATCTACATCAAGTACACGCAAACATACGCAACATAATTATCCCAAGACCTCCCTTGCAACAAAGAGCAGGATGTTCAGGCCAGTTTCTTTGGTAGTACTCCTACGACTCTAGGTTCCTTTCATCCGTCACTAAAAACCCACAATCTGTGAGAAAGAAAGGCATTTTTTTAAAGTCTGAGAGGAATTTCATCCTCACAACCTTCCCCTTCACTTCTGAGCAGGCCATAAACACAAAGGTGTGACGTAAACTCACACCCACAAATTCATGGTCACAATTAGGGATGAAATGTTTTGCTAGAGCATCTTCAGATAGTGTGTTACAGTAGTGTGCCTTTACCGAGCTATCAACTTTATGAGTGTGGGTTTAACACATGCAGCGCCTGAGCTTATACAACAAGAGCAAGGAGCAATGACATTTCAGTTTAAATGTGTCAAAGCTATGGGAATGAATTCAAGGTAATGTTTAAAATGCCATATTTAAAATACGTTTTTTGCTTTTATCTGCTATTTGATTAGAACGTACAGTACAACTACATTGCTCAAATGCACTTCACCCCAAATTCCTTGTCAACACATACAATAGAGGAAAAAGGAAGACTTCACCCTCCAAATAACAATTTGTATCAATTATATATCAATTATTCACCCCCTGTTATGTTAAATTGTGAAGAAACTTTTTCTTGTATGCCTCCACGGTCGACAGAGAATCCAACAATGGAGAAATTCTTGATGAACTGAAGTGAAAAGTTTCCGCATTTAACCATTTACAAACTGTCTCACAACTTGTGCAGTATAATCAAAGTCTCAATATCCACTCATTTTCTCAGTTTTTACCAAACACATGCATTTTTGTTAAAACTTTACTATTCATAACATGTCCGCATAGCACAGACACACTACACATCTGTGCATGGGACTGTTCATGCAGAAGTGTTTTAAATATTAAGGTTTTTGGGAAAATGCATTTGTGTAGGAAATACTGAGCATACAACTGGATACATGAGTCTCACATTAGGATTGAATTTCAAGTTGGGAGAGTTTGTGAACAGATGTTTTGACATAGTTTTGCTGTTGTTAAACATGGCCCCCCATGACTACAATTTATCAAGAATTTTCTCCATTTTTGGATTCTCCGTTCATTGTGGACGTATGCAAGAAAAAACAAGATTTCTTCACGAACTAAAGTTAACATGGGATTATTAATTGATATACAAATGGTCATCTGTGGGGTGAAGTATTACTTTAATATTTGTTTTTCCAGCTATGAGCAGCTGCTCCATTTCATTTGTTTGCTGAATTATGGAACACTAGTGCTTCAAGGAATGAGTTTTGTTATTTTCTTAAATTAATTATTTTCTCTATGAAGTATAACAAAATCGTAAAAAATAATATGGGCATCACAATATCCCAGAGCCTAAATTTACTTCAAATAGACTGTTTTGTCCATTTTGGGTGACTCCACCTTCAAAGGTTGATACAGTACAGTATGGCAATTACACACAGCTAAACAGCTAATTTTGAACATTAAAACAAAAAAGGGAGGGAAATCAAACAAAAACAAAATGAAATAATTGTTACGCTTCCTGCAGGTGAAACTAAGATATAACAGCTGATGGTGGAGGGCTTTGAGAAGGAAGCCCCTCCCCCACCAGAGGGATCAATGCACATAAATGGAAGAGGTCACAGACCTTTGACATCTCCTTTCAGCCGGGGGAGGGGCACAGGCCTTTGTGAGATTGGCTTTAATGATCCAATTGTCGACTGTGTCATGCACCTTCATACAGTACATACAGTTTGCGTCACATCGTGCTCCACCGTGCGCACACTCCACCAAAACTGTGTCCATTCACCAAATTGTCCAGCCAGCAAGTTTGAAGTTTGAATAAATGTGACCTTACATCTCTTTCTGTCTGAATCCAGCTGCCTTGTTTCGCTCTTCATCACCCCCACATCTGTTTTAACCTCTTCTCCCATCTCTTCCCCTCCTCAGCCTCCTCTGCAGACCTTATCTGCGCTTTCCCTCCCTCCTCTTTCAAGCTGCATTTTTTAAAGGAGATCTGATGACTTAAAAAGGCCCAGGCAAGAGAAGATGACCACTTTATAAAAATATTTTGATGAATTTTGCTCCGGGGGAAACCATATGGACAAAACAGCCAGAAGCACAACACCACATAAATCTTATATTATTTCTCAGTTACAGAAAGCTATTCAAATTACTGCTTTAGAGTAAACATTAACCACGTGTGGATCTGACTACCTACAACAGAAAGAAAAACAAATAATCCAGACACTCCCAAAACAGTCTGAATATTTGTCTTTCTATTACATTAAGCTCAACACCGGTGAACACAGTGTTCCTGGCATTCTTGACCCTCAATAAAAAAGGGACAGGTTGAAAGTTTACTGGCATCCATGCGGAACACATTTGGCTCTTCAGATCGGCACGGAGGAGCTCTTTCAGTACTGATGCTTCTGGAAACTAACATTAAACAGCTCAACTGAATTCAGTGTCTACAATGACCTCTCTGCGGCCTGCATATCTTAACGAATGAGTCTGACGTTCACTGGACACTGTTGCTACTAAAGCAACACAGATGAGGTGCTAAGAAACAAGATATCTTGCTAGGAAGTGAAATGAATACAAACTTTCCATGTAATTCAGTTGTATTCAGCATTATCATATGATCTAATCTAAGTCTTTAAAATGGATCTCTATTATTATTTTATAGTTACTATACCAGTATAGTATACTATACTATACTATTATACTTCTTCTGGTTTTGAAGGCTGCATTACTATAAGTTGTGTCATTTTCTGAATTTGCCATACTGTTCTATTATTTACCCTTACCCACTTAATCGTTAAATCCACTACTGAGGATTATTTATCAGAAATCTCACTCACACCATAGTCAGCCCTACAATATAACTTTGATATCAAGGTATTTTAAAAAAATATATATATATTGTGATATCTGATTTCCTCCATATCGCCCAGCCTTTCTTACATTGAATATTTACATTTGGTGATACTTTATACTGAAATATTTGCTCTCTATATGGCATATGATGCATTCCACAGATTGAACACAACACTATAAAGCAGTTAGAATTATCTTAACAATAATAACAATATAACACAGAGGCCAACTTAACATATTGCATATACTTTTACTTTGTTATTTTCAGTATGTTTCGCTTATTATACTGGTGCAGTTTTAATAAGGAAAGGATAATTTGAACTTTTGCTTGAAACAGACATTTTTTACAATGTTAAGATCGAATAGTTCTCCCACCACTGTATGAAGTACATTTTGCTGATAATTCTTTTTTAATACAGGACTTTAACTTGTGATGGCGTGTTTTTAGACTGTTATATTTCCACTTTTTAAAAGCTGAATCCACCAGTGGTATGTATCTATTTCCAGATCAATGAGTGTGTTTTTTGACACAATTATCTCTCCATGTCAACGTGAGCACGTGGCACAATGAAAGTTTGTAAAAAAAAAAAAATGGCCCTGACTTCTGCCTCACATTTTGATCAATGACAGCTATTCTGAGGACCACCTGTTTTCTGGGTCCTGCCACATTGCGCTCCAAAAAGTGTGAAACAATAGCACTGATCTCTGGTTAGGATTTAGTCCCTTGTACCATCTGTACTCAGGATCAGAGAAGCCCACGGTCACTCAGGAGTCCTCTGAAAGGCTCAAGAGAAGCATCTGCCTGCATTCCTGACTAGTCCCAGTGGTGTGTTTGATCTGAATTAGTATTGCGACTGATCTGTGAGGCTGTTTCATGTGAAAGATTTTTTTCCTCATTGATCGATATTTAAAATGTCTCTGAAGCCACAGCAGAAACTGAAGCCTCTTTGTTACTGACTAGATTGGTAATCAATTGTTATGTATGCCTTTTTGTTATGACACTGAACTCAAATCCAAGTGATCTATCACACGCTAGTTTGTCATAACAGAGAGCGATAATTAGATGAATGAAAATTGCTTTGTTTCAAATGCATCTTATCTTCCTTGCAGAAAATAAACAGAGAGCCGACACAAGGCGTAAACAGCAAAAGTCCTGATAATAATGACAGAAAATACACCAATCTGTTACCCTGGTGACAACTGCCTTATGTACAAATAGATGTGGGAATAGTCATCTATCCACAGCTTGGATGAGCTTTTTTTATGTGAGAAATGACATGCTGTATTTTTGGAAAAACCTCTTTGCCTCACAGCTGCTTTTTTGCACAACAAAACATATGTGAGTGAGACTTTGGAAAAAAAAGGTAAACCATACAAAGCAAGATAAAACGTTGACAAAACAGCGTGCTCTAAAGATGAATTATTATTTCAAAGACGACATCTTTTGAAAGGCAAGTGGGATGAACCATGTTAGGGCTGAACAATATATCAATATCATATTTATATCATGATATGAGACTAAATATTATCTTAAATTTTGGATATTGTAGTATTGTAATTGTTATCTTTTCCTGGTTTCAAACGTTTAGAGTGTAGGATTTAGGAGCACCTATTAGCAAAAATGGTATAACATCATAACTATTTTTTCATTAGTTTATAATCACCTGAAAATAAGAGTTGTTTTGGTTTTGTAACCTTCGAATGAGCCCTTTTTATACGGAGCTAGTCCTCTTCCACAGAGTCTGCCATTTTGTTTCTATTGTAGCCCCAAACGGACAAATCAAACACTTGCTCGACATAGGGCCATTTGCATGCTTTTGTGTCATCCACCATACATGCTTGGCACACAGGATGAGTTTCAGTTCTGCAACCTCACCCCTAGGTGGCACTAAATCCTACACAATGGACCTTTAAAGTTTGCATTACAGTATAGTGATGTAATTTTTTGAACTTACCAGACTGTTCAAGTTGTTAAAATATTTGTCTCTACCCACTTAGTCATTATGTCCCCATTATGAATATTCATGGATATCTCATTGAGTAAAAATGTTGTCAAAGCACCAATAGACAACCCTACAATATCATTGCAATATTGATATCGAGGTATTTAGTCAAAAATATCGATATATAAATATTGATTTTTTTTCATATCCCCAAGCCTTAAGTTATTTGGCTTAATTTAGGTATATCTCACTTTGGTTTATTAGAATTGCTTAAGAGAACCTGCATTGTTTCTCATCAATGAAATGTGGTTTAAGTTTGCCGATTACGAGTCTACATTAGTCCTCCTGCTAAAAGTGAAAGCAATTTCAGTCACAAATTTCAGTTAAAAAATATTATGTCCAACTCACTCGCCATATTCCCAGAGCCAGTTTATTTGGGAATAAAAGCTTAAAGATGCGACAATCACATACAAAAAAGCCCAATGCCAAACCTCAACAGCTCAAGGCCTTCACAAAGCAACATGGGAAAGAGATGTCTCCTTCAAGGCTAAGGAGAGAAACCTGTTCGAGCGCAGGAGTGGCGTCACAGGGGCCTTACTTATCTCCTCCCAAGATTAACTCCCAATTGTTCCTCGGGAACAAAGGCAGCCAGGGAGGAAACCAGCCCCCCGAGGGCCAGATGGTCAGCGTTCAGAGCCCCCTGACCCCTCCAGCCCTTGCCCTCTCTGACAGGGCTGCGCGTGCTCTGGGCGAGACAGGCCACCCAGCGAATTCTCAATCCCCGCTACAGAGCGTGTACTCACATGACACTGTAATGATGTGAATGTCTCTTTCTTTTTTCAGAGGATGCATAGTTGCAGAAGACAACCGTGAATGTCAGATATCACAGAAATGCAGCTAATGGCAACAATCTAGCTTTTGGACATGTTTTTAATCATGGAATAGAAATATTTTTAAGGCTCAAAAATTTGATTTTTGATGCACACGTTTAAAAATTTCAATATTAAAATGCTGTTTCATCATGAAAAGTGGCTTTTCAGGATTTTGACATTTCAGTTGCTGTATGAGCAATGAGCCTGCTGCAGCTGCAACACTGAACATAATAGGTAGTGAGCAATATGTTGCACTGCATCCACTTTTTGCAATGTCTGTGGTGATTTGTAGTGTTTATTGTATGAATTTGTTGTTTGTATTTTTGTATTTATGCATATCTATGTGACACAGTTGACATCCTGGGACGCAAGACAAATTTCAGAATTATTTCTGAAAATAAAGTGAAATCAAATTAAACCAAAATGAACTAGTCTGCTTTATTTTGTAGTACTAAGTAATGTGCATGTAGTTGTCATTAGCTCTCATGACATTTTAAAGGTAAAGAAGGGGGAGTGGAGACAGGAGGAATGCAACCTTTGGGACGAGAAACATTAAGAAAGGCAGATTAGATGTAGTCAAGACAGACTGGTTTGCCTGTAATTACAATGACAAACCACCCAAATTCATCTCCTGGTCCTTGTTTATCTGATATGCCCTTATCTGAGCTGCTGAAGCCTGTTTCAACACCATGCCTGAGGCAACTGTAACAGTATTTAACAGACAAACATGCAAATTAATGGCCTGGTTCCAGGTATACTTAACATGACTTTGTTAACAATGAGTGACAGTGACATTTTTAAAGAAGACATGATGTAATGAAATCTGCATTTTGAGATAGCACAGACTGATGTAAAATTCTTAAAATAGCCATGGGATCAATTGTTTGACTGCAGATTTCAAATGCAGTGCCTTTATTTTCTGCTGCAGGATTGACAAAAGTTTATGTTGTACACTGACAGATATTACACTGCAGCGAACTAATTGGGCTATTAGACGTTGGTTGGTTGCACACGCATTTTGACCCTAACAGCCACGACTTAAGGCAGAGCAAATAAAGTAAAGAAAGGTTGAAAATTAATAAATAAAAGACACACAAACAGCACTCCAGAGCACGCGCGTTTGCTAACAGACTTTGCTCAACATTTGATTAATTGCCAGCCGTTATACCTTAAATGTCCTTCTTTGTAAAACACCCTGCACAATTTCTTCAGCAGTAGCTTTAAATCAAATGATGAAACAAACTTTAAGCATCTGTTTCAGTCTCCAAGAAGGACCCAACACCGGCAGCTGCAGCGCGACCATCCTCCGGAGAGCACTGCCAGTCTAATCCTGTTTCTGTTCGCTAACAATGCTTTCTTATGACAAGTGGTTTTTAAGCAAGTTAGTGTGGGGATAGAGAAAATAAGGACGGGGCAGGCCTACCTTTATCCACACGGAAACGCGTTACACGGCCATGTCCACGTATAACCGGGTGCTGGGGTTAGATTTGCGTCCACGCCGCTGCTGCTCTGGTCGCAGTGCCTGACACAGCTGATCTCAGCACAGCGAGGGAGCCGCCAAGTGACGTCAGGGAATTACTGTACGTACCGTCCGGTTCAGTTCAGCGGAGAAAAGGCTGAATTCAGCTTGTTGCTCCGATGGGAGGAAGAAAACACACATGAAAACACAAATCCTAAAACTTCACACAGACAACCGGTAAACTAACTACCAGATTAATCTAAATTAAGTTTAACTGTAAAGTAATAACAAGAGAACACAGAGTCACTAGTATAGCCTTCTGTATATATAACAGCCTAATATAAAAGGCCAATATTCTATTTCATGGACAGACAGCAAACGATACTGAATTAGAGGTGGAATTAAACAAATAAACAATCAAATAGACTGAATAAATAATCAAAGCTTCCGTTCGTTGATATATGCTTTATTCATGTGGGTCTACATAGGCTACATACATGCATGCATACAAGCATACAAGAACACATACATTCATACATACATACATACATACGCTACGCACACAGGATACACAGGCTACACACATACATGCATGCATACATACAAACAAAGGATGCATAAGATGCATACATACATGTATACATACAAACATATATATGTACGTACATACATACATATCAATCTAAATAGCCTACGTACACACACATAGACATGCATGACACTATATATTGCAAGCTGCCATCCTGCAGGCTACATCCTCTGTTTGTACTGCAGATATAGGCCAATACCAGTAATGAAGTTACTATTTAAACAACTTATTAAGTAACCTGAGGTACTGCTCCCATTTATGGTCTCTAGGCTTACAACATCTCCCTCTGTTGGCAGAAACACCAAACTCACCGAGTTCAGCTTCCTATCATGTAGGGCGCAGTGGTGCACGGAAAACATCCTAACAATAAAATGATTTTTTGGGCTTATATAAACGGGTGTAAATTCCCGTTTACATCCGTAAATTCCAGGTGTAATTTCCCATGGAGCGTGTAACAACAAGTCCAGCAACCACATATCAGTGCCATAAATGTCAACATTATGGATTCCAATTTTCTGACACGCAGGTGAGTTGCCATAATAAAAATTGTGCAACGCCGCCCTCTGTGGGGTGACGAAGAAACACACAGATTACTGCAGAAAAGGGGGAAAAATGTCTTTTATTTATTTTAAGTATGCCTGGCATTTGATTGGATATTTGGTGGAAAATCACACATGTAAAAGCGCTTAAAATATTATTATTATTATTATTATTATTATTAGTGTTATTACTGTTGTTGCTGTTATTTTCACAGACTTACATTGTAGGTAGGTACAAAGCAATTATTAGTCCGCAAGTATTTGTAAAAAAAAAAAAAAAATGCAGCGTTTGAAAAAAAAGAGAGGAAAAATAAGCCATATTGAGACCCACTGCCATTTTCCAGGGAGCAACTGGCAGCAGGTGCTGGAAGCATTTTCTGTTTCCATTTGTTCATTCTAGAGAATTTAATTGCCTAAAAAGTTGCTTTGACATGATATTACCTAAAATTAGAATCTCATCCAATTTTTCTACTGCCAAACAGAGCAAAAAAAAAAACCAAAACTACAAACTAAGGGCTCCAATGGGGTAAATGTCAGTGATCTGGATTAACATTTGAATCAGTATAAGCTAGAAAAGATGATTAGCCTTTGGGGAGTGACCCTTACAAATAACTAAATAAATAACAATAAATTAAATCTCATAGACCTTGAGTTGGTAATTCTGTTGTCACTACCAATCTTAATATCTTAGAGGGTAAACCAAGACTACAGGTACTCCTCATGAATCATTTTCATTACTCAGTAGAATAGAATAGAATAGAATAGAATAGAATAGAATAGAATATGCAGGGGTTGCATTCAAACAAACAAGCAACAACAACAACAACAACAACAACAACAACAGAATTTATATTTGTTGTCTTAATACGTCATGGTGAATATTCTGGTGCAAAATCAAATTTGGTTAGCAATAATCATTGCATTGATTATTGTTGGCCTCCAGAGGGCTCCCCTAGCAGCTGGGCCCCCAAAATGCCTTACCTTACTCCCTTATGGGCTGCACTGTACATGATTACTGTTCATAAACATCTGTGTAAACCATGTGGATAATGTCAATCACTGGCTAAAAAGAATAGAACAGAATCAAACATTTGAAATTGTTAAAACCTTAACAACTAATACCAATAGCGTTATATCTTTTTCTCCTCTGGAGGTAGCTTTTCAGTGAGATATTGACATAAAACACTGTAACATTTGGAAACAGCAACATGTTGCCGTCATGAGTCCGTGAACTCTTTGCTTTGAATGCGCCTCGGTAGGGCGCATGCGCAGTACTTGACATTTTGAAGTTGCTTCTCCGGGGTGTTTGAACAGGAAGGCGGACATGTTGGTCAGACTGTGGGAGAAAATCAGGCATCGTCTGCTGTTTTTTTCCGTAAATTAACACATATCCAAACCCGATTTATATGCCTTCGACCACCTGAGAGACAAAGCGGCGCGGACGGAAGACAGTCGACAGTCAGTGACAATGCACGGGATGCAGCGGAAGGACCGCCGTTAAACGTTGTAACGACTCCGTGTTTAAACTGATCGAAATTTGGAAGAAGCAGAAGTTTTTTTCCCCCACCACTTCTACTTTTGAGCTGTCAGAGTCTATCGTCGTTTTCTGCAAGGGCCCGGCATAGATATGGGAACGGACCTGGACTAACCTTCCCACAAACTGTGCTTTTTCAAATTGAACTTTTAATTGCCTTTTGTTTGGATGCACCAACATTTTAAGCTCTCAGTGGCATCCTGCGGAGGCTGACTAATCTGTCGCCGCATTTATCTATTGCCACTGAAGTTGTTTGCCACTCATACTGGGGAAAAAAAACATCTTTCGACTCCGAAAATGTGGCTTTTGTACATTCAGCGCAATCTTAAACGTTTCATCGTCTGTGAAAGCTCGAGAGGAACGATGTATTTTCTTTGAAGAGTAAAGTTCAGACGAAGAAAGGAACATTTGGCTAGCTAGCTACCGCTGGCTGCTAAAGCTAGCTAGCCAGCCTCCAGCCTCGCCAGTGAGCTGTTTTTGTTCACAACCCAACATCGGGACTGAGTTTAACAGCAAAAATGTCTGCTGGGGAAAGTATGGCGGCTCGATTTGAAAAAATCGATGCCATGTTGAAGGACCCTAAGTCGGAAATTAACACGGATTGTCTTCTGGTAAGTTTGTAGCTTGCTAGCTGGCTAGGCAGCTAGCGAGTCAACCATTCGGGGTCAGTCTACTCCTTGGAGCAGAAATTCTTTCCGAGACCAACAAGTCGTCTCGATTGTCACTGAAGGAATGTGCTGATACTAACGCCGACAGTTTGCCTTAAACACAGATTCATATTCAAACACCTGTGTGTAACCATGTATACAGTATATAAAGAATTTGCAAAAAGAAAACAACCGGCAGTTTTAGGCTCTGCAATCATAATCTCGCAGCCCAAAACAATGAATCAGTGATTTCTAGCAGTAGTGTTGATGTTTAACGGCGATGTACTGTCAGCATCTGATGAAGTAGCTTCAATAACTAATTAAAAAGCACCAGCAACTGAGCTAGACTGACATATGGCAAACGTGTTTCTGCTCTCCACAGTATAGACACTTTCTAGAATATTTTTTGATTACAGTGCTGCGCAAAGTCTTGGGCCACCTCTAACTTTGATATTGTAGAAATGTTATAATAATCATATTTATTCTCAGTAGTATCTTAATTCAAATGCGACCATATCATAGAAGTGTATGCAGCATTAAAAAATGTAAATATTTCAGAATAAAATAACTTCAGCAGACTAAGTTGCAAGTATTTAGTGTGGCCTCCCTTTTCACTGAGCATGTCTTGAACTCTCTTGAGCAGAACATATGTGATTTACAATACTAATCTTATGGTGTACTTACACCAGGTTGCATTCAAGACATGTCCAAAGCACAATATTGATGTTTGAGCCACATTTTGTTATGGTTGTATGATTCTGTGTTTGGTCTTTATCCCTCTCTATGTTGAGCATTACATGCACACTTTGTGACAGGTTAACTAACTGGAAGTTGTATTTCAATAAAGATACTACAGATATATGATCATTATAACCTTGCTAAAATGACAGTGTTTAGGGTGGCCTAAGACTTTTGCACAGTATTTCATATTAAGGATGTGCAAAAAGAAAACAACCAGCACTTTGAAGTTCTGCAGTCATAACTGCAAATAATGCATCTGATTTCTAGAAGTAGGATTTATGTTTAATGATGTACTGTCAGCACCTGATAAATTAGATTTAATTACTAATTAAAAAGCAATAGTAACAGCGCTAGACTGACAGATGGCGACTCTGTATCTGCTCTCCACAATACATACACACTTTTTCAGATTATTTTGGGTTAAATCACATTGTTATTAGATCATATCAGCTGTATTAGTTTGATTGCCACCCACTACAAACTGATAATGCCTTGTCATGTCACCACTGTGCTTTTTTAAAGTCACAAGGAAGTCCATGGTTAGGTGTGCTTTGTCTAGATTTACTTATCTAGTTTCCATTTGAAGTGATATGGCTGCCTGCAAGCCTGTTGTAACCTGCAGGCCTCCAGCTGCATCAGTACACCTGCTGGCTGGGAGTTCGCCCTGGCTGCTTCCTGTCTATGGGGTGACAACTCATGTAGTGACTCTGCTGTCTGAGGAAAGAAGGCGGCTGCTGCCACGTGCTAAACCCTAAAGCAACACCTTCATGGGGTTTTATTACATGCCGCAATCCCAGAAACTGACTCACTGTGGAGTAGATGCCAAGGGGATATTGTTGTGTCAAGTGTTTGTTGATATCAGGATCCTTTGGGCTTGGGTGACAGTGGCACTGAGTGTTTTCACAAGGTTTTGGCTCTTAGTGACTCATGAGAGAAGTTGTGTTCATGTGTTTTTCGTGTGATGAAACCAGAATTTATGTGGGTGATAGGATTGAACATTTTGGCCTTAATTCCCAGAGATAGCCCTGGGAACCCACGTCATGTATTTGCAGATATGACTAAGTTTTTGCTTAGGGTTCACTGCTCTCATTAACCATGAATGACTTGTAGTTCTGAGTGTGTATACAGTGGTTTCATTGTAACTCATGCAAAGGTTGTTCACATCAGGTCACACTGTTTGATTAATGATTCCTGTATCATGGTTGTATGATATGGTTAGGGCTGTACCTGACTCAGAATTATGCCAGTTGGATTAGATTTGGCTGTTCAATATGAATATTCAACAATCGTTTTGTCTTTTTGTTGTACATATAAAGTTTAAACAGACTCTGTGGGACCTCCAGTGCAACAGAGGCATTCATGTCATATGGTAAACAAGCTAACTGTGCTAATGATGCATCGTAAATTTGCAAACTCTTTTGCAGGCACAAGATATCAAACAAAAGCCAGAGACTGAGTCATATTTAGTTGCTGTAAGCTGTAAATTCACCACTTCTATGCAGAAGGTCTCTCCTTTCCACCTCTGTGCCACTGCCTGTATGTCTGCAGCTTCCTGAGCCAAAGAGTAGTGCCAAAGCCAAGAGTGCTCACTTCACAGCAAAATCTGGGGACCAAAACATCTTAACAAGTAACAAGGCTGTAAAGCCATGTTTGGCACAGTTTGGCGTGATGACATTCTGTAGTCTCAATTAGCCACTTGTTAGCCACCTTCTTTTTTAAGATGCGTAAAAGCTTCAGAGTTTGCGAGTGGTGTATTTATTGCCTTTTTTATTTCATAGAACAAAACGTGAAACTCTCTCTAGCTTGTATTAACCAAATGCCATTTTCAGGCTTCTAACCAAAAACCCATTCAAAAAACATATTGACTTTGATAAGAGGGAACTGGAAGTGCTGAAATGCTAACGGATTTCCAGGTTTTAGGACTCATTACCGGGTTTCGCTATATGGGACATATTTGCATGCAGGCTGACTTACCAACCACAGGAACATCAGGCAAGCAGTCTGTTTTGGGAAGGGGGCTTGTCTTAAAACCCCACCCACACACGCCCAACTTGAAGTGTTTGTGTATAGGCTTCTGTAGATAGGTTTCTTTTGAAAAGAAAACTTGCTTACTCTCTGTGACCTCCCATCCTGTTGCAGAAAGAGGCAATTAAACTCACCTAAAAGTGCACACGCTCTGCATTTTTAATGGCAAAAAGCTGTGGGGACTGTTCCTGCTGGCAGCGGCACACACAAGGGTGTTGTTCCTCTTTTTTCCCCCCTTTCTGCAATCTCGCCTGATCAATGAATGGAGGCCTTTTGCTGAGGCTCCCTCTGCCACCATGCAACTCCACCCACAGCTTAATAAAATTCCATGCTAATCAAATAACCTCTTGTCTTTGACTGGCCCGGAGTTCCCTGTGTGTCCCAAAGCCATTCTGCACGTCTGGAGAGAGTTGAGACCAGGCAGGCAGCTCTGAGGTAGCTGGGTGTGGGCTCTTCTCTCTACCCATAAACCAAAATTATGTGGACTGAAGACTCATGTTTCTGAAGGCCGTGAATCAGGACATTTAACTCATAAAGCAGCCAACATGCTTGGCTATGAGTAATAGGTTCCATCAGAATGCACAATGCAAGCCTTTTACTGGCCATGTTTCTGTACCTGAGTCTTAAGCTGGCATTGCTTTCCATTTGAAGTATAGCCCTGTTGGACTTTTTTTCCCCATAGAAGCCTGGTCTGTGTTGTGTGATGGTGACATTTGGCCTGCACCTTACCACTCAGCTCTGGGCTGGCCTATTGAGCACAGTATTCCAACCCTGTCGCTCTTATCTTCACCCCCTAAATAAATCCTGCTTGGAGAGAAGAGCGCCTTATCTGGATGGGCTGCCCCCTCCCTAATCATTGTGCTCTAGGCCGGCCTCTAACAGCCAATCTGAACAGACAGAATTCCTGACATTGTGAGGTGAAAGCTCACTTACTTAAAGGGTCTGAGAATAATTTGCATTGAATCATTTTATCAAATAGTATGTCTGGATTGAAAATGCTCACCTTGAGAGTGTCCCGATCAAATTTTTTGGCCCTAGATCCGAGTCATTTGATATTGAGTATTTGCTGATACCCAGTCCTGATTCAGTACTTGCTGCACAATGCACGTGTCAGTACTGTAACATTATTAAAATCAATCCAGTGTATGTGCTTGACAGTTTAATAGGTTTGCAATGCAACATAAGAAAAAAAAATCTGCATGCAAACAGTTCCATTAGAGATTTTTATTTTATTTTAACAAATAAATAAAGGAAATAAACTAAAAAATATTTTTATATGGCTCTTATCTATAATGTGTCTTCAGAAGTTGCTCTCACATCCCATTAATGTAGCATTGTAATAAAAGTACAGAACACTATAAATGAGTACTATAATCAAAATTCTCATCTGGTTGGGACATCCTACGTCTGAGGATTGTTCTTTTTTTTTGACAACTATCAGTGTTTTGCATCAAATCGTTTTATCAAATGATATGTTTGGATTGAAATGCTAACCTTAGCTGGAGTCTCTGTAAGTTGACAGTAGAGGGAATATATTATCAAAAATATTGACTAGAAATTGCTAGTTGCTTTTTCACTTGTCCTTCAGTGATAGAGTCGTAACTATTTTGTGAATTGGACTGGTTGAGCTGGTATGTTTGAACCTGTTTTCTAAGGGCTTTGCTTCTTTTTGAGCTATATAAAGGCCTTCTGTCTCTGTTCTTACTTCAACACTTGGGGTGCATTGGCTTCTGTGTGTTTAGATCCCTCTTTCATCTGCTACTTGAACTCTAAATCTGTAACAAGAGTAATTACAGGAAACCACAAGCCTTGGTAACCAGAATCGTGGACAGTGATTGACTGTGTGAATGCAACATGTACATGTTAGGGTGGATGCTCTTATTTTTAGGTGATTTAGAAAATCAGTCAAATAAGCAGGAGTTGCTAAATGAACAGTGATGTAAGTGGCACAGTTCATGTAGTAGGTTGCTGTGATACCAAAAGGCAAAACAAGCTCATTTAATCATTAAAGCGTTTAAATTTTGATTGATCCTATAGCTGCCAACAACTTGCCAACCCAGTTAGAGAAAAGGTGAAAATAAGGTAATGTGCCTGTGGCCCCCAAAACATTACATCTGCCCCTGGTAATAATAATGAGAGCTCAGCGTGAGCGGCTGGATGAGACACAATGTGATGCATCTTGGTGTTTCTCAATAATTCCAGCTAAAGTCTGATTAAACCTGAAGCTAACGCAAAGTAGTCTGAAAATGTCTAAAGAAGTCACTTTCCACCTCCGCAAATTTGGCTGTTTCAGACACTGTTTCAGACACTGGTGCTGTGAGGAGAAGCTCCGCTCTGTCTGTCTGTCTCACTGCGCTGCTGTAGCAGTACATTCCGCGATTGATATCTCGTTATCATTTTATCACCCAGCCCTATTTGTCCCACAACAATATCTTTGTTGCCAAACTGAAGGAGTTAGTTAATACTACCGACTCATTAACATGCTAATGGTGCCATCTAGCAAAAACAAGCTATGGAATAAAAAACTGCAAGTGTGAAATGCTATACTTGCTTATGTTCCATTTTTTGCTCTTTCACCTCCAGTTATGCCCTCATTGCCACAGTCAGAATGTGGCATGTTTTCCATTTTAGAAAAAAAATTGCCCTAATTCTCAGAGTTTATGCATTTAAAGGAAACTATCCTATAAAAAACACAGGGCCTGGTCATAAAGAACTTTTGTATAGAAAGAGGTTTGACAGTTTCCAGTCACAACTGCATAAATCTGAGTCATGAGAATGATTTGTAGAACCATTTTATTACCGTGCTTCCTAATTGCCTTGCATCGTCAATCTGCTGTGACCCAAATTGAGTAACAGCCAGAGTACAGTCAATCCTTGTCCTGCCTGTGTTGAGTGCCTGCCCTTGTTCTAGTGACCTTTGCCTTTAATAGACAAACCTTACCTGCAAGGTGTTGTCAGCACTGATAAATGCAGCTAGAGTCTGTATTTGGTTCTAGACTTAGATACAGATTGGCACAATTTTTTGACAGAGAGATATGATTGTCATTATTTATACTGTGTGACATTTTTACAAAGTGAAAACACTAATTTTTACTTGAAATGTAACCCAAAGATTTAGTAAAAAAAAAATATATATATATATTTTCTGTAACTAACTCTTTTTGAGAAATGCATTAGATGACCCATATCCCTCTTTTAAGACCACACTGGTTGTTTTCTGTTTAAACCTGTTAAGTTACATACTGTGCACAATTTGCTCACACTTGACATTAATTGCGACCATTTGATAAAACATTCAGTAAGATTTTAGCTTGATGGTCTGTGTGGGCAGCCATTGTTTCAGATCATGGCAGTGCAGTTAATTCTAAGCTTTTTCTTTGTGTTGTTATTTCAAAACATATTCATTCAAAACAAAGAGTGAATGATCACCTTCAATGCTAAGTTATTGTTTAGCATATATAGAATTCATACATATAGTGAAATGAGTTTTCATAAAAGCATGAAACTTGGTATACTTGTACAGTTTGGGGCCCTGAACAATTTCATATATTGAGTTGTTGCAAAAATGCCTTCGTGGTTATCTATCTTCTCTTATGGAAAGGACATCACAGTATCGAAGAACTTTATAATGTAATGTCATGTCTGCTACATGTTGTGGAGATTTTTACAGTGTGCCAAGTTTCTTGGTTTTATGAAAAAATAAGAATATTGCCTGGACTTACAGAAGAATATCTGATAAGGCAGATATGTAATAATATAATATTGATAACCAGCCTACTTATTGTCAAATGCTAATGCAGCTACAAGGAGACACTGATTTGAAAACTCATATTGGAGTCTTGGATGTTACGGCATCCTTAAATGAACCAGGGGCCACCACCATGGTCCCTGCTCACAGCAGTGCTATACCCTGCATGGCTAATGTACAGTAGCAAATAATATAAAGTAAAGGTAGCTACAGTTTTCTTAATCTAAAGCTTTCCATGTTTTTCATAGCTGAAATAAAGAAAACTACTAGTTTGCTCCTTTTTAATGATAAATCACATCTCCTTCAGTTGAAAAACATGTATTTGTGGTAACGGTTATTGTCAGCATCTGATCCATCCCTATTGTCAGAAAGGTTCAGGGCTGTCAGTTGTAAACTGCTCTCCTCAGCTATTCAGCTATGGGAACAACAATTGGCTGAGCTATTTGTAGCTCTGCATTCCCTCAACCCGACTGATTATGTGCAGGAATGCATACTAAAATGATCCAGTCTTTTAATAAAGGAACGCTCTTTCCTTTTGATTCACCCATTGAACTTTACAGCCTCCTGCTTTTCTTTCATCTTTTTTAAGGTAAAGATGATTGAAGTGAACGGGGTTGATGTTTAATAAGATGGTTATTTGCTGGGGCAAGGTCAGAAATCCTGGGCAGAGCAGGCAGGGCAGCAGAGTTTTGCTTGAGAATCCAGAGCTCAGTCAGTAGAAACACGTGAGTGCTCTCAACTGTTGGAATAAGTCAATTATATTTTGACATGAAACCATTTGTGACAGTGATTCTCGCTTACTGGGACCTCATAAGGAAATGGAATGCCCCTGTTTTGCCACCCCTGGGTTCACTGTCACTGCCATTTATCCAGTAGAGTTGTTAGATATGCAGTCTTTCTAGGTAAGTGGGATTTTCTGTCAGTAGATATTATGTACAACAGGAGTTAGGACCAAGAACTTAGTTGAAAAACTGAGCAAATCTCTCAGTGATACCAAATTGATACGTCCCAAAGCAGATGGACCGTATTCTCTTATATTTCAATGACTGCCTGTACCTGAACGTTGGAAGTGAGGAAGCAATGTGGTGTTTCATGCTTTGAATGGCCTCATTGGTTTTGTATGATCACATTTGTGTTGACATGGGCACAGCCTGCGATGGAACTGCCTTTATTTGCATGGCAAACTGAATGGCTGTCTGCACAATTGCTCACATGTGGAAAGCATATTGTCTTAAAGAGGTGGCAGAAAAGGAAGTGAGAAGTAGGGCTCGACTTAGGCCAGTCCACATGCCTTGTGCTGGCATGCAGAAAGGGATGATGTGGCTGAGTCTCCCATGGAAATTTTAACTCAGACTTTAATGTCTGGAAAAGAGCTTGTGTGTTGTGTAAGGATTTCTCTCCCCTTAAGCTTAAAGAAATAATTGCCATATGTAATGTCAACCACTGGCTTGTGCATTTTGTATAACTATACATTTTTTTTTCAACATAACTACCACATTGCATTATTAGGGTGATGAGATGGTTTTTCATATTATTATTTAGTAATCCCAGGGATGTGTCGCCCTCTGGCTGAAGCAGCATCAGCAGAAATAGGATAACATGGACTCCTGTGTGCTCTGGTTTGGTTTCCAAGAGTTTTTTTTCCCTCAAGACTGCCACATAGAAAAAAAAACATAGCCTGTGGACTGCTACCACCCAATGCTTGTTGCACTTGAGTGACTTTTATGCCTGGGTTTTGCTCTGTTTTTAATCAGTGATCAGGTTAGATTAGAGTTTCTCAAATGGGGATACATGTACACAAAGGGTAGGCTGGACAATATGAATAGAATCAAACAGTGATTCCTAATAATAACTACGACAGGCCGCCATAGTCTAATTTGTCCCACCATAGTCTTAATGGAGCTGGACTTTTAATTAAGAGCGGTATTAAAGCTCCGCTGGGTTATTTATAGTGCAGTAGCGGTGGAGACACGCAGCAGAACATCAGGCGCAAAATGAAACTAAACTGTTAATTCTGCTGGGCCTAAAACTGTCTTTCACTTCCAAAAATCTGCAAATATTTCCTCTCATCTATCGATCTGATCAGCTGTGAAGGAATCAATAGATCAAAGAGTGACATGCAGCTGCGAAGGAGATAAAAAGAACTTTGCCTGCTGCACTGGATTCACGGACCCGCAAAAACGTCGGATATTAGAGCGAGACCACAGATTAGTAGTCTAATCCTCAATGACAACCCTCAGAAGGTCTCTCCTCCTCTGTGCAGTTGCAGTATGTCCGCAGCTTTGTATTTAAGAGCAGAGAGAAAGTCAAGAGCACTCACTCCGCAGCAAAATCCAGCGACCAAAAGGTCCCCAGAGTTGAACTGCACAGCATACTGATGAGCAAATAATCCCCCTCCCCAAAATGATTGTTCGACTTGAAGCACCGATGATTTGAATCTCCGATTTCAAGGGGCAGCCCTAAATGTGACCAAAGTTTTTTATAAGCATGCAAGTTAAAATTTCCTGTGGTTGCTATCATGTGTATGCATGATGTCGGCTTATGTTTTTAATATTGACAAAGTGACACCTGACTTGTAGAAATGGGTCTAACTGGGGTTAAATCACACATCTCTCGCCCAGCCCAGACATTCTCACTTCCTCCTCCTCTCCTTGTAGTTTTCATACTCACACTGTAAAATAATGATATCACTACATTATAAATGCAACTTATCATAAAGACAAAGTTCAAAGCAACTACAATGCTTTCTTAGCTTTATTGTGTGATGATAAAAAATTGTTTTCCATGAATTAGTGATGGATTGTAAACATCTGAAATGTAGCATTTAGATATTTCTTTTTTGTTACAAGGTTGTAAATCAGACACTGAAGGTGCAGTGCTGTATTCTACCTGTTTTATAGTTTTTTTTCCTCTACAGAAGTGTTTTGCACTGGTAGCTAAAGTACTGTTTTAAAAGGAGTACATTATATATATAAAAAAGAACCACTAGGGCAGATATTTCTCACTGACTTCTTAACTGATTAATTAACTGATTAATATTGTCAGCTCCTGTCTTGCCTGGTTGATTCAGGACTATTGCTATAGTAAATGAGGATATCTCAGAAGCTAAAATCTAGATCAACAAACACTTGATATTTAGACCACTGGTGTTTATCTACTCTAGTGCTTAATTTTATTTTCCATTTTGTGCTGCACATTTCTATCATTGGTGCCTTTTTTTCCTTCTGTTTGCCTGGAAAGCAGACAAACTCCTTACCCCTTGGAAATTTCAGACTCGCAAGAAGTGTGGTAGAAGTGCTTATCTAGGAACAGTTTTCACCTCTGGAAATTACTCTGAATTACTAGCTAAGAAAAAGCTTTGTCAGTGATCCTCGGCCATCAGCCTCATGTTTGTTTGCGTAGCCTGGAGCTGCTTGAGTCTAAGCCATGTCTGTGCTACTAGCTGCTCCATTTGGACCTGCGGCTGAGTCTTTTGATGATTGAAGCCGAAAAGTGACAGATAATGTTTGATTATTGATCCTCAACTCTGAGGATCAAAACAGTTGGCATTAGCTACTTCTGTTTCATATTTATTTATTGGACTTGACGCCCACGCCTCTGTGTGCACAGTGTTTTTCAGCACTGCTGCTGTGCTGGAGGGGGGCACTGAAACAGCCCAGTATTATCATAATCAATCACATTTACTGCATCAACTCTCAACAAAGCCGTTATGCTTTGGGCACCCAAATGGCTAGCAGCACCCTTGGTGATTTTAAATAAAATGCTCATATTTTTTGTGAACAAACACAATGTTGCTGCTTGATTTTGCAGTACAAATATATTAATACACTGATATGTGAGGCATTCAGGTGCACCTCTTTGGGTTGGCCAATATGACCATGCCTTGAGATGATATAAGTTTGTCAACCGGTACAGATTTTTCCATCGGTCGAACGGTCCAGCTTCAGACATTAAAAAAATATCTATTTGTGGCAGCAGATGTTTTAATCATGGTGGGATGTCAGCAACAAATAAATGTGTGGGAAACCCTGTCATAGAAATAAAGCAAATATCTGTGATTACAATTCCCCTAATACATTGATGCGGTCCCTCTTTTCAAGAGAATAGCTGACACCAATGCAGAGATGCAAATGCTGAGCAGGGTTGCAACGGTATGAGATTTTCACAGTACAATAGCCGTCTCAGAAAATATGGCGGTATCACAGTATTACAGAATTGTTATTATCAGTATGACCATTCAGTATGACCATTAAAGGAATGAAAACAAAAGGGTTAATTTTGGTAAATTAGTCAAGGCTTGAAACCATGTTTTAATGGAAAATACGTAAAGTGTCTTCCTTTCGAAAAGAACTAAAATAAAGGTGAGATTCTCTGTCCAGTAGCATGTATTTCAATAACAAAGATTAGCAAATGTACATGGTATGATCGTCAACGTTCATATCACGTTTTACCTTAAAAATGGCATAACGCTGCAATCCTAATGCTGAGACTCAAATCTAGAACAGTTCTTGCTCACACACTCAGTGCTACACACTCTTAATGCTTCAGATTGCTGATTTGATGTTGCACAGCGTGTTCTTTAAATCTGCTAAGTTGTATTTAGCAATTAATTTCATGGTTATTTTTCATGATGCCGTTTTCCACTGACTAAATCTGGTTCTTTTGTCACACTGCCGTTTCAGTAGAAGACTTTTAGCATGGCTGTCTTCCGATTTTTCTTTGTGTCTTCCTTCATTTGTTCTGCTATTGGACCAGCCTGCCCCACATGCGCCAGCCCTCCACTCCCTCCTCTTTTCCGTCATAGTGTTAGGCACTAGTGCTGATTGAAAATAAGGCTCACTATGTGACTCTGTACTTGGGATGGATTTTTTTCCTCCCTTCCTTCACTTTTTGTTGAGAACTTGTTTGGCCACATACCTAAAATAGCTCTCTGACGTGTACAGTCCTGTTAAGGAATGTTACTGTGGCTGTCCAGAGTTCTCTGCGGCAGGAAGTTATGCAAACGTGCATTGCTGAGCACAGAGCCTTGTGATTAGGGTCCAGAAGGACTCAGTTCTTCAGCTTTTTTTTTTTTCCAGCCCAGGCTGGCTGGATACTGTATGGCCAACAAGGCCCCTTTTTTCTCGCAGCCTATGGTCTGTCTTGTGTAAATTTTCCTTCCTGAAAGGTGACGTTATATTTTTATTTTTTGAGCAGATGCTGGCTCTCAGGTTAGCCATGTGTATGCATCTAAACCTACCTTGTCATTAATTTCCTACATTCTGTCTACGTTGCTTTTGTTCTTTCCACCCGCCATTCTTCACCTCCCATTTCTGCTTTTCCCTCCCATGTGCCTTTTTCCCTGCTTCAACTCATTCTGGTGGGCTGAGGGGGTGGGTGGTGGGGTGGCCCTGACCTCCAGAAGCAGCAGCGGTACTTAAGAGGATTCCTCGCCTTGTCTGAGCTGCTGATTCACCATGTGTCATCATTGTTTTGCTCAGATGCAAAAAGGAATCCTCTGAATATTTAACAGAACATCATTCACAATACAGGAATGACAAGATTCTTGCTATAATAGCGAGCTCAGAGAATTGTCGCTTTTGTCAATGACATGTTAACAAGTGAAGTAAAGATCTTCATTATATATCTCATGGGTGGATCAGCTGGATTATTTCTCTACCATATGTATTTCTAACCTTTTGAAGAACTGTAGGCTAAGTGACCCGTAGCAAAGTGTCAGAAGACGCTCAGTTTTAACATCTGGCTCACACCCGCCAGAGGGAATGCATAACAGTATGTAGTGTTCAAGTGCTCATGTGTCTGACTTCTTTCAGACAGTCTGGATTATGGAAGATTAGATTAAATCTGGCCAGTAGCATTTATACTCCTGCCAAGCCAGAGACAATCTATCCTGCACGTTTGTTTGCATCTCTTTGAATTCTAATGTTGAAGCTGTCACATTATAATTCAAAATGGGTACTCATGCACGGCCCTTTTCAATTTTATATATCAACACCATCATTTTTTACCGTGTTTTCACATCTTACAGGGACAGTGCTTTTCAGGTTGTCATGAAAGACTTTCTAATGGAGTCAGTGGGTGTTGCAGCACTGTATTATGAAGTCACACATTTGACCTCACTGTACAGTTATTGTAAGGCAAAACCACTTTTTTGCACATTCAAAACATTAATATTGCATCAAACAACAATTTGCTATGAAAAGGTAAAGTGGAGTAATGGCATCCTGAGCAGCACGTTCATTCTTTGCATGTTGTAATCTGAGCTTCTCTGTTCTATGTTGTGGTAGTCAGTCTGGCTGCATTTGCATAGTAGTGCAGGTGCATTCCTCTGTTTGTATCGCACTAGCGTTGTTTTTTTTCTCAAGCGTAAAAAAAATGTTGCATCCCACTATCTATCCAGGAAAAAATCATTAGTAAAATGTGTGAGAACCATGTCTATCTACACACTGCCTTACTGCAAATAACAGCAAATAAACACAATAATCATGACCCATGGTGGCTCTGCTGTTCATGCTCTTAGCACCACTAGCTGCTAGCCGCTGATCAGCCACCTCCAATTGTAGATCCGTGTGCGGACAATCCTGGCCAAGACTTGCAATCATACATGTGCTCTGTATCCTGCTCATTTTCATACATTATAGAAAAGCTGTAGACCTGTGAAACTTTTTTTTTACAATGCACATTTCCTTTCTGGCTTCCAGGTTTTCCAGCATTATGGCTCATAAACGTGTTTCTGGTCAGCAGCTGGCCCAAGCCCACAGACATAATAAACTTTCTTAGAATGCATATGCTCTCATGTGCATATGTACACTTTCATTTGTGACATAACATTGACAACAATAAAACTGCATATGTTTTCTTAGTTTTTTGGCAATTTGCTTTGTTATAGTAAGCAATGCTGCAGCCTCTAATGGAAACACAAATGTGTTCTTGAGATATTTGGCCTTTTTAGACATTTATTTTTTATTAAATCCTCACAAGCATTTCTAGACACACAGCATTCATTTTAGGGCTTTCTGCCAGCATTGCAGCAATAATTTTGTGAAATTAAATTGCCCTTAGTCAGTGCATTTAAAGTAGCATAAAATGCATGTTTTGAGGTGCCTTTTTAACAAGCAACTGCCCTTCGAGATCCTTCAGTGGATCTACAATTAATCACTTTTAGAAACTCTTAATGTTTACAGTAGCACTGAAATCCGGATATTTGTAATAAGCTAATACCTTGCAGACATTATTATTGTAATCCAGTCTGCAAGTCTACTGCAGAGGAACTTTTTGAGGAAGTTTGTTAAAAGCTGTTCTTCAGAGACCAGCAGCATGACAGGTCACTGTATTTGCTTTTAGGTGTTGTATGTGATGTTGCTACAGTGGAAGACGGTGTATCTTTGCTTGCTTCTTCTTAACCCTTCTCCTCTCCCCTCAGGATGGCTTGGACGCGCTGGTGTATGACCTTGACTTCCCTGCCCTGAGGAAAAACAAGAGCATTGACAACTTTTTGAGTAGATGTAAGTAGCTCACATCTTGCTTTTTTCTCCATGTCCTCCTTTAACATTGATCTCTCCATGTCTTTCACTTGAATCGTTTGTGTTTGTAGGCCCTGTTACATATGGGTCTAAGCCTAGGCTCAGAAAAGAAGGCTGTTTTTGGGTCAGCGCCTCTATGTAGGCTTGGACACAATAGGTGTCTGCTGCTTAGTGTCCCCCAACAAAGGGGCTTTCATAAATGGCTGGTGACCCACATGATGCCGATGGTGATGGCTTCTCTTTTTCACTGTGCCCTCAGACTGGGGAACCCCATAATGAAAATACCAATCAAATGCAGACAGCGATGCTGAATCTTATTTTTCCATGACAGATCTAGTGTAACTGCCCGATTCTTTTACATTTCTAGGAAATGTAACAGTATTTATCCCAGAGCTTTTTCATGTAAACTCAGCAGTGTCTGAGGTGGTGGCAGAGCCTCAGTGTTATATCTTGGGAATATACGTCTTTAATTTCCTGAATTACATACAGACAAACACATAATTTAACTAAAAGACCTACAACTAAACTAAACAACAAATGTGTACTCCCACTCCCTCTGCTATAACTCAGCATATTCTCCCTCCTTTTGTGGCATGTTTTGTAGTTGTCACTTTTAATTTTCCTCCGTTTCTCAAGAAAACTTCTCCACTAAATAAACATTGCACTAAAATCTATTGAGATTCATGTCCAGCAGGGAAAATGGTTGCTGCTCTATTTACACTACGGTTGGTGGAAAATTGTATACAGCATAGTCTTGTGGTTTTCAGCATAGTCTCAATTTTTTAGTATCTTTACAAGGACGCCAAGTATCTTAAGTAGTATCTTAAATTATATAAATTAAACTGATGGTAGCCTACTAGACTTTTGGTAGCCTAGTAGATTATTGAAATCAATTGCTTTTTCAGCCCATGACATACAATTTGCTGCAGTAAATATGATTGAAGTGTGATAAACAGTCGCATGGATGTTGACAAAGCTTTCCTTTGGGGACAAAATTGGAGTTGAAAAACGGTTAAAAATTACAATATATGTTATCGCCACCCTGCCTATTGCAACATGTTAAGTGTTGCAGTAATATTGTTTTGTGACTTAAGGATCATGATAATATCATTTTGTGGAAAAGCAAGGCAGCTTTACTTGTATAGCACATTTCATACAACAGGGCAATTCAAATTGCTGTACTGAGCAATAAATAAAAAACATAATAAAAGGTACAGATTTACAATAAAAGAGTAAAAAGCACCATTAAAAATACCAAAAGTGCAGACAAGAGGTGCAAAGATAAAAACATTATTTAAAGTATCTTGGGGGGCCTCTGGTGATACCCACCCCTAATTTACACTGTAAATGTGATGCTGTGAAAGTGCACAGAATGTTGCATGTGATTTTTTCTAACTAGATCAGCAGCATCAATTCATTATACAGACAAATTTCCAATGATCATGTGTAAAGTCTATGAAACTGTACTGACTTAAGTTCAGGTGGTTGCTAAATAAGCAGGGACAGCCTGCCTCCGTAAGCCATGACTGAGAGGAAAAGCAAAAGAGTTAAGGCTTTTTATCAGTTTGAGGGAAACCAAAAATTCACTGTTTCATATTTGATAATCAACCCAACCTACTGTAAACCCCTTGGCTAAAACTGCCATTAGGCATCTCCTCTATTACTCTTGGTACAGTACTTTTGTGTATAGCAGCCAAGTGTTGGAAATGCATTGATGGATGTAGACTAATGGACTAGCTGTCTCGCAAGACAGCTAGTCCCCAGTACCATGCATTGCCTGAAGGGCTCTTTCCTCTGAATCCTCTCCTCCATACATTGTGCTGTGCACCCCGATCACATCAGCTGATTTTTTTCACAGTGTGTATGCTGCCTGGGACCTACTGGAAATAATCTTCCCCACCCCCACACGCATGCAAATGCACACAGTGTATCTCTGTAACAGCAAATCCTATTTGCGCCTTTTCTAAACACGGTTTATATGTCTTTTTGATCCTCTGGGATTTTTTATGATCACAGTGGAAATGACTCACCCTTAAATGTTCTTATTCTAATAACTCGGCCTTGCTTTTTATTTTTAGATCTATTGAACTTGAGTGCCCCCGCATCCCCCTTTTCCACGAGTTCCAGTGCCAGTTGTGACCCATGTGAATTGAAAATTATCCCCCCTTGTTCAGCTATGACCAAATTTGGCTGAACAGTGAATACTATCTCCCCGTGGGGAGCTAGCATTGTTACATTAGGGAGAGGCCGACTCTCAGCAAGCAACAAACTTTCCCTGAAAAGAAGCTCTCAGCTGTGCAGAGGAGCGTTGAGCTTTTTCTGATCTGTTTGCCAACAGGCTGAATGTTCCTATGAAAGCCAAACCTCTGCTACATGTCGACATTACGTGACACCTAAATGACGTTAGGTAATAAAAACAGGATAGCACTGAGCTTATCTTGTATACAAAATGCAACCACTGGAAACTTCATTTTAATCTCTCTGTCACTTTAAACTGGATCTACTTGAAGGATAAGACTCTTCTTAAAGGTCAATGCAAAAACTTAAGCTTCTGTAGCTTCTCTTTCCTATTAACATCTATCTTTATTTTATTTTTTTTTCCCAGACAAGGAAACCATAAGTAAAATTCGTGATCTACGCATGAAAGCAGATGACTATGAGGTGGTTAAAGTTATTGGCAGGGGAGCATTTGGAGAAGTGCAGTTGGTAAGAAGACATTTTGTGTGTGTATTTTTTAATAATGCTCTTTATATACCTTTAAGAAAGTTGTAGATGTATAAGTAATATAATCAATATTGTTTTTATTAGTTTCAAAACAATATGATATATATCTGGTGTTGCTCCCACAACGTTAGAATACGCCTAACTTCACTGTCACCTTGTCATCTTCTCCAGGTGAGACACAAAGCCACATCCAAGGTATACGCCATGAAGCTGCTGAGCAAGTTTGAGATGATCAAGAGGTCAGACTCTGCTTTCTTTTGGGAAGAGAGGGACATCATGGCTTTTGCAAACAGCTCATGGGTGGTGCAGGTATGATACCTAAAATCTATTTAACCTAGCATTATATAATGGACTGCAGGCCATATATGTGTAAACCCAGCCTTATGTGTGCCTGAAATTAAGTAGTAAGAGATTTGTTCATTTTTGACTGTCATTTTTTTCTCTTCTCTATTTTGCAGCTCTTTTTTGCATTCCAAGATGACCGCTACCTCTACATGGTGATGGAGTACATGCCGGGTGGCGACTTGGTTAACTTGATGAGCAACTATGACGTCCCGGAGAAGTGGGCCCGCTTTTACACCGCTGAAGTGGTGCTGGCTTTGGACGGGATCCACTCCATGGGCTTCATTCACAGGTAACAGCAGCGTCTCTTTTTTTCCTGCTTTCTCTATCTCTTTTGTGTTTTTCTGTTTGTGAGTTGACTCAAGTCAGACCACTTTGATGTGATTCTTTCTGATGGAAAACGCTATCTCGTACATCTGTAAGGTCCCCATATTTTCATGGTCTGTTGGAATTGCCAATGAAATCTTGACCAAGTCAATGTGTAAAATAATTTATCTTTTATGGTACTTGACTACTGTGTGATATGCAGAAGGATCTAGAAGGTGTGGTGGCAACTGCGGATCTGAGAGGGCTCTGTATTAAGCAGGAAGTTCAGGGTCAGAGCTTCTGTTTTTAGCATAAGTAACTGTAGGTGACACACTTTATTACTGCTTGTTTTTAATACTTTCGTCTGGAACACACTGCATGCATGAGCAGCGCGTGACGGAAACCTCGCTGAACTGCAACCGTTTCTCTAGATGTGCCGCGGCTGTAAGGCAACTGAGACCTGTGCTGCTCAGGCAGGCAATGTGGCTGCTCTGACTTGTTA
Source organism: Plectropomus leopardus (assembly GCF_026936395.1). Classification (NCBI taxonomy): domain Eukaryota; kingdom Metazoa; phylum Chordata; class Actinopteri; order Perciformes; family Serranidae; genus Plectropomus; species Plectropomus leopardus. The sequence goes on along the minus strand of NC_142187.1, from coordinate 26,070,617 downwards.
ATACGGGCGCCTAAAAAATAACAACAGGTTCAGCGACGCTCACGCACTGCTCACGCAGGCAGTGTGTTTCAGGCGTTAGACTCAAAGCTAATGCTTTTCCTACATGACAGTGTCATACAGTACATCAGTCACCTCTACCTGTACATAAAACATATTGAAGAAATTAAAGTTAGTTGTAACTGCTGTCAGTGTTGTCTCATTTTTGTTCGTGTCGATTTAGCAGAGATTTAAATAGTCTATTAGAGTTGCTTCCTTTCTGTTCAGTTCTGAGACACTGGCTGATCTCGTAAAAATATCTTGGGGTCTTAGGGTAATCAATCTCTCTGTGCTGGACAGTGCCACATTTTATGAAATAAACTCTATACACAACAGCCCTTTTTCTTTTTAAAAAAAATGACTACTGATATATTCTACACTTTAAGCTATGTGCACAGCAGCTATGGTGGAAAAATTTATACCATGACATTCATATTAACTCCCTTGCTGTTTCCCATTAGCTCGCTGGAAGGTGTAGTGAAAGGAAATTTCTAGAAAACATAAATTCTGCTCCCTAAGGTCCCAGTGTCCTTCATACCCCATTACATCTCAACTAGTACTGCAGAACACTGCAGCACCTTCACACACTTCTGATTTGGAGAGCTATTTTTCCAAGAGGCACCCTCATGCAGCACTAACCTTAACTGCATGCACAAAGGGCTTTAGTTGTCTTATATACTTGATTTTGGTATATTGTTTGTGTGTTGTATATGTGTTTGATTTCACTGTTTTTGCCTCGTCAGGGACGTGAAGCCTGATAACATGTTGCTAGACAAAGCAGGCCACTTAAAACTGGCAGACTTTGGGACCTGCATGAAAATGAACAAGGTATCAGATTTAATTTTCTGTCACAAGAATGAAAGTTATCACCCCATAAACATGAATATTTTAAGTTTGAGATTTTGAGTAGCTTTCTAATTATTTAGCTCTCTGAAAAACATTTGCAAACAAGTATTGAAATTGTAATGATTTTTAAATGTTTTCTCTCTCTAGGATGGTATGGTACGATGTGACACAGCAGTGGGAACTCCAGACTACATTTCGCCCGAGGTACTGAAATCCCAAGGAGGAGATGGTTATTATGGCAGAGAGTGTGACTGGTGGTCAGTGGGAGTGTTCCTGTACGAAATGCTAGTTGGTGAGTTTCTGATTAAGTATTTCCTGTAAAGGTCAACGTTAACGTTACTTCACCTATCATAATTCTTAATAATAGTATGAAATTTATGTCCCAGAAGGACAAAAGCCCTGGATGATTTTTTACCTTTCTCTCCAGTATAAAATACCAAGATGAGACTCTGAAGCTTTCCTGTATATTATTTTTTATGTACAGTGTGTATGGCCCTGTTTACACCTGGTATTAATATACGTCTTTGATGATTCGATTACAAGTGGAGAGCTCTTCGTCTGTCCCTTCACACCAGGCATTAGAGTCCACATGTGTCTGGAGTGACCACTTGTGATCACATCTCAGTTTCCTGCTCTATATGTAGATTACCACTAACATTTTTCCCCTTTTGCAAAGGCCAAATGTGTTCTTTTATTAACCAGTGGGGAGCAGCAATGCACATTTGTGCCTAGTCTGCTTGAGATTAATGGTGTAAATCATAAGTTACGTCACAATACAATATCATGTTGATTCTTTGGACTGTGATACAATATTGGCTGTTTCACAAAGTCTATTGTGATATGATTTAAATTAAATTTAGGTGCCTGCAAGCGAAATGAGATGATATAAGTAAATATCCTCATTGTCTTTTTCTTTGCTGCTTGCTACTATTTTCCTGGAGCTTGGCCTCCAGCACTGTTTCAGTGATTAGGAAGGAGGTGCTCTTGGACGGAAATTGTGACACAAATGTGCAATGGGAATTTCAAAGTAAAGGCGTGACGTAAAAATTACAGTATATGGAGATGTTTTTTTATTTTTTAGTCGGTAATAGTAAATTGACATATTACTCAAGATCAATCTATCACTACTAGAAATTAAAAGAAGAAGTTGTTTGCAAAGATCTTGGTACACAGGCAAAATCAAAACAACTCAGACATGGTCTATTACTTTGCATCTTTCAGGCAAATAAAGTCTTGTTCCTCTTTTATTGTTGTGGCTGCTTCTTGGTGTTTTGCACTTTAAAACGATTCAGTTGGTGCACAAATGAGCGCATAGTTCCTTTAGTGTGGCCCAGGAGAAATGAGCATATACACTGCCGAAAGAATGGCCCTATGGAGCCCAGACCACCTCCAAATGTGGTCTGAGGAATCGGATCGGACGCATTTAGCATGCACTGGGTGCATTCACACCTGTACTTAGAGCTAGCCACTAGCCCATGTTGACGCATGTTAACACCAGGCGTAAACAGGGCCTGTGTGCGATCCAGTTTGTTCTTACTGTTGACATATCAGTAACCATGGCTCTTGTTTGTCTTCTGTTATTACAGGCGACACTCCTTTCTATGCAGACTCCCTGGTGGGGACCTACAGCAAAATTATGAACCACAAGAACGCCCTGACCTTTCCTGACGACAGCGACATCTCCAATGACGCAAAGAATCTCATCTGTGCTTTCCTGACTGACAGGTTAGATAGTGGCATACTAAGCACTGGATTCTGAAGTGGGTCCTTATCATTACACCCTTTCCTTGTTTAGGCATTGATTGTTTCCCGGCTTAGAGGACCCTCAGTGGAAAGAATCTTGATTGACACATAATAACATTGTAGATCTGTGTAGCTATTGAAGAACTGCTTTTATTGGTGTTAATAACCCTTAGGGACTGTTTGGTGCATTATACACACTTCATTCTTCATTTTTTGATAATTTTGGCTGTGTTCATGCAAATGGAATGAATTTTGGCAAGATGGTGTATTTTTGTTTAATCTTAAGCCCCCCCGCCCCCCCCTTTTTTTTTTTTTTTTTTTTTATATACTGTATTTGGCATATGGAGAAAATACATGCTATGTCCACTAGGTCCAATGTCACAATGTTGCTTTAAATCATTTACATATCCTAGGCTGTGATGATTACAAAAAATCCAGTTAGCATGTAGTATATTGAAAATAACCCTTTTTTTGACAAAAAAACAGAAAATGAATGAATATTTAATATTTCTGATTTGGACTGATATTGGTTAAAAATAACACAATAAAAGTAGGAAAATAATATTAATGTGTATTATTTATTAAAGCTTAATTATAAATAGTGCATTTTATCAAAATCACACACATAAATGATCAAGAATCAAACTAAACATGTCCCCCCTGACCCCCACAGGGAAGTTCGACTTGGCCGTAACGGTGTGGATGAAATCAAGAGGCATCCTTTCTTCAAGAATGACCAGTGGACATGGGAGAACATCAGAGAGAGTAAGAACATTTTCACTGTTACTGGTTAATTTCACACCTCCCATGTCACTTGGCAGTCTGCTCACTGTTACTGCAACGATGTAGCCAGCGATCATGTTTTCCATTTGACCTACTACAGACAGTTGCAGGAAATTCTTGTAGACGAGCCATTCATTCAATATCCTTTCCAAGACTAAACGTGATTCCTGCTCAGAGGAATAATTGGCAGCACAGCGCTTTTTGAGGCCAACAACGGGGGAAGCAGTCCATCACAAATGTTAATGCGCCAGGATTGACACTGGAGCAGAGAGAGATTAGAAATGTAGGACCTAATCCAGGAGCTATAGTCAGTTCTTTAGTGGCTTTATATTTAATACTTTACTAGGCTGAAGTCAGCACTTTAGTGTTGGCCACCCCTGGCGTTACACTGGCAGACCAGCTCTGCGAGTTGGCTGCTCTCCCGTGTTTTAAAGAGGATTTTAGAAGAGATCCGTGATCCAGAAAAACTCTGCAGAGAAGTGCCACACTTGTTCTGTATCTTTTATATATCTGGAAGGTCGTCTTCTTCAGGATAGTTATGTCAGATACAAAAAGAAAAGATTAATGGAATATATTAGAAGCAGAAGAAAGTATTTCTACTGGTTGCCACGTTTTAAAATCTGCTAAAATGTTAATTGTGTTCTGGACAAAGTGGGGGAAATACATAAGACCCTGATTTCGTGGAGGTATCTGGGAAATGACCCTATCATGTTATTTTATTCTAGCAAACAATGTTGACTGCTGTTGTATTTTTTCTCAAGTCCTGTCCTGACATCATTTTTGTAGTTCTTTAAATTAAAATAAAAATCTGAACAGCAGGGAAAATTATACTGTGCCTGCCCTAATATATATATATATATATATATATATATATATATATATATATATATATATATATATATATATATATAACTTCCAGTATCGTAACAGGTACTATCCAGAACTTTTGCTAAAGAACACCCAAAAGAGAACAACTGGGGTTAAATAGAGGCATACCACACCATGCAACATTACATGGCTATTTTCTTTTTTTTGTAGTCGCAGTATTCAAAGACAATTATTTCGGGAGTGTCTTCTGAAATTGACTGTGCCTTTAACACACATTGGCTTAATGAACTGTGGTGGCCCTGTTTTTATCTTGTATCATCATGAATCTTCCATCTTTTCTGTGCAGCTGCTGCCCCAGTAGTGCCTGAGCTGAGTAGTGATGTTGACACCAGTAACTTTGACGACATTGAGGAGGATCGGGGAGAGGAGGAGACCTTCCCCATACCAAAGGCCTTTGTGGGCAACCAGCTGCCCTTCGTAGGCTTCACTTACTACAGCAGTCAGCAGTACGTCCTCTACGCTGTGTTCATTATCAATATGCCAAATTGTTCCTTTGACACTAAATTGTCTACATAATTGCACTTAAATGAAAATGCTGTATTTCAATAGTGGTTTATCTATGATAAGATTCATTCATCAGTTAGTATTTTATGTCTTAAGTAGAGCACTTCAACAGAGTGCACTGTATTCATGGTAGAAATCAGTTTGTCATAGTAGGCACAGTTTGAATGCTTTATTTCTGAGCAGATATCATAGATATATATAAGCTCTTCTTTGCCTGTAAATGCTCAGATAATTTATATCACATATCATATATACTTAGTTCTGCCTGGAAATTGTGGTAGATGTTAGCTTTCACTGTTGACTTTTGTGATCGTTTCCTAAAAATAATACCTGTTTCCAGCCTTTTGCGCAGCGCCAGCACAAAATCCAGTGACAAACGTAGCAGCTCCACAAAGGAAGACAAGAGTCATGTAAGTAGATCACATTTTTTCTCGTAGTTTAAGATGCAGTATCTGCCATTTTTCCATTTCCTCTGATGACTTAAATTTCCCTTAATGCAGGTATCTGCAATATCTGTTAGTCCCTGCGAAAATCAAAGGTTGTTTATTGTGTGTTTCAGCTGGAGAACCTGCAGAAAAGGATCTACCAGCTAGAGGAGCAGCTCCACGGTGAAATGCAGCTGAAGGATGAGTTGGAGCAGAAATGCAGGTATGGAACAGAGCTTTTATTCATCTGCAAACGGGTAATGTAGCAGCTTAAGATGTGCTCAGACATAACACAATGTGAGTTTCCACCTTGCTCCTGTGATTATGGCTGCTGGAGTGCCAGTCAAAGTACAGATATAAGACATTTAGCCACCTTTAGACAGTTTAGACATTTAGCCTCTAAAAAAGTAATTTTAAGAGCCATAGATAATTTATTATGTGTTACCCCCCCCCCCTTGTTGCATATATATTTTTGTTTGTAATGACTATACCAGACTTGCAATACACATGAGATTTTAATTTTATAGAAAAACAACGCGGTTAAGTTTGTCTCTCAAATTCTGTTTCCTCAGGACGTCAAACACCAAGATCGACAAGATCATGAAAGAACTGGATGAAGAGGTTAAAGCAGACTCTTTTTCTCATCACATTTTTCTTATTAACAAAATATAAATGTGCAATGTTTGCTGCTTTAGTTGCAATTATATCATAAAATTTAACAGCATCCCCAGCTTCTATTTTGATAATACACTCAAAACCCTTGATACTAGAATTAAATGATATGGTTAAATAAATTACAGTTTAAAAGCAGGGGTTGGATTAAGGATCAGTTTCTTCCTGCCACATCACAGCTGCTCTGTTGTTCCTTGCCACAGGCAAACCTGAGGAAGAGCGCAGAGACCAGCATGTCTCTGCTGGAGAAGGACAAGATCATGCTGCAGCACAGATTCACCGAGTACCAAAGAAAAGCTGACCAGGATGCTGAGAAGAGACGCAATTTGGAGAATGAGGGTAAAGATAATGAGGTGCTGCTGACGTATGATTCAGACACTGTGCAATTAAACTATAATTGCAGAGTGATGTGCGGAAGCAGCCGGTATTTGAACATAGTTTTGTTGCATTTCAATGCCCTCATCTTCTCCGTATCACTTGATCTAGTCAAAGACATATGACCCGAATGGATTAGCTGTTTTCCTGGTTTGACCTTCATCCTGCTCACTGCTCACTACATACCGAGTTGACTGTTGGACCATGCACGTCTTTTTGACTTTCCCATTGATTTTCAACAGAAGACAGCACTTGGGGGCCGTACACATGCCGCATTTTCAAGTTTTTTTTGTCAATGCAGTGTACAGTGTACATTCAATGCAATGAAATGCATTATTCCCTGGCTCTCTCTCCAAACTTAACATCTATAGATAGTACAATAAATAAAGTACTTAATCTGAGAATAAAAATAACAGCAAATAATGAAAAACAATTGCAGCAACTAATTAAAACAGTAGCAGCTCAATAAAAAAAACAACAGTAGCATATAATGAAATACAAATAGTCCACATTCATTAAGTGCGTGTTCATTTCTATTGTGACATCATGTGATGATGAACAACCAATCAGAGCAGGCAGATATCTTTCCTTTTTTCTGTAAATATTAGTCTAATAAATTTGGAGGAGAAGTTGGATCATTTTAATGCAGAGAATACTGATCTTTACATCTTTCCCACGAACAGTATTTCAGGCCTCATACATACCTATGAAACTCCTGGGAGAGGATCAGCTCTGCATTTAGGGTTTTTGTTAAGAGTGCTGTTATACAGTGTTGGTTATGGTTGGTTAACAACCTCAGATGCAACCTACCTCCACGCTCATGAAAGTTGGCACAGGAGTAGCAGGCAGTGCCTCATGTTTTCCAGGCGGTTAAAGACGCAGCATGTTTACGGCCCCTTAGTGGACCAACAAGTATTGAGATGTTAGAGATTTCAAGACTTGATATGCTGTGCATGTATTTAAAAAAAATATCAGGAAACTGGACATGGGATGTTGTTTGAATTTGATAAAGAAGTTTAAATAAAGCCTAGTCTAATTCATTTCCCATCTGTTTTTTTTTCTTTCAGTGTCAACTTTAAAAGAGCAGCTTGAAGATATGAGGAAGATCAGCCAGAACTCTCAGGCCTCAAATGACAAGATCGTCCAGCTGCAGAATCAGGTACACAGTATACTCATGCACACATAGTCTTGATGAATGCAGGACAATGCAGTACACTGATCTTTTCTGTTTTGATTGGCAGATTGAAGAGGCCAACGACCTTCTGCGCGCAGAGTCGGACACAGCAGCGAGACTGAGGAAGAGCCACACAGAGATGGCCAAGTCAATGAGCCAGTTGGAGAGCTTGAACCGCGAGTTGCAGGAAAGGAGTCGTGCAGTGGAAGGGGAGAAGGCGCAGCTGGAGAAGGAGCTCCTGCTGCTTCAGAGTACTCTGGACTCAGAGAGGAGGAACTACAGTCTGGGCTCGGAAGAGATCAGGGAGCTGCAAGGTGACCCACTGACACAAATATGGGGACACTGACAAATGCACATCCAACATTAGGGTATCTGCAGGTCCCTATCAAGTCTTACAGTCAGTTATAAAAACGTTAGGCTGTAGAAGTCAATAAATAATCTTAGAGTTGAATTTGAATTTGCCACAAACATTTTATGTAATTTAATTGGTCCATCTTTTAATTTCTATTTGTCTAAACAAGTCAAGCTCTTCTGCATGAAAGTCCACATCTCTGATGTTACAAAACTTTAAGTCTACCAGTGAACTTATTGCTGCCTTTTTATGTAATACTTGCATTTACTGGTTGATTAACCTAACTCACTCTAATAACCACATTTCTAAATAAAACCTACCTCTGCACGAGACACCTAAACACTTACCTTTGGATGCTTGAATAAGAAAAAGATCATTTGTACAACAGTCAGTTCTGAATGTGGTTAAAAATTGTCTAAACAACTATTGCAGCATAACAAAATCGCAGTTTACATGTTCATACTTTTTGAATCTGACTTGATGTTTATCACATCAGAGTTAAAATTACATATGTAAAGTACAAGAAAAAAAGAGAAATTTGAACATATTAAAACATGTCAGTGTGGGCCCAGAGAACTCTTTTTGACTCTCATTGAGGCATTTCAAACAGCTGCAGAAATCCCACGCAACAGAAGCCATCCCTCACTCTCCCTCTGATGTCGGACATGCTCAAGCAACGACAACGCCCACAGCAGTCAAATCAGTCTCTGATTTATCTGTCAGCTGGTTATCTTTTAATGGAAACAGGCTTCTGAAGGGCATAGAATTAGTGGGAAAGGAGGAATATTGAAGTCATTTTTGAAAGTCAAAACTATGTCAAACAATTATATGGTACTTTTTTGTGGCGAAAGAAAAACAAAGGTTTTGCAATGAATATTAGGGCTGGGTATCATTTGGGTTCTTCGATATTGGTGCCTGAACCAAAACTTAAAAACAAAACAAACAAAAAAGAAAACAGAAAACGTTTGTGCCCGATCAGCACTCAGTTTCTGTACCTACTCTTCATGAAAATGCCAGCTTTATAAAAGCATCATGAAAGTGACTATTTGTCTTTATTTTCTGTTTTCAGCGAGGATGGCAGGGATGCAAGAGGACAACAAAAACCTGAAGCACAGCCTCTCCAAAGTGGAGGCAGAACGAAAACAGGCCCAGGAAAAGAGCAATAACCTGGAGAAGGTATACACATAAAGTATTAGTAGTTATTTTTCACACACATTAGTGCTTCCACCCTTGAGAATTTTAGGAATTGCTGTTATTTTTTTATATTTCTAGCTAGATGAATGTGTGTTCAGCTTGTCTTCATGGTGTTTGCTCCGTCATTACTTTTACCAACAGGAAAAGAACAACCTAGAGATCGACCTGAACTACAAACTGAAGACTTTGCAGCAGCGTCTGGAGCAGGAGCAGACTGAGCACAGGGTGACACGGGCACAGCTCACTGACAAATATGAGTCGATTGAAGAAGCCAAATCAGCCGCCATGAATGGTATGCCAGTCGTATGTCAGAGCACGTCCTGCATCACTTTTTTTTTCTTTGCTTGTTCTACTTGTTTTTTTTGTCCCTTTGAATCCTACTTGAACTTCTCATTATTTTTTCATTATTTCTTCTCATTAACTTATTTTCATCTTTCCGACCTCACCTTCCCTTCATCGTACAATCTGATCAGACTCACCTGCAGGGAATGATTGGGTGGGAGGAATTCAAGGAGTGTAATCCAGGCAGCATGTCAGGGCAATGCCTTATTGCATATTAAAGCGGGGCGCTAAAGCAGTTCTTTTTTTTTTTTGGCAATAGAATGATGATCTGTCCAGGTGATTTCTTGCCTTGTAGATGCTGAAAAAGGCAAATTTGTCCCATGATGAAGTTCACTTGGTAATAATAATTAAAGTCCATCATTGTGCATATTATTAGATTTTGTTAAAAGCCTTTCTTTTTCATGTGGACCTCATGCCAGCATGCATTCAAACATTACATTTCCCGCTCTTAAAACACAGTGTTTACAGCGGCTTACAGAAAATTAGTCCAGTTGTAACAAATCTAGCTCAGAGAGTGCTCTTTGTGATAGAAAATAGTGAAAAAAATGACAAAATGCACATTAGCTTCTGATAATCAAATTTTGTGTTGATCCAGTTCTGTCACATTCGTTCTGCTGAGATATTGGACAGATGGATTGTTCAGTGTAGATTCGGGGTAACCATGTTGATAATCTGTCAGTTGGCTATAAACCAAGGAATTGACTGCGTTTTCTGTCACTCTAGCTGTTCAGCAGAAGATGTCTGAGGAGAATGGAGCGAGGATGCGAGCTGAGAGCCGGGTAGTGGAGGTTGAGAAGCAGTGCTCGATGTTAGAATTTGACCTCAAGCAATCTGTGCAGAAGATGGAGCAGCTGATGAAGCAGAAAGAAAGGCTGGAAGATGAGGTTCGTAATTCCTCTCACTTTTGCACTCCCTTTAAAAGTCTCTTATTGTAAAGTATTTAAACTGTTGCACCTTAAGCAAACTGGTTTGAATTCCTTCAAAAATGGGGGGAAAAGGCAATGAGAAACAGAGTGTGTTTATTTTAACATTAAAGCATGTAGAAACCACAAGTACAATTAAAAAATCTGAAAAGGAGCTTAATATGGGACCTTTAATATTCAGCTACGTCAAAAAAAAAGATACCTTTTGTGTACAGCGTTTGTGTGCCTTGTATGGGTAAAATCTCACCTCTCTTATGTCGTCCTAATCCAGGTGAAGAATCTGAGGATACAGGGAGAGCAGGAGTCAAGCAAACGTATCCAGTCTCAGAACGACCTGAAGAGCCGCACGCAGGAGGTTGACCGTCTCAGGTGTTCGGAGAAGCAGCTCAAACAGGAGATCAACACAGCACTAGAGAGTAAACGCTCGCTGGAGTTCCAGCTGGCGCAGCTGACCAAGTGAGTGACCTTGCCGCATTACAAATTAAAATCCATCCTGATTGTTTTTCATCATGAAATATTGCAACTGTTGTCTGCCTGCTCATCACATTACATTGGACATTGTCTCTGTTCAATGTGCCTAAAATAGCCTGAAATTGTAACACATAGAATAAACTCCTAAACTATGTTTACTAGGAAAATAGGAAAGGTTATTTCCGCCATCGTGCCAGTTAATATAACTCTGAAATTAACTGGCAGCGGCTCCAGCCAGGAGCTCTAATTTTCTGTGATTGCAGCACTGGCCAGTAATGCTCTTTAGAAGTCAAGGCGCAAATAGCCCTACAATTGCCTGCTATTTTCAAATAAGTGCTATTATTCCAGCTTAGAGGGTGACTACGCTAAAGCTGTTCTGCAACACTGTTTACATCAAAGGATTAGAGTTTAGAGTCCAGCTCCATCCACTCCATTGCTAATCCTCTGGCTACTGCTGCAGCCAGTGCCGCTGGTTGTGGTGCTAGTTACATTTCACTACAGGCGCAGACTGAGAGGCTGGCTCTGTGTGCCTGGCTGAGGAGTGTTGTTTGATGCCTGTAAATTGAGCTAGATACATTCAATTAATGATAATAAGTACTTTAATGTATTTGGTTGATGTTTTAACAGACAATACAGAGGCAACGAGGGACAAATGAGGGAACTTCAGGACCAGCTTGAGGCCGAACAGTATTTTTCTGTAAGTATAATCCTCAGTTCAACAGTGTCTTTGTCCTCTGCCTGAAAGACACTTGCTTTAATGATCTGTCTTTCCTTCCTCAGACGCTTTACAAAACTCAGGTCAAGGAACTAAAAGAGGAGATTGAGGAAAAGAACCGGCAGGTACAAGAGGCTCATAAAAAGGTGCAGGAGTTGTGCAGTGAAAGGTGAGACACTCATTTCTGCTCACGCTGACATTGACGTAACCACCCAGATGTCCGTTAATGGTTTTATTTCCTATCATTATGAGTTTTTATTGTTGTGTTATTATTAAAAAAAGAAGCTGCAAAGCTGAAGAGAACACGTTTTGTAGGATTTTATTTTACTTTCTTAACTTCTCTAATGTGTTTTATCCTGGACAAAGGGACTCCCTGTCTGCCCAGCTGGATCTGACGGTGACTAAGGCCGAGTCAGAGCAGCTTGCTCGGGCACTGCAGGAGGAACAGTACTTTGAGCTCAGCCAGGAGAACAAGAAGGCAACAAGTAGACATAAGCAGGAGATCGGGGAAAAGGACGCTACTATTGCACGGGTAAACAAATTCAACACCCTCGTTTTATTTTCCTCCAGAAATATTTATTTTGTTGCACATCTAGGTCTAGTCCACGCATACAAGGGTATATTTGAAAACATAGCTTTTTCTATTTGCTTGGCCTGTTATCCACACACAAACTGTGTTTTAGGATCACTGAAAACTGACTTTTTGTAAAACTCCATCCAGGACAGTTTTTGGCTTGTAACATCAAAATGTCTGCCATTACCTTCTTTGTGAGGCATCACATTTTTTTATTATTATAATTTATTTAGTAGTTTTTGAGAAACATAAACATATGAATGAGCACGAACAAAAATAAGAATACAAAAAATATGTAGAAGTTTGCAATACTGTAGGTCTAATATTTTGTGCAGAACTTTTGAGATACTTTTGAATTGAACTATGAATGAAATGTGTTTTTAAGAAAACAAAAAAGAAAAAGATGGTATTGCGACCTAAAATTAACCTATCCTTATCTAACATAAACTCCAGAACTGTAATGCCAGCACTCCAGTTTCCTGATCCTGGAGTACCCTCTAAAGCCTCCTGCAGTCTGTAACCTGAGAAGATTTTTGCAATCTTATAATTTTAGTGAAAGCTACACTCGCTACTCACTGCAACACGGATCTTAATAAACTTGGGTACGAAATCAAGATTTATGTGTGCAGACTGTACAATGACTCGCAGGCTACGGCATACGTCCATTGATGTCAGTACGCAAGAACAAAAATGTCATCATGTGTCATCCATCTGTGCGAGAAAAATGTAAACAAACATGAATGTGGAGATAGTCGTGTCTGGGAAAAAAGGCCAGCTTGGCATGCCATTTTTGCAGCAAGAGCTCAAAGTAAGTATTAGGATATACTAGCATTTAGCAGCGTTGTCCTGATCACTGCGTTATTTCATGCTGCATTTCCATTGGTTGGGTAGTAGACGTAGGTCGTCACAGCAGTCACACAGTGAGATTCTCATCCCAAATTACTGACACTGTCAGAATTTTATCCCAGGTTGTCTGATTGCAAAACCGTGACAGCAACCATCCATGAAGTTCTCTCGCTGTGCGTCATAGGGCCATCATTTTAGAGCCATCACCAAAGATATCGCTGTTTTTTTTTTTCATAATGGTCATCTTTCGTCTGGGACAGCCCACAATTGCACTGTGTATACTGAGCTTTACATCCATCAACTGTGTGAAGCGTCACAAATGAGGTGAATATTATTTTTGCAGTGACGGATGTGGCCTTTTTACATGTTTACTTACATTGGTCATGCTCTTGAAAGCGCTTCAGTTGTGTTTTTGCATTTTATGTTTATTGTTTTATTTTCTAAATAGTGCTTGTTTTCAGAAATTCAGAAATGTGTGGGTGGCCTAGGCCTTAGTGAGATGCAACTTGGTTTACTACCTTAATTCTGAATGAGGAAAAAATGATAATAATGAATTTTTTTTGCAGCTTGAGGAATCCAATAAAACTCTGACCAAAGATGTGGAGAACCTCAGCAAAGACAAGTCGGAGTTAAATGAGAAGCTTAGTACTCTGGATGAAGGTACTGTCCCTGCGCTGACCCTCATGTCTCTTTGCTGCATTGTAATTATGTTGTTTCACAAGCCGAGCCTCTTTTTTTTGACAGAGTATGCAGCTCAGAAGGAGGAGATTACAAATACAATCAAGGCCAACTATGAGAAGGTCCTCAACACAGAGCGCACACTGAAGACTCAGGTAACGATGCACAGTTTTAATCAATGAGTATTTGCAGACACTAGCTATGCAAGAATGATGGCTGATGCTTTCCAACTTTGCACCTACTTTGATTTATCAGGCGGTGAACAAGCTGGCAGAAATCATGAACCGCAAGGACATGAAGCTGGACCAGAAGAAGAAGGGCAGCACCGCCGACCTGCGGAAGAAGGAGAAGGAGAATCGCAAGCTTCAGCTGGAACTCAACCAGGAGAAGGAGAAATTTAACCACATGGCCATTAAGTACCAGAAGGAGTTGAATGAGATGCAGGCGGTAAGTTAAAGAGGTCTTGGAACATTTGAGCTCAGTAAAATCGATAATTTTCCTTGTTTTAAACCCCAAATAATGGCTTTTCTACCAACAGCAACTGTCAGAGGAATGCACATATCGCAACGAGCTGCAAATGCAGCTGGACAGCAAGGAGAGCGACATCGAGCAGCTTCGGGAGAGACTGAATGATCTGCAGCAGCGCATGGATAACTCCAGTGTCACCAGCTTGCAGACAGATGAGACAGACAGCAACATCGCAGGTAGGGTCACCGCAGGGTCTAACTGGACACTGCACACTTTGCTCTGCATCAGAATCTCAAGCCCTAAATGCAAACCGCCTCTGCAACTGTTACTGCAACTATTAAAAGAATTTGAAAATCAACTTTTAGAGCATCTAAATAGTCTGGGCATTGCAGAGAAAGATAAAAAAGAAAGTATTTGAGGACTCCTGTTCAAAACAATGAAAAGGTGTTTGTTAAATTTGCTTCCCGTTGTGGATGATAAAAGTGAGAGTGAATGTTGTGGTTGTGCGATTTATGGCCATTTGAAAGAAAGCAATACCTCCTTTTGTTTTTAGATACCAAATTATGGTAAACTTGTTTAAGAAGGAAGATTGTAGGTTGATAATGTGCATCCACTTTTAGCTGTTGTGTTAATATTTGAATATATATATTTGACTATGTCCGATACTTCAGTGAGAAAATTGATATTGAGGGCATACACCTTATTATTATTTTTATTTAAAGATAGATATAACAAGCCTATAATATGACAACAATGACTTATCTTTTCTTGGTTAGCAGCAGAAAACAGCAGAATGACTGTAGTAAACATAAACAATGAGAGAGAGCAGCTGTTACTGGTGTATCAGTAATGCAGAAAATGTATTTTGAAATTGTTTCAGATATTCAGAATTTATGTATTGATAAGTATTTTTACAACACTAATTTACTAATTGAAATGCCACACTTTACCCTCCTCCTCTTCGTGTTTCCTTCCATTAATGTGTTTTAAAATTTTGCAATATTTTAAATATGTGTCACAATTTCTACAAATCTTGACTTGTTGAAAGTAGGTGGTACAAGGTTCCTAAAAAATCCTTTTGTATGTAACACTAAAAACAGCCTCACAGTAAATTTACTAGGACTTCTATGTTACTTAAGTATGAGATTGATTGTTAAACTTGAATGAGGGATTTCTTTATTATTGGGGGATGTTTGCTTTTTGTTGCTTTGGCATTTTTTTGATGGAGCATCTCCGGTCCTTGTCTAAATAGGTCTGTTTCACAGTTTTGTAACTTTTTGTTTTGAGTATTTATTCTGTGTTTTCTGGCAGGTTAAAGTAATGATTTTGTGATAACAACCTTGTGTATATTATTCAGCAGGTACTTATTGGACAGACTTGAACAGGTGCCGGTGGTTAGGTTTAGCTTTAATTTAGTTTTTCGTGTCCCACTGCCATACTTACAGCTGTACAATGATTAACATCTGTTCAAAATTCATGATAGCACCATCATCTAACAAATATCTTTATTTATAAATATGCTTGATTCTAGATGTGTTTTCATATATGCTGGTGTCTGTGGTTAAACCATTCTCTCTTTATTTCCCTCATGTCCAGTCCTTGCTCTTCTTATCTTTGTAACGTCTATTCCTTTCCCTCTGTGAGTAACTGAGTGGACGAGTCCTTCTTGCCTGGCCTGTGCTGCAGCTGTTGTGTGTCTTTTTGCCCCCTGGTTTTCTTGAATATTCTTTTCCCGGGGGCGAGAAAGCCATCTCTGTTAGTAGAAATCAACAAGAGTTTTGAAAGAAGCCTGATGGAGTGGAGAGAAAAATGTCAGTCCAAATTGATTAAATCGTCTGACCTTAAAAATGTATAAGACTAACTTTAATGGGATGTTAAGCAAAGATGCTGGCAGCAAATCTGCTTAATGTCACAAAGTCAGCCCCATTGGTGAAGTAACCACATCAGATCATACGAGACGACGCCCTGTGTGGGGCTTACCGCCTCACATTCAGCACCTTTCAAAACATGTCTTGAAACTGAAAGCAGTTTTTAATTGATGGCACTGTGTGCTTCAAACACATAACACTCTTATTGTCGTTTTTTTTGTTTTTGTCAGCATGTTCACCCAAAAGTAGTGCTCGTTTGGACACAAAGACCTCCCTCACAACGTCACCTTCAGTTGACAAGCCCCTCTTAGTTCACTGCTCCCGTTTACTTGTGTTGTTTAGCAGCATGCTCTTGAAATGCTAATTTTAGCACCAAATATTGTATTTAATGCACATGGTTGTTTGTATGAAAGGAGTGAGCGATCAAGCTAACTGATGGAACATAAATACTAATCCCTGCTGCAAAATTCTTATTAAAGTGCTTTTAATGGAATTTGAAATTGTGACATACTGTAAAAAAGACTTACCCATGTCTAATATTTTGCTCCTGCATGGGGAGTGTGTAGTAGCAGCATGGGATCTCTAAACTCATCTCTCATCACCTACTCCAGTGCAGTTACCTAAACGCTGGCAGAGCTCCCTCACACATGGGTGCTTTGAAACAATTATGACCTCTGTCACTTAACTTTTAATTTTTCTTCCCAGTTGAGTTTGGATTTAAACACTGCATGGCCTTTTTTTCCTACAGCGCATTTAAATCACTGCATCAGTTTGTAAGTTTTGTTGCATCTGGGCTGCTTTTCAGAATCCAGATTGGAGGGCTGGCTGTCCATTCCTAGCCGTGCTAATATCAAGCGATACGGATGGAAGAAGCAGGTATGTGTATTATTTGGGGTTTCCTCTGTGCACCTGCATTGTGTTGGAGTCTGTTATGGTTTGTCGAGAATGCCGCAAAGCCCTTGAGGGCAATATCCGTCTTCCTCTCATTGTCCTATTTCATATTTGCAGTATGTGGTGGTGAGCAGCAAGAAGATTCTGTTCTACAACGATGAGCAGGATAAGGAACAGTCCAACCCCTCAATGGTACTAGATATCGAGTAAGTGAATTTTGTTTCTGTCTTCTGCTCCCTTTTGACACACAGTGACTGCATTTACATGCACACTTATAATCTGCCATTTTTCTGAATTATGACAATTTCTATAGCTGAAATGAGTCCCGTAAACAGCATGTGCTGTCTGGATATTCCAAATTAGGCCTTTTTCCAAATCAAGTATTTTCGATTAAGGCATGTACGATATGCCAGTATTATTTTGCCATGCACAGATATTTTTGAAGACAGATCTCAAGTAAAAAAAAAAAAAAAATGGGCACGCCTGTTGCAAAGTGCACACTAACAAAAATTTGTGAACTTACAAAGCACGCTTTCTATCACTGAGACTTAAAGACTTAAAAGGCTTTGAAATAATTCAGCAAAAAAATGAGGCCTTAATTGTTATTAAAATATCTTAAATCAATCTTGTTAAAAGTCTTAAATTTTGTTATTGTAAACTTGGTCTTAAATTTCATTCGGAGGGGCATTTAGCAGTTTTAAAATGTCTGAAATTTAACCTGTCTTAAGCTGTGGGAACCCTGACAGTAGTTAGCGGCGGAAATGTCTGTCTGGCTTACATTTGAGGTGTTTCAAGATACGTGCTATGTGCACCTGCAGGGGAACTTGCTGTCTGGCAGAATTAAGACTCAAATGTGGTTGTCTAGCATTATATCACCTTTTAATTAATTCCATGGCCCAAATTTAAAAGCTCAGTTAGAAAATCTGAAAAAAGGAGACTTGTCCTGTCAGACTCCAAAAGGCCAGGTGGTTGAGCACCCCCTGGGGTCTGTCTGTGCACATGCAAGATGATTTGGGTTTTAGGAGCAGTCTGTGGACAGTGTGGATATGCATCTCAATTTAGGTTTTTACTGCAGTTTACGACACAAGATCTCTTGCCTGTTCACGGTCAGCGTAGCGTTTTGTCGTGGATGTGCTGCATACAAACCAACTAACCAACAGTTTGCAGGAGCCCACGTTTCTGGTCTTCTTAAATTATTTAGAATTTGATGTGAACAGGATTTTAGAAATGCACATATATTGTAATGCCAGTCTTTTATAAAAAATGACTGAAGTAATGAATAAAGTAATGATTGAACTAGTCTGCCACCGCTGGAAACTTCAGTTTTGATGCAAAGAGGCACAAGTAACTCGAGCTCTTCCACTTCTCCTTATTTTGATGTGATAAATGACATGTCAGGGCTCGTTAATCGGAGTATGCACGGCTGCATGTAAACAGTATTATTGATGGAATATTCATTCTATTACCATGTAAAAGGCTTAACAGGAATATTTGGTAACTGATATCTAATTGTTAATTTTGTGCCTTTTTGTGCAGCAAACTGTTTCACGTGAGACCAGTCACACAGGGAGACGTGTACCGAGCTGAGACAGAGGAGATTCCAAGGATATTCCAGGTTGGATGCTTCTTCCTTTTTTATATTTCATATTTCAACATGTCAAGTCAGATTCTGTGAAGCTCTGCGCAGCCTCAGAAATGCTTATTTTAGGGCAGATTATTTTTGACAGAGGCCCTCTCTCTGTGTCTCTGTCTATGTTCAGATCCTGTATGCCAATGAGGGAGAGTGTAGGAAGGAGGCTGACATGGAGACAGTCCCTCAGGGCGACAAGACCAACTGTCTCCCACACAAAGGCCACGAGTTCATCCCCACGCTATATCACTTCCCTTCCAACTGTGAGGCCTGCGCCAAGCCTCTGTGGCATGTCTTCAAGCCGCCTCCTGCCCTGGAGTGTCGCCGCTGCCACGTCAAGTGCCACAAGGACCACCTCGACAAAAAGGAGGATGTTATTGCTCCTTGCAAAGGTAAAGCCCTGTCCTTGGCAGTCTGAGCTGTTAACGATGAAAAAACATTCTTCTTTTTGAAGAAGACAAGCTATCATTAACTATAAATGTTTAAGAAACTGAAAAAAATGACTGAATAAGCATTAGTGATGGTCACAATGACTCTTGAAGAGTTGGCCCATCATTTGCAGCTTATGTAACCTAAGGTTCCATGTGGAGTTTTCCTGTATTGTTTACATCATTATTTAGCAGCTAGCAGTCTTCTTCTTCCCAGTCTTTGTTGTAGGATTGCAGCATAATTCGGTGCGCTCCTGCCACCTGTTGATCAGGGTAAAGTGTGAAACCACTGGCAGGAGTGGGAATGTGTCATATTTGTATCCTAATGCACCAGCCAAGAGATGGTTCAGAAAGAAGATGCTGCACTTCAGAGTCATTTCCTATTCATCTTTGTATTTTTCTTTTAATCTTTTGTAAGTGTTTGTTGATCGGCCAAAATATGATTTTTGGTTTTTTAAGTTTTAGTGAACATCTCTGACATGCATGGTCGTTTGAAGCTCATATTTTACAGAACTGATTCTCAATCTGCAACACCTTTTGCCCTCTCCTACAGTAAACTACGATGTGACCTCTGCCCGGGACATGCTCCTGCTAGCCCTGACCCAGGATGAGCAGAAGAAATGGATCGGCCACCTCGGAAAGAAGATCCCCAAGACCCCACCATCCACATTTTCAAGAGCCTCACCTCGTTCTATGTCCACTCGCTCTGGACCAAACCAGTCCTTCCGCAAAAACCCTAAAAGCAATACAGGAAAGCTGAGGTAACTTGACAATTTGTGACTGTCTCTGGGCTTTTATTTTATTGTAATTGCACAGCACACAATAAGGCAACTGTGCTATTGTTTTAGGCAGTAAGTGAGGGTGTGCTGCAGTCAGAAGTCTTATTATATCCCATCTGGTGGGCTGAGATGTGGTCGAGTCAGTCGCGTGACCTGCTGTTTGTCTCCTGTGTTGTAGCAGAGCGCAGTCCAGCCTCCAAGCAGCAGACACAACATCCAGCACTTGTTGACAGGAACTTCTTCAGAAAATGTTGATTTTTTTCTTTTTTAGACTTTTCTCTACAGCTTAAAACTTGTCTATTTATTAACTGTTACTGGGTGTTTCTAACACGAGACACTTTCTGGTTGGTTGGTTGCTTGGTTGGGCTCTTTCCAGTTGACACTTTTGGGATTTTTCTAATTGGCACTAATGTGTTGTTGGGTTCAATAACTAACTTACAGACTAAATATACAACTCTTTGTTAGAACAGTCCACACAAAGGATTTTTACCTGTCGAACACGATGAAAAGGTGTTAGTGGTGCTGCAGTGTCTGTAAACCAACTTTTCTGTCATATGTTGACTTAGACTGGGTTACTAACCATCGTAAAGATATTGTATCTCTCTTTTACTGGACACCTGTCTCTGTTTTTTTTGTTTCAGCTAACCATCTGAACCGTTTGGATTTTTTTCTGGACTCTAAACTTTCCCACCTTCCTCATCCTCAAAAAACAAAAAAAACTGGAGAAACCTGTATTACATAGAAAAGTCATTAATAAGAAAAGAATATATCAATAAATATCCAGCGCTGGAAAGTTGCAACACATGTCAGACACAAGGCATCACGGACATTAAGAGACCTCCCCCCTCCGCCACCTTTCAGCATTCAAGAGATAAACCCTCCTTCAACTCATCAAACTTGCAGCTCTCCATTACTACCAGAAGATGGCACACTCGTCTTGAACTAAAGATGGACAGCGGAGCGATAGAGGGACTTATGTCATGGAGACATTCTGTGTTTCATATTATATGACAGTTATGATGGAAATGGGAAGGTAAAAGGGGGTTTTGCTGGGACTCCTGCAAGTATGTGTTCAGTTTAAGGTACTGTCATACAGGGATCGCAGATGTGCTGTGCATGGTTGTGTCTCAGGGGTGGAAAAATAAATATCTATTTTGTAATTTTTTTCCCCCACCTGACAGAAACTCGAGCTAAATGCAAGCAAACTTCCAGTTCCAGCTTAAACAAAAAGAACGACTGATGCCTTCATCTTATATCTCTGGCCTTTTTGCCTTTATTCTTATCACTCTGCAAGTCACTTATCAGGTTTGGAACAGAGTATTGGGACATAAGTATTAGTTGTTTTGAGTATTGAGTGAGGAGCATGCAAGATCATCATTTAAATCTATGCATTATTTTTATTATTATAATTATTTTTATTGCTCCAAGCCATAAGGAATATTCCATTGTAATGGCATATAGGAGTCCTAAAACTTAATTGATTTTTTTCTGTTTATTTGGTACATTGTCTCTGTAATATTTTTTTTTTCTTGTATTTTTTTTTGTAATGTATTGCCTTACATTGATTCATAGATACATGGTTCAAAAGGAAAACATTAAGTTAACAAATGTAAAACTGCACTGTTTGAATTGTAAATTATTTGTAGAAGACTAAACAGGTGTAGCATTTGGCCCACCTAGTGCCTTAACGTTTGGATATTGATTTTACTGCCATATCTGTTTGTTTTTTCTTTCCTCCAAAACAAGACAAATCTTAACTCTTCCATCACTTATTTTTTAAGAAATCGCCACAAATCTTGTGGTTTTATCGGAACTTCTTTTCTCTGGTTTGAGTATATAAAATATATATATTAGATTACCTCTTTATGGACACATTGCAATAGAGTTAGCGTGTCAAAACAAAGTCCCTAGACTCGGTTCATATCATAAGACAAATTTCGGGATGGTGTACCTAAAGCGAGCCCACCTGTGTCAATGATTGTTAACAATTGCAAGTCTAACATGGTAATGTCCCGTTAATGCAAACCCCCCACAGTGTATATAATGAGAGAGACATAAGGATTATGGAATACCTCCGCAATCTTTTTATTTGTAACTTTTTGTTCAGTTAAAAAAAGCACTGGAACTATGATCTACTCTTGTCTTGGATAATTTGCATGGTTAATTGCATTGGAGTCCGCACTGATGGATATGTCAATAAACATATCTGTATCATTCATTGTACACTAATTTTCATTACAGATACCAATCCTGGGTTTCACAGTCTTATCGGGCTATACAGGGGTCCATTGCAGAACTAGATGCCAACCAGGCCTACTTTGTGCCAACTGGTTTATGTTAATTTAAGAATTTGTGAATATTTAGTGCTGAGGCATATTATCATATATCTATCTACTTGTTAAGGGCCCTGCAGTCGGTGCCATTTTCTTTACTAAGATAGAAGCATGTCTGAAGGTTGCAAATATCAAATACTCACGTTTCACATTATAGAATAATTATTTAGTAGTAGGCGTCGACCGATAATGGTTTTTCAGGGCCAATAACGATACTGATTATTAGTATTTCATGAGATCAATAAACAACATCTGGAAACGCTATGCATTTACAATAAAAATTAAAATCTTTCTGTCAGTATTTAGATTTTGGAATATAACTCCAACACAAAACTTTGTTGAAATGCCTTTAGCAAATATTTAATCGAAACTGAAACTTTCAACATCATATACGGCAAGTTGCCAGCAACTTTTTTGTAAGGTCCACTGAAAATTTACAAGAAAATGAATAAATAAAATAGCTCCCCGAGGCTTTACAAAGTCAACGTTACTCCCATGCTGACACTTTCTTTGCAGTTTTTAATTAATTTTATTGGCGATCATTGAAATAAAACACTGATACAGATGATACAATATTTTCGGATTTCTATCACTAATTGTTAAATTGTTAAATATTTTATGGCTCTATAAATACATAAGCACATACACAGAGTCACTGAAATGGGGTAAATATTAGGGGAAAGTCATGGAGAAGTTTTAAATAATCATGGTTAAAATGTGTGGGAACACCATAAATATTACCAATAAAAATGAAATTTTTGGATTAGATTGTGTCATCCAGTCTTGGTTTTGATCTGGATCGAACCTTCAGTTTCTGTTGTTCAAAACTTCTTAGTAGGATTGAGATACCCATGATCCTAAAAATAAGGATTATCCTGATCTCAGCAGAGGGATGAATTCAGAATGGATTTCAGAGACAAAATGCCATTAATATTTCAAATTGGTCAAATAGATTTACTTTTTAGAATATTTTGCACTTGATTTGTTTAACTGTTGCAATGATAAAGCAGATGAAGTACACATTAGACTAGCTATCAAGCTTTTCAGTAATGTAAATTAAAAACATATATAAAAAAGTAAAAATAAGCAAAGTATTTTGTTGCCATAAAATAATCCCCCAAATAGCTATTCAATATATAATCAATATTAAACAAAACTTATTTAAAGTTACAACAATGAAGATCTCTGTTTAGTTCTTTTTGGAGACACATTGAATCCTGAAACCAGTTTGGTGAATTTATTTTCCAGTATATTAGACATCCAGTTCTTAATACTGCAAATGCAACAGCAGTAGCTCATAGGCCCTATTTCTATTGTTTTACCTCATTTGGTGACAAATAGTGACTTAACAGACATTAATTTAAATGAAAATCTTTGAGATATGGTAATTAACTTAATTTTAACTTTTATTTATCACTTAATATAGAAGTAGTTTCTCATGAATGCATCCCCCATGCTGTTTTCTCACTTAAAGTGAACCCACACTGACTATCTACCTGCAGTTTACAGAGCCAGTAGTTTACATTGTGATATCTAGTCCCATTTAAAGCAAGCACTGGTAGTTTGTAATTAGTAGTCTTAAAAAATGTGTATCTGGTTCAGGATGCCCAGTCCAATGTTGCTTTGAAAAACTGGTACAAAAGTAAAATGAATCAGCTGATCCTAAAAAGCAAAACATTGGATTCCCACATCGGGATCATTTTGATCCATATTATTTTTATCTTTATTTTTTAACAACTGGGCCCAAAAAATCTAATTAATGTTTCAAAGGGTTAAAAATCATCTATGGTGCATTAGGAACATGGATATACAGGCTGAGGTGGGGTAAAAATCCTCCAAGGAGTGTTGTGCACTGAACAAACCTCTAACAACAACCCTGGCTGTCATAAATACTGTAATTAATGTGTCTGAATGATCTGGGCAAAGATGATCTGGGTGTGTGTAGTCTGGGTGCGTTGCATGCGGCAGGATGTGTAGCAGATGTCAGCACGCATCGATAAGTTCCCAGCGTGTTGTTGCAGCGTCATTCTGTTTGAATGAAGTTCAGACTGAGAACTAGCCAACTCTTCATTCGCGCCCCGGTGGATTGAAACGGGAAATAACAAAGAGCTGAGGAAGTAAAAAGATCGCCAAACATGCCGGTGTTTACAGGTATGGTGTTACTTTAATACAACATATTCACTGCCTCTGAAAACGACTTTAAAAACACGAACTCTTGCACGTGTTTTAGTGCTGTAAGGTAAATTACATTTAGCATGCTAACTTAGCTTCCTTTAGCATGATATGCAGTTAGCATGCTAACGGCAGAACCTATGCTAACAACAGTATGTTAAAGATATTTTGAGACACGAGAACATAAAAGGGTATTAGGCTATTGATACTGAGTCACTGTTTGTTAGTGGAGTTTACTGCAGGTTTTTGGCTAAACCTGCCAACTGGCAGCTGACACAAGCAAAAAAACATCTACTGCTGCTAAGTGCCAGCTAACGCTAATTTAGCTAGGTTAGCCAGGTAACAGTTAAGTCAGGCGATATGACGAGTTATTTAATCCATTACTTCCCAGCAAAACTCAAACACTGTTGTTGTATTTCAGTCAGTTTAAATACGCACATGTCTAATTTTGTACGTGTATAAAATTGAAGGAATCACGCCTATTATTAGCATAGCTAGCCTCGTTAACCAAGTTAGCTAAATCATGAGTGAACACTCAAAGCCTTTTGATGCAGTTGCGGCTTATTGGAGACTAACAGTGCTTCTCGGTAACGAGTTTGCCTTTTTTACATGACTGTAATCTTTCTTGGATTTCTTAAATAGCTAATCAGTCGTTTTATCTTATTAGTTTGGCTTTGTGTGTATGCTTTCAGTTTGTGCTTGTAGCTCGACAGTCAGTCAGACTGCTGTCTGGTATCATGGAGCACTTCACTGTTGCTGCCGAGATGCTGTGTCATACATGGCAGCAGTTTGACTAAGTTCTTTTCCAAAAAGAGCAATACGGATCATTCACAGTGTCTGATATCTGGATCAAACGATGTCATCAGTTTTTCAGTCAAAACTATTAAATTTACAGATCTTTTGGGATTTCAGACCGCACAAATAATGTTTCAAGGCTAAAAATAACCTGCTTCAAGAGATATTAAAAACTTGTTTAGCTATCGAGAGGGAGTGTTATAATTTCAGAGGAAAATTTAAGTTCATAACTTATGGTGAAAAGCATATTTGTTTTTTTGTTTTTATCAATCTGAGGAGTGAAACTGTGGAACAGCTTTAATGTCAAAACATAAATTTGTTTAAAATGATATATAAAACATGATTTTCACTAGGTACAAGGCTAAAGAGGGGGTTTGACAATTGTCAAAAGGTGTTTTATGGGGGTTATTGTTTATTTATTTGGTTACTTAATATTCAGTTTTTGTAGTTTATGTTCCTCTTTTTTCTCTGCAAATAATAATGTAAAATTATTGATTATTTGATCTTGGGTATGTGGTTGTATGCATATATGTTTAGTTAACTAGAGTATAGGTTTTAATTAATAAGGAAGCCATTAATTAAAACTTGCCTTGGAGACTGACTTTGGAGAAGAGGTGGGATTTTGTTTGTATAATCTTTTCTCTATATAAGAAATCTTTCCCAGTCCTCACTCTGAGAGGCTAAAATGCTGGTAGTACTATTGCTCTGTCTTTTTATTTTATTTCATGGTATATATGTTTATTGTTTTTTAGAGCATAGAGGAAAAACAGACAACTAAAAAGCCAGCAACCATAGCACATCACATATAACAATGGCAATGGCCAAAGTGATTAGTACAATGTGTTGCTAAAAAAAAAAAAAGATTACAAAGAGTTCATGCATACAGAAAAGGAGCAATGTACACAGTAAGGTGTTTTATCTGAGAATAATACCACATTAGTCTCTGCCATATAAAAAATTCAGCAAGGGGTCCCAGGTCTTCTCAAACACTGTGCCTCTATCTTTATCGTAGAATCTAAATTTAATATGTATGCCATTTCATTTAACCATAAATCATATGTAGGAACACAGTCCATCTTCCACACTTGAAAAATGAACTTAGCGGCAATCGCCATTCCAAACACGACAGCTATTTTTTTGTTATATGCTAGCAGAGGATAAGAAGCTAGTTGCTCCCAGGATAGTGGATCAGGTTCCCAAAATTTTCTTAAAGCCTCAGAGAAACAGCAAAATTTTCTTTATGTTTTTTTCCCAGACAGGTGAGAAATCAATTTTTTCTTAGAAGCTTTTTCTTGGAGTAAAAGTCTATGTAGAATTTTGAACTGTATAAGATTAAGTTTGACATTGACTGAACAATTATGTTTATTCCTTTAACATTCATACCAGACTTCATCTGTCAGTTTTATATTCAGTTTGTCTTACCATACCTGCTTGATTCCTAAAGTCCATTTCTCTGTCTTTTTTTTCAGTAAATGTGAAATGGGGCAAAGAGAAGTTTGATGCAGTAGAGCTGAACACTGAGGAACCACCCATGGTTTTCAAGGCTCAGCTCTTTGCCCTGACAGGAGTTCAGCCAGACAGACAGAAGGTCATGGTGAAGGGAGGCACTCTGAAGGTACTCATATGATCAACAGTCAAGCATCTGGTTCTGAGGCGCATGTGTAAAATACTGTGCTACAGCCTTATAGCCTTAACTAAGTGCAGAGGTGGAGAGTAACTGAGTAACCTACTCAAGTACTGTACTTGGAACAAATTCGATGTAATTGTAATAAATTGAGTATATATATATATATATTATATTTTGTTACTTTTTACCTCACGACATTTATCTGACCACTGCAGTCACTCGTTATTTTGCGGGCTCAGATTAACAAAACAAAATATAATCATGGTAGATTATATCAGTAAATAATGCATGCTTTTACTTTTGGTACATAATATTAAACTGTATATTTTGATGGTAATACTTTTGTACTTTTACTGAAGTAACTTTTGTTTTATAATGCAGGACTTTTAATTCTAGTATTATTCTGAGTATTTTCCAGTGTGGTGTTACTATATCTGAGTAGTTGTCATCTCCCAGGTCACAGACCAAATACGCTCTACCTTCATCACTTACCTACTTGCTTTTCTTAGATCCGAGAAAGTTTTACCCGTATAAAACTACTATGGCTCAAAAATTCAGAATAGAAAGACTAAGGGGAAAATGCTTTGTGGGCTGCAGGGAAATTGTGCTGATTGTATAGATCTTGTGTGTGTGAAGCATCCATGTTTTCACAGACGTAGAAGTAAACTTTGTGTGTAACTTGACTGGTGCGCAGAGGCATTAAACTACATGGCAGTATTTCTAGTTTCAGAATGCTTTGGAGATGCTTGGGATTTATACGGTGATTTGGCTTAAAGTTCAATTAAATGATTAATGGTGTTTTGTGATTTCAGTACCGGTGGGTTCAGGTGAGTGTCAGCTGGTGTGTAATTGTTTGTTTGAGAGCACTATCCCCTGATAGGTAAAGCGGCAGACCCCTTTGGGTGTGTCGGGTTTGGTTGTTTTCCTTGTAGTGTTGCAGTAAACGTGGTCATTGGGAGCACGCCATAGTGACGGGGGGTTGCCAAATTGTTGGTTGCCTTTTCTGCACTACTGGTATTCAGTGCATAAATACCCGCCATTGGCACTGCATGAAGACTAGGGATGAGTTAAGTGTTAGTTAGATTTGGTTTGGCAGATTAGGTAGTGGGGATTTGCGCTCTCCTTTGTGGGTTAATTGGACCTTTTATGCACCTCGTTGGCACTTGCTTTGACCCATGGTATTTGGGAGAATTAATCAGGTTTGTTGTAGACAACGGCTGAAATAAATGTTTTTGTTGAGGTTTTGTCAGAGTAGTTTTTGTCAGGTGTACAAAAGAAAAGCTGTTATAAGTAACGGGTCACTTTAAATCTGAGATTTCTGATAAGCAATTAAAGGACACTGAAAAGCATTTTGAAGGCACGTTTGAATGAGATGGGTGTTGTGGCTGGGGTAGGGAACATCCTCCCTGTTCCAATAGCACTGGTCTGTGTCTGTATTAGGGCTGCAGCTATTATTTTAGTCTTTGTGTAAATGGAAAATAATATATTTTTTTTAATTTAAGAGCAATGTAATATGCACAATATATAAAAACAGCATCAAATCAAAATCAAAATATTTAAAAAAAATCATCATTTTTAATGCTTAAAATGCAGTGGTCTGTCTGCACTGAAACAGTTTCCAAATCACACTGCATCTGCAGCTGAAGAAAAACAAACAGTCCTGACTTGCATTTTGTATGTTGAAGGGGTGCCAACACCTGCTGATTCTGCTCACTGCAAACAAATAAAAAAGAAAATACCTGCTGTTTGGGATTTTATTACATGTTGGAACTAGATAAAATGTATCAGACGACCTGAGAATGAAACTAAAAAGTTAAATTTCAGAACCATTTCAACAGTGTAGTCTTAAATAGTTTTGCTTTTATTGCCCTTCATATACACTGGCTGTCTCTTCTTTCTGTTTCTCCTGCATTTCATTTTTTCTTTCCCAGCAACGTTTTCTGCTTTTTTCATCAGCAGAAGATGGTACTTGGTAGAAATGATCAGTTTTTTTCTCTTGCTTGTTGTAGAAAATGGGCAGTTAAAAGACACTGAAAAGCATTTTGAAAGCACATTTAAATGAGATGAATGTTTTGGCTGGAGGTCAGGAGCAACGTTGCTGTTCCACTACTACTGGTCTGTCTCTGCCAGGTTTAGCAACCAGTGGCTTTACCAAAGACGGTTGATAAACTGAGACGGCTCACAACAGATTAAGTCCTTTAGGAGACTAGCGGGGGGTCCTTAGTCTTTTCATTCTAATGGGAAAAGTGAACAAAAGTACATATTATGACCGTTGCCTTAGTCCTCGAGTCACCGAAATGAATATTGGACAAATTTATCACAAGCTCCCGCCCTTCTAAACATTCTGACACTGAAATTGATTTTTTTTTCAGACAGACAAATAAGGAGAAAATTAGCTTTGTTCAAGACATGTCTGTTTTTGCAACACGCTCTTGCAAGATTTGGCAACAACTGACTTTGGTTTGGTTGATAAGCTAGCAGATAAAAACGAGCAGAAAAACGAGGAACAAACATTAAATTTGTACTGTATATAGTGTTGTAGTGTTTTGATTCATATGTGGGGGAGAGATTACCAAGCCCACTTAGGAGACAGGAAGTGAATACTATTCTGTATTATTGGCGCAGCGTGTAATGAGCAGCAAAAAAACATGTCCATGTTACAGTTGGAGCACGATGCAGAAATTGAAAAACAGTTGGCAGTGGAAAAACGGCTCTATGAAACTAAACAAAGTTCAATCTACAACAGTAGAAATGTATAGTATAGTCATGACACTGAAAATTTCACCTGTCTTACTGACACACTCTCACCTGTCTCACTCACACTGACACACTCTCACCTGTCTCACTCACACTGACACACTCTCACCTGTCTCACTCACACTTTTCTCCTCACGCTGACACACTCTCACTCGTCTCACTGACACACGATCCCCTGTTTCACTGATACCTGTCTTACTGACACATTCCCACCTGTCTCACTCACACACTAACATGTCTCACTCAAACACTCATACTTTTCTCACTGACACACTCTCACTCGTCTTACTGACACACACACTTATCTGTCTCACTGACACACTCTCACATGTCTCACTCACACTGACACACTCACATGTCTCACTGACACACTCTCACATGTCTGTTTTTTTAATCATTGAATAGATCTGTGTGTGTTTTCACAGGCATGGATTTGAACTGTTAATTGCACCTTGACTGGTGCACGGGGACATGCAACCGCATAGCGGTACATGTAGGATCCATGAATTAATTTAGAAAGGAGGGAATTTTATAACATTAATTTTGATTTGGGATCGTTTATAGTTTGTTTTTTGTTACGTTTTTTGTTCTTGTTTTTTTGTTAGTTTTTTTGGGATGCTATTATTTATTAGTTTAATTTTTATTGTTATTGGGAGAGTTGGGTCTCATGAATATGGATGGTAACATTCATAATGTATATGAGTCTCTGCTGTTCTCCTGTGTCGGGCTGATCATTTAACCCTCTTTAAATGGATGGCTGTATTTTTTTTTGTTGACCATACTTTTAACTCTAATTTTGTGCATGTTACAATAAGTTGATTCCTTTTCATTAATGAATTTTTGAAGTCGTAGTCTCGGAACAAGGATTAAGTGGAAGTGGATGGAATCAAAACAAGCATCAGAGATCGTTCACGGAGGTGGGTGCTGGCTGTTAAGTCGCGGAGAGCTTTAGGAATCGATCCACAATGAAAGCGATCCACAGCCAGGTAAACCACACCGTTGGATGTGTGCATTAACACTGTTTATGAGTGAAAGAAATGTGGCCTGCACATTTCTGCCGTTCCTTCATTGGGGATAATTTCCTGATTGATTAAAGGTTGAATTACTCAGCTTGTTGGTTTTAATATAATTGCAAGGCTGACCAGTAATGAATTATGTCTCTTTGAAGTTGCAGCCACTCTGGACGAATGTGCTTGCGCTCTGTGGATGTGTTTAAAATGCACAAACAATATATGGAACAAACTCGACAAATAACTAAAAGGAATCAAATGATTCAAATAAATTCTGGTGTTTCAACTGTTGAAACTGATTGTGGGAAAAGAGAAACTAAACCCAAAATCACTGTGAATAAAATCAAAGGTCTCATACCGGAAATGAAACCACTTACTGTATGAAACAAAGCAAAGTGCCTGACATGTGCAGTCCTGTTTTGAGGGTTTAAAACAACTGTGTGAAAATGCTACAAAGTCACATAATATGTTGATTCCATTTCTCCCAGAGGACAAACAAAAGAAACAAAATGAATGGTTCGCTGGCATTATGGACTCCAGCAACACATCTAAGGAGGCTGTCAAATGTGGTTGAGTGGAACTGAGCAATGGCTCCAAAATGGTAGCCCTGGTCACGCTGATTTTGCAGCAATAGCCGAAGGAGAGCAAAGGTTTGAAAGGTGGTCAAAAGATGGACACAGTGGTAACAGCCACGGAAAGCACATGGATAACGAATCCGCCTTTGTTTGTTCATTGGGGATGATTGCCTGATTGATTTAAGGTGGAATCACTCAGCACACTGGTATCAATGTGATTGGAAGGCTTACCAGTGACAAATGATCTCGTGCTGTCAAACTGTGATGGATGGACACAATGGTAATGGCTACAGAAAACACATGGATAATGAATTGGCTTACCCAAATGACACTTACAGGTGGCGTGCTGGAACTCAAGTGCCAATGTGGGAATGTTTGAAAGAACTTAAGAGGGACTACAGATACAGCAGTCTGGGACCAAATGGAGAAGAGGGAAGAAATAGTTGCAGTGCACAGTGGAAACATTGAGTGAGGATTCCTGTTAGGAGACACCCCGTAGCACAGGGGACCTCTCAGCTGTTTCACCCCAAAAACACATGAGGGACTCTCTCAGTGCAGACATTACTCAACCTGTGAGAGAGAAAGTGATGTGGCCCCCAGCAAATGACAGCACAGGATGAAACCAACTAGATCAGGACCTTGACAGTGTTCTACAGGCCACCCTTTTCACCACCCAGTGGCAAGATCTAGAAAAGGGAATCATAATTGGCTGCACCGTCTCGCCCATCTCATTCATCATGGGAAATAATCTACTTATAATAGCAGCAGGGAACGAATTTAGAAGGTTGATAATGGAATCCAGCATTTGCCAACTTCTAATAAGAGTTTTGATGGATAAACTGACTATAATGACTTTATCTCATGTGCAAGCAAGGTGGATCCTGAAGGAACTGGATGACGTGGCAACACATTTCAAGAATGAAATTCAAACCCTGAAAGTCAAGAAGCATGGTCAACAGAAATGGGAATGTGACCAGTAGTTTCCAAGATTGAGGGATCTGGTCTACTAGGCAAGTTTAAGGTCTGGCTGTAACAGCATGGTCTCCTACCGAGACACACTGACAATCTATGAAGTACCATGACATCAGTGGAAGGTGTTGGGAGGCAAGTGAACAAGTACCTTCATAAGCGGCTCGGTATTCCACCTAGCTTTGCGTCAGAAAGGCTGCACATACGGTCTGGCCAGTTACATCTACCCCTGTCATCAGTGGCGGAAGAGTTGAAGGTTGCAAAGTGCAGGGTGGTGATGGATGTTCCAAGACTCCTTCGATACCTAAATCGGGTGCAGCCGTCACTTCAAGATCAGGACACAAATGGACAGCTGACACCTCAGTGGTATAAGTTGAGAGCCTGCTGAGGTTCAAGGACATCATTGGAAACCCATGCACAGCCAGGCAAGGACTTGGCACCATGCATTTCCACCAGTAGGTTAGGGCAGACCTGAGGCAGAAGAGAGAAATGATCCAAGCAGAAATCTTGACACCTGGAGGAGAAGCGAAGTTCAAGGGCTGCAGAATTTGAATTATAAGGAACCTGGACAAAGTAGGACCTGCTGCAGTGGAAGATCACTTGGGCAGAACTATGAAGACTGAGCCTTTTCGCATCTCTTTTCATCCTGGTCAATGTATGACACCCTACCAACTCTGACAAACCTGCATAGATCAGGAATGAGAGAGGACCCGCTGTATAGGTTGCGTGGAGAGAGGTACATTGGCACACATACTGGCAGGGTGCAAGACTGCCCTTAGCTATCTAGTTTCACAATGTTTTGTGCTGCTTGGGAGCTGCATGTTTTTGGCCATAACTCAAGAATCACCTTGAAACTGTGCTGACTGTGTAGATCTTGTTTGTGTGAAGCATCATGTTTTCACAGACATGGATTTAAACTGTAAGTGTAACTTGTTTGGTGCGTGGAGGCAACTGTGTGGTGGTATATCTAGCTTCGGTATGCTTTGTGCTGCTCTGGAGATATTTTACTGTGATTTTGCTCAATGTTCAGTTAAATGATTAATGGTGTTTTGTGATTTCGGCACCGGGGGCTTGAGGTGGGTGTCGGCTGTTTGAGAGCACAGTCGCCTGATTGGTAAAGCGGCAGACCCCTTTTGGTGCGTCAGGTTTGTTTTGTTTTTTTCTTGAAGTGTTGCAGTAAATGTGGTCATTGGGAGCACGCCATAGAGACGGGGGGTTGCCAAATGTTTGGTTGCCTTTTCTGCACTGCTGGTATTCCAGTGCATAAATACCCACCATTGGCACTGCATGCAGACCAGGGCTGAGTTTAGTGTTAGTTAGATTTGGTT
Source organism: Plectropomus leopardus (assembly GCF_026936395.1). Lineage (NCBI taxonomy): Eukaryota > Metazoa > Chordata > Actinopteri > Perciformes > Serranidae > Plectropomus > Plectropomus leopardus. The sequence continues at coordinate 26,037,446 of NC_142187.1, read as the reverse complement.
TGGCAGATTAGGTAGTGGGGATTTGTGCTGTCGTTTGTGGGTTAATTGGACCCTTTACGCCACTCTATGGCGCTTTAATCCATGGTATTTGGGAGAATTAATCCGTTTTTTTTCTCTTGTTGTTTGTTGTAGACACAGTACTGATAATGTCAGCATGAGTGGATAATGAAAATAAGAATTTGTGACCTACATTACTTGTACTACAGTAAAATAACTTACCCTGTATCATGGGAAACTCATCAGCGTGCACATGCACTGCTACGTTCTGCAAAACTACGCCCAAGTTCTGTGAATCTTTTACACAATTTCACAGTTTTTCAGTTTCTAGTGGCACATATTTCTGCCCATAGTCAGAATGTATTGAGAGACGTAATGCCATATAGTTTATTCTTTTCATTTTTTGAGATTTTTTTTGAAGGTAAGAAAAAATGACGTGAGCCTCATCCCTTACTTATTTTTAAGAAGTTAACCAATGTGTTGTCCTTATTTTAGGATGATGAATGGGGTGACATTAAGCTGAAAAATGTGAGTATAAGATGTCTTTTGAGGCATTTGACAAGCATTTTCTTCAGTTTATAGATATTACCAAATGCATTTGAACAAATAAGTGAGTGAATTTCTCTTTTTCTCATGTTTTGTAGGGAATGACTCTGCTGATGATGGGCTCCGCAGAGGCCCTGCCCGAGGAGCCTGCTGTCCGGCCCATGTTTGTGGAGGATATGACTGAGGAGCAGCTGGCCTCCGCGGTAAGTAAGCCGGAAAATTACCAGTATGGTGATTACTGTTTTCAGCAGACTCGGCCAGTTAAACAGTTTTTCTCAATGTGATGTTTACTGAATAGAGAACATAATAAACTATGTGCTGCTTTTGGGAGATCTTAAAATTAGAAGCTTCATCAAGCCAGCATTTGTGTTGATCTTAGATGTACTTTTAACAAATACAGCTGCAGTCAGTTTTTCTGCGACAGTGTCAGCTCTTCTTGGAAATCGACGTAAATTTAATGATTTCATGTGTTAACTGGTTTTCATAGCAGCACTGTAACCACGCGGCATTATTGGAAACTCTGGGCTACTCTAATTAAGCTTGTAAATTTAAGATGAAGCTAATAAACTGGAAGCAATGGCATGTTTTGCGTACAGTTTCTACAGAGAGAGTAGGGAGTCAACCATCTTATTGGGAGTGGGCAACAGTCCAGGTCATCATTGTAAATGAGAATTGGTTCTCAATTGACTCACCTGTTAAAATACAGGAAAAATAAAAATAAATAAATTACTGGCCAATGTTGAACACTTGTAGATGAAGTCAGTTTGAAATATTAAGAAAGTGAAATGCTGATCTACTTGTATTGTCACATTTGCATGATGAAGCTTGGTTAATATCAAAATAGAAAATTAGGAGCCTGTTTTTTGTTTGTATTTTACCTTTTATGGCTGCAGTAGAAGTTATCCCTCTCCTTGTCTTTTTTATTTTTTATTTTTTATTTTATTTTTCAGATGGAGCTTCCTTGTGGGCTGACAAACTTGGGCAACACTTGTTACATGAATGCCACAGTGCAGTGTCTGCGCTCTGTGCCAGAGCTCAAAACTGCTCTCAGAAGGTGTGTTTTCTGCTATTATTGGCTCTCATAATTTATTCAAAGGTAAAGACTGTGAATACAAAGAGAAACAGTGTTTAATGTGTAGATTATAGTTGCTTTAATGACCTTTGCGTAAGCTTAGGGCACCACAAAATGACATTATCACTCCTTTCACGCTGACTGCAAATTGTTGCAGGTCTTGGTTGTGCACCTCTGATTTTCCTTTAAATCACTATGTGAACTGCACTTCTCAGTTCAATAGTGAAGACTGGCCGCGAAGGTTTGCCTGCACAGACCTCTCTACGGCCATTTTTACACAGAGATCGCACTCAGGGCTTCTTTTTTTTCCTTTTTTATGCAGCATTTGCATTTTTACACAGTACAAAATCAACAACGGCATCATGCCGTTCCAGTGTGTGATTTTAAATAGCATCACTGAATCAAAAGAGGCGTGACAGGCTTGATGTCAAAGCAGATTGAGATAAGTTAGAATTGTAAATAGGGGACAGTAATAATTATAGTTTACAAATGCAAGGTCTGGCAGTACGTCAGTGTTAACTACTGTTGCCAAGCGTCCTACCAGTCAAGTAAAATTCTTTTGGTAACTCTTGATGATTTCTTTCTTATCCGAAAATTTTTATTTTATTTTTTTATTTTGATACGCTTCCTGGCATTTCCAAACATATTCCACTGAGCAACACGTTAAACATTAATGATTCTTTTCACGCTTGTAGCTCGCGGGTCGTCTACTGAGACACCATTGTATCTTAAAAAAGCCCTAAGTGGCCCATATTGTTTGAATTCAGCATTTTGTCTTTCACTTTAGGTATGTTTTTCTGTTCCCGGGTGGGTGTTCTTTTTGTGGCTCTTGCTAAAACCATCTCTCTCTCTCTCTCTGCAGGTATTCAGGTGCTCTGCGGTCTTCAGGAGCAAATGCACCATCACAGTACATCACAGCAGGTATGAGGCATAGTGAATTCTTAACGCACAGGCATGTATTAATGTCCTACTAATACATATAAAATGATTATATGTTTATATTTGAATCCTCAGCCCTTCGTGACTTGTATGAGACCATGGACAAGACGTCATCTAGCCTGCCGCCCATTATTTTGCTGCAGTTCCTTCACATGGCCTTTCCACAGTTTGCCGAGAAGGGCGACCAGGGACAGTACCTCCAGCAGGTGAGGATTCTTCACTACAGCCACAGAAACAGATACAGCAATGCCATTTGTCTTGTACCTACAGTCTTATGATTAAATTTGAATGAAAATATCAGGGCATGGTCTCAGTTGTTGCCGTTTTTCGTTCTCTCAGGATGCCAACGAGTGCTGGCTGCAGATAATGAGAGTGCTTCAGCAAAAGTTGGAACCACTAGAGCCAGAGACTCCCATGGAGGTAAAACCTTTTCCTTAAACGTATGTTTTATGGTGAAGGGATGGCTGTGTAGTTAAAAAGTGAAGGACTAACAACTCATTAACTCACTTTCATTTTCGCTCTTTCTTTGACTTTTTAGACCGAGTCTGAGGTTGGTGCTGCCTCTGCCTCTACAAAGAAGAACTTAATTGACCAGTATTTCGGCGTAGAATTCGAAACTGCGTATCCTTTTGTCGACTACGTCTTTCTTCATGGTTGTTTCTTAGTGGAGGTTTTTTTCACTTTATGGGTTATGTTTAAAAAGAGTGGTGTGCAGTGTCAAAGTCATGCTGAAGTAAGACCCAGTTCATATCTCCCAGCCGCGTGAGTTCGTTTGGCTTTTTCTTAACACTCCTTTTCAGTATGAAATGCACAGAATCTGAGGAGGAGGAGCCAATCAAGGGAAAGGAAAGCCAGCTTCAGCTCAGTTGCTTCATCAACCAAGAAGTAAAATACCTTGCAACAGGACTTAGGCTGGTATGTATCATACTCCAAAAAACGGCCGCTGAATGCTTTTAAATGCATTGTAAGTAATATTAGAAGATATGCCTCATGTATGTCCTGATTATTTAAAACTGTCCTTTGAATGTTCGTCATGTGTGAAAGGAAATTTGTCTCCAGGGTAACAAGGATTAAATCATGTTTCTGTCTGTTCAGAGACTGCAAGAAGAAATAACAAAAATGTCTCCATCCTTGGAAAGAAATGCTCTGTATATAAAATCTGTAAGTTATATTTTCTTTTCTTCTAATTTCTTTTGACCATTGAAAGACGTAGTCTTGTTCACCTCATGACATTCATGTTGTTTTGAAATCTGCCTCCTCTTCTAGTCAAAACTCAGCCGCCTCCCTGCCTACTTGACTGTTCAAATGGTCCGATTTTTTTACAAAGAGAAGGAGTCTGTCAATGCAAAAGTCCTTAAGGTTTGTTTTAAGTCATCACACCGTCTGATTTATGATAGGATTCACTGTAATTGGTCATTTAATGCAAACACAAACATATTGTCTTATATATCTATTTTTTAAGGATGTCAAGTTCCCACTCATGCTGGATGTCTATGAGCTGTGCACCTCAGAAATCCAGGAGAAAATGCTGCCAATCAGGTCAAAGTTCAAGGAGGTCGAGGACAAGAAGCTAGAGAAAGATCAGAAAAAGGTAAGGCTGATCTATAACCACCTTTTCATTATTGTCTCGCCAGTTTTCATGCTTATATTGATAGCAGGAAAAAACAGTCACCTTATTGCAGTGTAATTACCACTTCTGATGAGTATGTCACAATTTTCTCTTTTCATTTTTCGCATTAGGTCGTGAAGAAGCCTGACGCAAAAGCTAAAGAAGTGAAATATGAGCCTTTCTCATTCGCTGATGGTATGTTGGGACATGACATTAACACCTTCTGTACACATTAAAGGGCACAGTCCACTCTGAGACACTTGCAAAAATATATTATAAATGAATCATAACATTCATTCATTATCCATAACCACTTACGCTATTCAAGGTCACAGGTATGTGGTATGAAATGCTATGAAGCAAGCTTGCCTCTGCAAGAAACCTTTCTTGCTTCTGCTTTGCCTTGTTTGTCAAAGAACTTTGTGAAGTCTATTTTTAAAGGTACTGTATAAGTAAGATTATTATTTTAATTGTAATTATTATTATTATTAAGAATGTCACCATATAGTTTCATAGTCATAGTAAAGTATGTGAAAATAACCATGGTTCAACATGTCAAAAAAACTGTCAGATATATGACTATAAATATATATATATAGATATATATTATAATATATTGAAAAAAGTCGGTGTGTTCATGCAAAATAGCAAGAGTATAGTATGTATACAATATATGTCCAAAAATCTTCCTAGTATTGTATGTCACCCAAAATACCATAAAAATGTAATGGTATAATATGCTGCCAAAAATAACATTAAAAAGTCATAGTATGTCGTTCAAAATAGCATGGAAGTTTTTCATAATATTTTGGATTTTTTTTTTTTTTTTATATATTCAATGGCATATTTTACTATGTCATCCAAAATAGCATTATGAAAGTCATAGTATAGTATGTATTTAAAATGTCATAAAAATGTGTCATAGTGTAGTATGAAGTCCAAATTTGCAAAAGAAAAGAGAAAAATCATAGTTTAGAGTTTCCTTCAAAATAACATGGAATATATTATAGTATAATATGCACTAAAAAGATCCTAGTGTTTTCATATGCCATTCAAAGAAAAGGTCACAGGGTTTTTAAATCATATGTATATTATAAAAAACAAGATTTTGTAAAGTCTTAGTTCAGCATGTAACAATAATCAAAGTTTTGAAGCCAGGGAGCTGTTTTCTTGTGCTGTACTAATACTATTGCTTGCAGCATTTATTAGTTTAAAATTAAATGTCAATTTTTTGAAGGTTTTCAAGCAAAATTTTATTCACCCAGTATGCTACCCTACACTCCTGTGTATCTATCAGTGTAGTGGCATTCAAGGATAGATTTTCCATTTAAGGTTTGGTATTTCAGTAAGTTATCAGCCAGGACTGAAGGAATTGTGAAATCTTGCTTTTTCTCCCGTAGACCTCGGTTCCAACAACAGTGGCTACTACGACCTGCAGGCTGTGCTGACACACCAAGGCCGCTCTAGCTCATCAGGTCACTATGTGGGATGGGTGAAAAGGAAAGAAGGTAAGCACAGTTGTTTCACACGTATGTAATCATACACACATCCTCAGAGCATAGAGGAACATAATAACAAGTACACACAGATGTTCAGGAACTCAGTGTTTCCTGTGGTCTCTTCCTCCGTCAGATGAGTGGGTTAAATTTGATGATGACAAAGTGAGTCTGGTGTCTCCAGAGGACATCCTGCGACTGTCGGGTGGCGGGGACTGGCATATAGCATATGTTCTACTGTATGGCCCCCGGCGGCTGGAAATACTTGAAGAACAGTAGCTGTGGAAGTTTCCTAGAAGACAACATCCAACACACATACAAAATGCCATTTCCAAGCACTGTCTGCATAGATGTGCAATAAAACTGGTGTCTTTAAAGATTTGATGACCTTAATTTTTTTTTTTTGTTTTTGTAACCAACATGGATGCTTGTAAAACAAATTCTGTCAAATGGTGTTAAATATTCAAGTAAAGTGGGCTTTGAGATATGACGGGAGGCAATCTTTTGACTGGATCCTCGAAAGAGGATTTAACGTCTAGCTCTGCAGTTTCATTAGATGTTTTATACACATTGTATATTTTTTAAAACCTTTGATAAGGTGCTCATATCATAGAAGCAAATATTTCTCTTTAGTCATTTAATCAACTTGTACAAAAACATCTAGCCAAACTGTTGCCCTTGACATTCTGGCTTGTGTTCTCTCAGATGTATTTTGGAGATTTTCATTGTAAAGACCTTGTTCACCTGTTTGCCCTCTGGGAATCTCGGGTTCAATCTCAGGTCTTTTCAAGTGCTTGGCTTGCATCATCTCCTGGAATTGTTCTCAAATGTATTGTCAGATGAGGTTCTTTCTGCCAAATCTCCATTGATGCTTTTTTGGGGGAAGTGTGTCGGGTTTAGAACAGGTTGACCTTGTTATCAACAATGAGTGGTTAAAGACTTGAGATTAAACCGTGATGGTTTTACGTGACAAGCCTTGAACATTTGTTCTTGCCGACACTGACATCTACACCTTTAAAATGCTATGCTTCACTTTGTTTCTCCTCGCAGGTCTCCTAAAAACCCTGCCACAATGTGTAAGACCTAACCATCAACAATCTGTAATAAGTTAATGACTGATTGCTTTTCAAAGGTGGTGAAAATAAACTGTTATACCAAGATCTGAGGTTCTTTAATGTGAATGTGGGATTATAATGAATGATCTAACAAAGGTTTAATTAGAAAAACATTTATTAGAATTTTAAAATGAAAAAAACTTAGGTTTCAACCTGTCCTACATATAAAAATGTTAAATGTTTTTGGTATGAAAAAGGGTGCTGCAACAATTTAACAGAAGTACTGTGTTTATGTTTATTTATCTACTAAATGAAAGCTCTACCTTAAGCCTCACTGAGGTTGTCTGCAATCTGGGAGAAACCTGCAGCGTTAGGAGCTGCGATCAGGCTCTCCACAATAGCCTGTGTTCCCTCTCTGTCCTGCCAGGCCACAAGCAACAGTTTAATATATGATACTTTTGATTTAAAATGGGTGGAAATGAGGTAATATATGGAGGATGAGATAATTAAACCTTGAGACTACATAACAGTAGTGAATGATAGTATACTGTGTTGTCACAAAAACAATAAAAAAAAAAGTCATCAGAATCAGAATCCAGTTTTACTGCCAAGTACATTTATATATACAAGGAATTTTACTTGATTTTTTGGTGCAAAACAATTAACATAAAGGAAGAATAAAAATAGTGAATTTAAATAGAATAACACATAAATAAAAAATATAGAGGCAATTAAAAAAATATGGGATTGTATTTGGTGTAGCTGGCTGGCTCTGGAGTTAAAGAAGATCATAGGCAGAGGTCCGTGCAAAAGAAACAGGCATTTATCAACAAGACTTGCGACAGAAACAGAAATGCAAAAGTCCTGGGAAAATAGGCAAAAACTATTTAAGCAAAATCAATAGAAAGAAAAAAGGCAGCAGCCTCTCAGCAGGCTGCAAGCAAAAGAATCCTCCACCCCAGTCAAAGCCCAGGTGTCCTAATAACCCCTCTTGGCCCCAGCCTAATTGAATTCATCCACTTCAGGATGAGGCCCCTGTGATCAGTTTCAAGGTTGAAGATAGTATTTGAAAGTCTCCCAGGTTCACTTTATGACCTGACACTCCTGTTCAATGGCAGAGTACCTGGTCTCACATGGCCACAGTGACATGGCTGACATGAGCCACAGGCTATTTTGAATAGCTTGTAGAGACGCGTCATAGTATACAAAGTGCGAATAAAGGCCAAAAAAGGCCAAAACAATTGTTAGTTTAGTATGTGAAAAAAATAGACAGCAAGGCAATTACTAAAGTATGTCGAAAACAGTCAAATTTTGACCCCTCCTAAAAACGTCTGAAAACGCTATAGAATAGCCTGTAGATACGCATATCATACAACGTGGGAATGAAGGCCCCAGAAATGCCAAAAAACTCATGATTCATTATGTCAAAAAAAATGGACAGCAAGGCAATAGTATAGTATGTAGAAAAAAAGTCAAATTTTGACCTCTCCTAAAAAAGGCTGAAAACGACATAGAATAGTTTGTAGAGAAGTGTGAAAGTATACAAAACGGGAATAAAGGCAGAAAAAGGCCAAAAAAAAGATCATTTAGCATGTCAAAAAAATGGACAGCAAGGCAATAGTATAGTATGTAAAAAAAAAAAAAAGTTAAATTTTGACCCCTCCTAAAAACGGCTGAAAACAACATAAAATAGCTTGTAGAGATGCGTCATATTATACAAAGTGGGAATAAAGGTGGAAAAAGGCCAAAAAATTGATAATTTAGCATGTCAAAAAAATGGACAGCAAGGCAATAGTATAGTATGTCGAAAAAAAGTCAAATTTAACCCCTCCTAAAAACGTCTGAATACGACATAGGATAGCTTGTAGATATACTTCATAGCATACAAAGTGGGAATAAAAGCCAAAAAGGGCCAAAAAACTCATGAATCAGCATGTCAAGAAAATGGCAAGCAAGGCAATAGTATAGGATGTCGAAAAAAAGTCAATTTTTGACCCCTCCTTAAAATGGCTGAAAACGACATAGAATAGCTTGTATATATGCTTCATGGTATACAAAGTGGGAATGAAGGCCCAAAAATGACAAAAAAATGATAATTTAGCATGTGAAAAAAAAATGGATAGCAAGGCAATAGTATAGTATGTCGAAAAAAGTCAATTTTTGACCCCTCCTAAAAATGGCTGGAATTGACATTAAATAGCTTGTAGAGACACGTTATATTATACAAAGTGGGAATGAAAGTCCAAAAATGACAAAAAGTTGATCATTTAGCATGTCAAAAAAAAAAATGGACAGCAAGGCAATAGTATAGTATGTCGAAAAAAAGTCAAATTTTGACCTCTCCTAAAAATGGGTGAAAACGACATAGAATAGCTTTTAGAGAAGTGTGAAAGTATACAACGTGGGAATAAAGGCCAAAAAAGGCCAAAAACTTGATAATTTAGCATGTCAAAAAAAATGGACAACAAGGCAATAGTATAGTATGTCAAAAAAAGTCAAATTTTGACCCCTCTTAAAAATGGCTGAAAACAACATAAAATAGCTTGTAGAGATGCGTCATATTATACAAAGTGGGAATGAAGGCCCAAAAATGACAAAAAATTGATAATTTAGCATGTCAAAAAAAGTGGACAGCAAGGCAATAGTATAGTATGTCGAAAAAAGTCAAATTTTGACCCCTCCTTAAAATGGCTGAAAACGACATAGAATAGCTTGTAGAGACACGTCCTATTATACAAAGTGGGAATGAAAGTCCAAAAATGACAAAAAATTGATAATTTAGCATTTCAAAAAAAGTGGACAGCAAGGCAATAGTATAGTATGTCGAAAAAAGTCAAATTTCGACCCCTCTTAAAAATGGCTGAAAACGACATAGAATAGCTTTTACAGAAGCGTGAAAGTATACAACGTGGGAATAAAGGCCAAAAAAGGCCAAAAAGTGGATAATTTAGCATGTCAAAAAAAATGGACAGCAAGGCAATAGTATAGTATGTCGAAAAAAGTCAAATTTTGACCCCTCCTAAAAATGGCTGGAATTGACATTAAATAGCTTGTAGAGACACGTTATATTATACAAAGTGGGAATGAATGCCCAAAAATTCCAAAAACTTGATAATTTAGCATGTAAAAAAAATGGATAGCAAGGCAATAGTATAGTATGTCGAAAAAAGTCAAATTTGGACCCCTCCTAAAAATGGCTGAAAACGACATAGAATAGCTTGTAGAGATGTGTCATATTATACAAAGTGGGAATGAAAGTCCAAAAATGACAAAAAATTGATAATTTAGCATGTCAAAAAAAAATGGACAGCAAGGCAATAGTATAGTATGTCGAAAAAAGTCAAATTTTGACCTCTCTTAAAAATGGCTGAAAACATAGAATAGCTTTTAGAGACGTCATATTATACAAAGTGGGAATGAAAGGCCAAAAATGGCCAAAAAATTGATAATTTAGCATGTCAAAAAAATGGACAGCAAGGCAATAGTATAGTATGTCGAAAAAGTCAAATTTTGACCCTCTTAAAAATGGCTGAAAACGACATAGAATAGCTTGTAGAGATGTCATATTATACAAAGTGGGAATGAAGGCCCAAAATGACAAAAAATTGATAATTTAGCATGTCAAAAAAAAATGGACAGCAAGGCAATAGTATAGTATGTCGAAAAAAAGTCAAATTTTGACCTCTCCTAAAAATGGCTGAAAACGACGTAGAATAGCTTTTAGAGACGCATCATATTATACAAAGTGGGAATAAAGGCCCAAAAATGACCAAAAAGTGGATAATTTAGCATGTCAAAAAAAATGGACAGCAAGGCAATAGTATAGTATGTCAAAAAAAGTCAAATTTTGACCTCTCCTAAAAATGGCTGAAAACGACATAGAATAGCTTTTAGAGACGCGTCATATTATACAAAGTGGGAATGAAGGCCCAAAAATGACAAAAAATTGATAATTTAGCATTTCAAAAAAAAAAAATGGACAGCAAGGCAATAGTATAGTATGTCGAAAAAGGTCAAATTTTGACCTCTCCTAAAAATGGCTGAAAACGACATAGAATAGCCTTTAGAGAAGCGCCATATTATACAACGTGGGAATAAAGGCCAAAAAAGGCCAAAAACTTGATAATTTAGCATGTCAAAAAAAATGGACAACAAGGCAATAGTATAGTATGTCAAAAAAAGTCAAATTTTGACCCCTCTTAAAAATGGCTGAAAACAACATAAAATAGCTTGTAGAGATGCGTCATATTATACAAAGTGGGAATGAAGGCCCAAAAATGACAAAAAATTGATAATTTAGCATGTCAAAAAAAAATGGACAGCAAGGCAATAGTATAGTATGTCGAAAAAAGTCAAATTTTGACCTCTCCTAAAAATGGCTGAAAACGACATAGAATAGCTTTTAGAGAAGTGTGAAAGTATACAAAGTGGGAATAAAGGCCAAAAAAGGCCAAAAAGTGGATAATTTAGCATGTAAAAAAAAATGGACAGCAAGGCAATAGTATAGTATGTCAAAAAAAGTCAAATTTTGACCCCTCTTAAAAATGGATGAAAACAACATAAAATAGCTTGTAGAGATGCGTCATATTATACAAAGTGGGAATGAAGGCCCAAAAATGACAAAAAATTGATAATTTAGCATGTCAAAAAAATGGACAGCAAGGCAATAGTATAGTATGTCGAAAAAAAGTCAAATTTTGACCTCTCCTAAAAATGGCTGAAAACGACATAGAATAGCTTTAAGAGAAGTGTGAAAGTATACAAAGTGGGAATGAAGGCCCAAAAATGACAAAAGTGGATAATTTAGCATGTCAAAAAAAATGGACAGCAAGGCAATAGTATAGTATGTCGAAAAAAAGTCAAATTTTGACCCCTCTTAAAAATGGCTGAAAACAACATAAAATAGCTTGTCGAGATGCGTCATATTATACAAAGTGGGAATGAAGGCCCAAAAATGACAAAAAATTGATAATTTAGCATTTCAAAAAAAGTGGACAGCAAGGCAATAGTATAGTATGTCGAAAAAAGTCAAATTTTGACCTCTCCTAAAAATGGCTGAAAACGACATAGAATAGCTTTTAGAGAAGTGTGAAAGTATACAAAGTGGGAATGAAAGTCCAAAAATGACAAAAAATTGATAATTTAGCATGTCAAAAAAAAATGGGCAGCAAGGCAATAGTATAGTATGTCGAAAAAAAGTCAAATTTTGACGTCTCCTAAAAATGGCTGAAAACAACATAGAATAGCTTTTAGAGAAGTGTGAAATTATACAAAGTGGGAATAAAGGCCAAAAAAGGCCAAAAAATTGATAATTTAGCATGTCAAAAAATGGACAGCAAGGCAATAGTATAGTATGTCGAAAAAAAGTCAAATTTTGACCTCTCCTAAAAATGGCTGAAAACGACATAGAATAGCTTTAAGAGAAGTGTGAAAGTATACAAAGTGGGAATGAAGGCCCAAAAATGACAAAAAAATTGATAATTTAGCATTTCAAAAAAAGTGGACAGCAAGGCAATAGTATAGTATGTCGAAAAAAAGTCAAATTTTGACCTCTCCTAAAAATGGCTGAAAACGACATAGAATAGCTTGTAGAGACGCGTCATATTATACAAAGTGGGAATGAAAGGCCAAAATGACAAAAATTGATAATTTAGCATGTCAAAAAATGGACAGCAAGGCAATAGTATAGTATGTCGAAAAAAGTCAAATTTTGACCTCTCTCCTAAAAATGGCTGAAAATGACATAGAATAGCTTTTAGAGAAGTGTGAAAGTATACAAAGTGGGAATAAAGGCCAAAAAGGCCAAAACTTGATAATTTAGCATGTCAAAAAATGGACAGCAAGGCAATAGTATAGTATGTCGAAAAAGTCAAATTTTGACCCTCTTAAAAATGGCTGAAAACAACATAGAATAGCTTTTAGAGACGTCATATTATACAAAGTGGGAATAAAGGCCAAAAATGACAAAAATTGATAATTTAGCATGTCAAAAAAGTGGACAGCAAGGCAATAGTATAGTATGTCGAAAAAAGTCAAATTTTGACCTCCTAAAATGGCTGAATTGACATAGAATAGCTTTTAGAGAAGTCATATTATACAAAGTGGGAATGAAGGCCCAAAATGACAAAAAAATGATAATTTAGAAAATCAAAAAAAAATGGACAGCAAGGCAATAGTATAGTATGTCGAAAAAAGTCAAATTTTGACCCCTCTTAAAAATGGCTGAAAACGACATAGAATAGCTTTTAGAGACGCGTCATATTATACAAAGTGGGAATGAGGGCCCAAAAATGATAAAAATTGATAATTTAGCATTAAAAAAAAAGTGGACAGCAAGGCAATTGTATAGTATGTCGAAAAAAAGTCAAATTTTGACCTCTCCTAAAAATGGCTGAAAATGACATAGAATAGTTTGTAGAGATGCGTCATATTATACAAAGTGGGAATGAAGGCCCAAAATGACAAAAAATTGATAATTTAGCATGTCAAAAAAGTGGACAGCAAGGCAATAGTATAGTATGTCGAAAAAAAGTCAAATTTTGACCTCTCCTAAAAATGGCTGAAAACGACGTAGAATAGCTTTTAGAGAAGTGTGAAAGTATACAAAGTGGGAATAAAGGCCAAAAAGGCCAAAAGTGGATAATTTAGCATGTCAAAAAATGGACAGCAAGGCAATAGTATAGTATGTCAAAAAAGGTCAAATTTTGACCCCTCTTAAAAATGGCTGAAAACAACATAAAATAGCTTTTAGCGACGCGTCATATTATACAAAGTAGGAATGAAGGCCCAAAATGACAAAAACTGATAATTTAGCATGTCAAAAAAAGTGGACAGCAAGGCAATAGTATAGTATGTCGAAAAAAGTCAAATTTTGACCCCTCCTAAAAATGGCTGAAAACGACATAGAATAGCTTGTAGAGACGCGTCATATTATACAAAGTGGGAATGAAAGTCCAAAAATGACAAAAAATTGATAATTTAGCATGTCAAAAAAAAATGGACAGCAAGGCAATAGTATAGTATGTCGAAAAAAAGTCAAATTTTGACCTCTCCTAAAAATGGCTGAAAACGACATAGAATAGCTTTTAGAGAAGTCATATTATACAAAGTGGGAATAAAGGCCCAAAATGACAAAAATTGATAATTTAGCATGTCAAAAATGGACAGCAAGGCAATAGTATAGTATGTCGAAAAAAGTCAAATTTTGACCTCTTAAAAATGGCTGAAAACGACATAGAATAGCTTTTAGAGACGTGTCATATTATACAAAGTGGGAATGAAGGCCCAAAATGACAAAAATTGATAATTTAGCATGTCAAAAAAATGGACAGCAAGGCAATAGTATAGTATGTCGAAAAAAAGTCAAATTTTGACCTCTCTTAAAAATGGCTGAAAACGACATAGAATAGCTTTTAGAGAAGTGTGAAAGTATACAAAGTGGGAATAAAGGCCAAAAAAGGCCAAAAAGTGGATAATTTAGCAGGTCAAAAAAATGGACAGCAAGGCAATAGTATAGTATGTCAAAAAAAGTCCAATTTTGACCCCTCTTAAAAATGGCTGAAAACAACATAAAATAGCTTGTAGAGATGCGTCATATTATACAAAGTGGGAATGAAGGCCCAAAAATGACAAAAAATTGATAATTTAGCATGTCAAAAAAAGTGGACAGCAAGGCAATAGTATAGTATGTCGAAAAAAAGTCAAATTTTGACCTCTCCTAAAAATGGCTGAAAACGACATAGAATAGCTTTTAGAGAAGTGTGAAAGTATACAAAGTGGGAATAAAGGCCAAAAAAGGCCAAAAATTGATAATTTAGCATGTCAAAAAATGGACAGCAAGGCAATAGTATAGTATGTCTAAAAAGTCAAATTTGACCCCTCTTAAAAATGGCTGAAAACAACATAGAATAGCTTTTAGAGACGTCATATTATACAAAGTGGGAATGAAGGCCCAAAATGACAAAAAATTGATAATTTAGCATGTAAAAAAAATGGACAGCAAGGCAATAGTATAGTATGTAGAAAAAGGTCAAATTTTGACCTCTCCTAAAAATGGCTGAAAACGACATAGAATAGCTTTTAGTGACACGTCATATTATACAAAGTGGGAATAAAGGCCAAAAAAGGCCAAAAAGTGGATAATTTAGCATGTCAAAAAAAATGGACAGCAAGGCAATAGTATAGTATGTCAAAAAAAGTCAAATTTTGACCCCTCTTAAAAATGGCTGAAAACAACATAAAATAGCTTGTAGAGATGCGTCATATTATACAAAGTAGGAATGAAGGCCCAAAAATGACAAAAAATTGATAATTTAGCATTTCAAAAAAAGTGGACAGCAAGGCAATAGTATAGTATGTCGAAAAAAGTCAAATTTTGACCTCTCCTAAAAATGGCTGAAAACGACATAGAATAGCTTGTAGAGAAGTGTTAAAGTATACAAAGTGGGAATGAAAGTCCAAAAATGACAAAAAATTGATAATTTAGCATGTCAAAAAAAAATGGGCAGCAAGGCAATAGTATAGTATGTCGAAAAAAAGTCAAATTTTGACGTCTCCTAAAAATGGCTGAAAACGACATAGAATAGCTTTTAGAGACGGGTCATATTATACAAAGTGGGAATGAAGGTCCAAAAATGACAAAAACTGATAATTTAGCATGTCAAAAAAATGGACAGCAAGGCAATAGTATAGTATGTCGAAAAAAAGTCAAATTTTGACCCCTCCTAAAAATGGCTGAAAACGACATAGAATAGCTTTTAGAGACGCGTCATATTATACAAAGTGGGAATGAAGGCCCAAAAATGACAAAAAATTGATAATTTAGCATGTCAAAAAAAAAATGGACAGCAAGGCAATAGTATAGTATGTCGAAAAAGGTCAAATTTTGACCTCTCCTAAAAATGGCTGAAAACGACATAAAATAGCTTTTAGAAGTAGCGTCATATTATACAAAGTGGGAATAAAGGCCAAAAAAGGCCAAAATTGGATAATTTAGCATGTCCAAAAAATGGACATCAAGGCAATAGTATAGTATGTCAAAAAAAGTCAAATTTTGACCCCTCTTAAAAATGGCTGAAAACAACATAAAATAGCTTGTAGAGATGCGTCATATTATACAAAGTGGGAATGAAGGCCCAAAAATGACAAAAAATTGATAATTTAGCATTTCAAAAAAAGTGGACAGCAAGGCAATAGTATAGTATGTCGAAAAAAGTCAAATTTTGACCTCTCCTAAAAATGGCTGAAAACGACATAGAATAGCTTTTAGAGAAGTGTGAAAGTATACAAAGTGGGAATAAAGGCCAAAAAAGGCCAAAAAGTGGATAATTTAGCATGTCAAAAAAAATGGACAGCAAGGCAATAGTATAGTATGTCGAAAAAAAGTCCAATTTTGACCCCTCTTAAAAATGGCTGAAAACAACATAAAATAGCTTTTAGAGATGCGTCATATTATACAAAGTGGGAATGAAGGCCCAAAAATGACAAAAAATTGATAATTTAGCATTTCAAAAAAAGTGGACAGCAAGGCAATAGTATAGTATGTCGAAAAAAGTCAAATTTTGACCCATCCTAAAAATGGCTGAAAACGACATAGAATAGCTTGTAGAGACGCGTCATATTATACAAAGTGGGAATGAAAGTCCAAAAATGACAAAAAATTGATAATTTAGCATGTCAAAAAAAGTGGACAGCAAGGCAATAGTATAGTATGTCGAAAAAAAGTCAAATTTTGACGTCTCCTAAAAATGGCTGAAAACGACATAGAATAGCTTTTAGAGAAGTGTGAAAGTATACAACGTGGGAATAAAGGCCAAAAAAGGCCAAAAACTTGATAATTTAGCATTTCAAAAAAATGGACAGCAAGGCAATAGTATAGTATGTCGAAAAAAGTCAAATTTCGACCCCTCTTAAAAATGGCTGAAAACGACATAGAATAGCTTTTAGAGACGCGTCATATTATACAAAGTGGGAATGAAGGCCCAAAAATGACAAAAAATTGATAATTTAGCATTTCAAAAAAAGTGGACAGCAAGGCAATAGTATAGTATGTCGAAAAAGGTCAAATTTTGACCTCTCCTAAAAATGGCTGAAAACGACATAAAATAGCTTTTAGCGACGCGTCATATTATACAAAGTGGGAATAAAGGCCAAAAAAGGCCAAAAACATGATAATTTAGCATGTCAAAAAAAATGGACAACAAGGCAATAGTATAGTATGTCAAAAAAAGTCAAATTTTGACCCCTCTTAAAAATGGCTGAAAACAACATAAAATAGCTTTTAGAGATGCGTCATATTATACAAAGTGGGAATGAAGGCCCAAAAATGACAAAAAATTGATAATTTAGCATTTCAAAAAAAGTGGACAGCAAGGCAATAGTATAGTATGTCGAAAAAAGTCAAATTTTGACCCCTCCTAAAAATGGCTGAAAACGACATAGAATAGCTTGTAGAGACGCGTCATATTATACAAAGTGGGAATGAAAGTCCAAAAATGACAAAAAATTGATAATTTAGCATGTCAAAAAAATGGACAGCAAGGCAATAGTATAGTATGTCGAAAAAAAGTCAAATTTTGACCTCTCCTAAAAATGGCTGAAAACGACGTAGAATAGCTTTTAGAGACGCATCATATTATACAAAGTGGGAATGACGGCCCAAAAATGACAAAAAATTGATAATTTAGCATTTCAAAAAAAGTGGACAGCAAGACAATAGTATAGTATGTCGAAAAAGTCAAATTTTGACCCTCCTAAAAATGGCTGAAAACAACATAGAATAGCTTGTAGAGACGTCATATTATACAAAGTGGAAAGGAAGACCAAAAAATGACAAAAAATTGATAATTTAGCATTTCAAAAAAAGTGGACAGCAAGGCAATAGTATAGTATGTCGAAAAAAGTCAAATTTTGACCTCTCCTAAAAATGGCTGAAAACGACATAGAATAGCTTTTAGAGAAGTGTGAAAGTATACAAAGTGGGAATAAAGGCCAAAAAAGGCCAAAAAGTGGATAATTTAGCATGTCAAAAAAATGGACAGCAAGGCAATAGTATAGTATGTCGAAAAAAGTCAAATTTTGACCCCTCTTAAAATGGCTGAAAACAACATAAAATAGCTTGTAGATATACTTCATATTATACAAAGTGGGAATGAAGGCCCAAAACTGACAAAAACTTGATAATTTAGCATGTCAAAAAAATGGACAGCAAGGCAATAGTATAGTATGTCGAAAAAAGTCAAATTTTGACCTCTCCTAAAAATGGCTGAAAACGACATAGAATAGCTTTTAGAGAAGTGTGAAAGTATACAACGTGGGAATAAAGGCCAAAAAAGGCCAAAAACTTGATAATTTAGCATGTCAAAAAAAGTGGACAGCAAGGCAATAGTATAGTATGTCGAAAAAAGTCAAATTTTGACCCCTCCTAAAAATGGCTGAAAACAACATAGAATAGCTTTTAGAGACGTCATATTATACAAAGTGGGAATGAAGGCCCAAAATGACAAAAAATTGATAATTTAGCATTTCAAAAAAAATGGACAACAAAGCAATAGTATAGTATGTCGAAAAAAAGTCAAATTTTGACCTCTCCTAAAAACGGCTGAAAACGACATAGAATAGCTTTTAGCGACGCGTCATATTATACAAAGTGGGAATAAAGGCCAAAAAAGGCCAAAAAGTGGATAATTTAGCATGTCAAAAAAAGTGGACAGCAAGGCAATAGTATAGTATGTCGAAAAAAGTCAAATTTTGACCCCTCTTAAAAATGGCTGAAAACAACATAAAATAGCTTGTCGAGATGCGTCATATTATACAAAGTGGGAATGAAGGCCCAAAAATGACAAAAAATTGATAATTTAGCATTTCAAAAAAAGTGGACAGCAAGGCAATAGTATAGTATGTCGAAAAAAGTCAAATTTTGACCCATCCTAAAAATGGCTGAAAACGACATAGAATAGCTTGTAGAGACGCGTCATATTATACAAAGTGGGAATGAAAGTCCAAAAATGACAAAAAATTGATAATTTAGCATGTCAAAAAAAATGGACAGCAAGGCAATAGTATAGTATGTCGAAAAAAAGTCAAATTTTGACCTCTCTTAAAAATGGCTGAAAACGACATAGAATAGCTTTTAGAGAAGTGAAAGTATACAAAGTGGGAATAAAGGCCAAAAAGGCCAAAAGTGGATAATTTAGCATGTCAAAAAAATGGACAACAAGGCAATAGTATAGTATGTCGAAAAAAAGTCAAATTTTGACCCCGCGCAAAAACTGCCGAAAACGACATAGAATAGCTTGTAGAGACGCGTCATATTATACAAAGTGGGAATGAAGGCCCAAAAATGACAAAAAATTGATAATTTAGCATGTCAAAAAAATGGACAGCAAGGCAATAGTATAGTATGTCGAAAATAATCAAATTTTGACCCCATCTAAAAATGGCTGGAAACAACATAGAATAGCTTGTAGAGATGCGCCATATTATACAAAGGTGGAATAAAGGCCAAAAAGGGCCAACAACTTGATAATTTAGCATGTCAAAAAAATGGACAGCAAGGCAATAGTATAGTATGTCGAAAAAAGTCAAATTTCGACCCCTCTTAAAAATGGCTGAAAACGACATAGAATAGCTTTTAGAGACGCGTCATATTATACAAAGTGGGAATGAAGGCCCAAAAATGACAAAAAATTGATAATTTAGCAATTCAAAAAAAAAAAATGGACAGCAAGGCAATAGTATAGTATGTCGAAAAAAAGTCAAATTTTGACCTCTCCTAAAAATGGCTGAAAACGACATAGAATAGCCTTTAGAGAAGTGTGAAAGTATACAAAGTGGGAATAAAGGCCAAAAAGGCCAAAAGTGGATAATTTAGCATGTCAAAAAATGGACAGCAAGGCAATAGTATAGTATGTCAAAAAAAGTCAAATTTTGACCCCTCTTAAAAATGGCTGAAAACAACATAAAATAGCTTGTAGAGATGCGTCATATTATACAAAGTGGGAATGAAGGCCCAAAAATGACAAAAAATTGATAATTTAGCATTTCAAAAAAAGTGGACAGCAAGGCAATAGTATAGTATGTCGAAAAAAAGTCAAATTTTGACCTCTCCTAAAAATGGCTGAAAACGACATAGAATAGCTTTAAGAGACGCGTCATATTATACAAAGTGGGAATGAAAGTCCAAAAATGACAAAAAATCGATAATTTAGCATGTCAAAAAAAAAAGTGGACAGCAAGGCAATAGTATAGTATGTCGAAAAAAAGTCAAATTTGACCTCTCTAAAAATGGCTGAAAACGACATAGAATAGCTTTTAGAGAAGTGCATATTATACAAAGTGGGAATGAAGGCCCAAAAATGACAAAAAATTGATAATTTAGCATGTCAAAAAAAATGGACAGCAAGGCAATAGTATAGTATGTCAAAAAAAGTCAAATTTTGACCCCTCTTAAAAATGGCTGAAAACGACATAGAATAGCTTTTAGAGACGCGTCATATTATACAAAGTGGGAATGAAGGCCCAAAAATGACAAAAAATTGATAATTTAGCATGTCAAAAAAAAAATGGACAGCAAGGCAATAGTATAGTATGTCGAAAAAGGTCAAATTTTGACCTCTCCTAAAAATGGCTGAAAACGACATAAAATAGCTTTTAGCGACGCGTCATATTATACAAAGTGGGAATAAAGGCCAAAAAAGGCCAAAAACATGATAATTTAGCATGTCAAAAAAAATGGACAACAAGGCAATAGTATAGTATGTCGAAAAAAAGTCAAATTTTGACCCCTCTTAAAAATGGCTGAAAACAACATAAAATAGCTTGTAGAGATGCGTCATATTATACAAAGTGGGAATGAAGGCCCAAAATGACAAAAATTGATAATTTAGCATGTCAAAAAAGTGGACAGCAAGGCAATAGTATAGTATGTCGAAAAAAGTCAAATTTTGACCTCTCCTAAAAATGGCTGAAAACGACATAGAATAGCTTTTAGAGAAGTGTGAAAGTATACAAAGTGGGAATAAAGGCCAAAAAAGGCCAAAAAGTGGATAATTTAGCATGTCAAAAAAAATGGACAGCAAGGCAATAGTATAGTATGTCAAAAAAAGTCAAATTTTGACCCCTCTTAAAAATGGCTGAAAACGACATAGAATAGCTTTTAGAGAAGTGTGAAAGTATACAAAGTGGGAATGAAGGCCCAAAAATGACAAAAAATTGATAATTTAGCATTTCAAAAAAAGTGGACAGCAAGGCAATAGTATAGTATGTCGAAAAAAGTCAAATTTTGACCCATCCTAAAAATGGCTGAAAACGACATAGAATAGCTTGTAGAGACGCGTCATATTATACAAAGTGGGAATGAAAGTCCAAAAATGACAAAAAATTGATAATTTAGCATGTCAAAAAAAAATTGAAAGCAAGGCAATAGTATAGTATGTCGAAAAAAGTCAAATTTTGACCCCTCCTTAAAATGGCTGAAAACGACATAGAATAGCTTTTACAGAAGCGTGAAAGTATACAAAGTGGGAAAAAAGGCCAAAAAAGGGATAATTTAGCATGTAAAAAAAAATGGACAGCAAGGCAATAGTATAGTATGTCAAAAAAAGTCAAATTTTGACCCCTCTTAAAAATGGCTGAAAACAACATAAAATAGCTTTTAGAGACGCGTCATATTATACAAAGTGGGAATGAAGGCCCAAAAATGACAAAAATTGATAATTTAGCATGTCAAAAAATGGACAGCAAGGCAATAGTATAGTATGTCGAAAAAAAGTCAAATTTTGACCTCTCCTAAAAATGGCTGAAAACGACATAGAATAGCTTTTAGAGAAGTGTGAAAGTATACAAAGTGGGAATAAAGGCCAAAAAAGGCCAAAAACATGATAATTTAGCATGTCAAAAAAAATGGACAGCAAGGCAATAGTATAGTATGTCGAAAAAAAGTCAAATTTTGACCCCTCTTAAAAATGGCTGAAAACAACATAAAATAGCTTGTAGAGATGCGTCATATTATACAAAGTGGGAATGAAGGCCCAAAAATGACAAAAAATTGATAATTTAGCATTTCAAAAAAAGTGGACAGCAAGGCAATAGTATAGTATGTCGAAAAAAGTCAAATTTTGACCCCTCCTAAAAATGGCTGAAAACGACATAGAATAGCTTGTAGAGACGCGTCATATTATACAAAGTGGGAATAAAGGACAAAAATGACAAAAATTGATAATTTAGCATGTCAAAAAATGGACAGCAAGGCAATAGTATAGTATGTCAAAAAAGTCAAATTTTGACCTCTCCTAAAAATGGCTGAAAACAACATAGAATAGCTTTTAGAGAAGATCATATTATACAAAGTAGGAATGAAGGCCCAAAAATGACAAAAAATTGATAATTTAGCATTTAAAAAAAGTGGACAGCAAGGCAATAGTATAGTATGTCGAAAAAAGTCAAATTTTGACCCATCCTAAAAATGGCTGAAAACGACATAGAATAGCTTGTAGAGACGCGTCATATTATACAAAGTGGGAATGAAAGTCCAAAAATGACAAAAAATTGATAATTTAGCATGTCAAAAAAAAATGGACAGCAAGGCAATAGTATAGTATGTCGAAAAAAGTCAAATTTTGACCTCTCCTAAAAATGGCTGAAAACGACATAGAATAGCTTTTAGAGAAGTGTGAAAGTATACAAAGTGGGAATAAAGGCCAAAAAAGGCCAAAAAGTGGATAATTTAGCATGTCAAAAAAAATGGACAGCAAGGCAATAGTATAGTATGTCAAAAAAAGTCAAATTTTGACCCCTCTTAAAAATGGCTGAAAACAACATAAAATAGCTTGTAGAGATGCGTCATATTATACAAAGTGGGAATGAAGGCCCAAAATGACAAAAATTGATAATTTAGCATGTCAAAAAAAATGGACAGCAAGGCAATAGTATAGTATGTCGAAAAAGTCAAATTTTGACCTCTCCTAAAATGGCTGAAAACGACAGAGAATAGCTTTTAGAGAAGTGTGAAAGTATAAAACGTGGGAATAAAGGCCAAAAAAGGCCAAAAACTTGATAATTTAGCATTTCAAAAAAATGGACAGCAAGGCAATAGTATAGTATGTCGAAAAAAGTCAAATTTCGACCCCTCTTAAAAATGGCTGAAAACGACATAGAATAGCTTTTAGAGACGCGTCATATTATACAAAGTGGGAATGAAGGCCCAAAAATGACAAAAAATTGATAATTTAGCATGTCAAAAAAAAACGGACAGCAAGGCAATAGTATAGTATGTCGAAAAAAAGTCAAATTTTGACCTCTCCTAAAAATGGCTGAAAACGACATAGAATAGCTTTTAGAGAAGTGTGAAAGTATACAAAGTGGGAATAAAGGCCAAAAAAGGCCAAAAAGTGGATAATTTAGCATGTCAAAAAAATGGACAGCAAGGCAATAGTATAGTATGTCAAAAAAAGTCCAATTTTGACCCCTCTTAAAAATGGCTGAAAACAACATAAAATAGCTTGTAGAGATGCGTCATATTATACAAAGTGGGAATGAAGGCCCAAAATGACAAAAATTGATAATTTAGCATTTCAAAAAAGTGGACAGCAAGGCAATAGTATAGTATGTCGAAAAAAGTCAAATTTGACCCTCCTAAAATGGCTGAAAAACGACATAGAATAGCTTGTAGAGACGCGTCATATTATACAAAGTGGGAATGAAAGTCCAAAAATGACAAAAAATTGATAATTTAGCAATTCAAAAAAAAAAATGGACAGCAAGGCAATAGTATAGTATGTAGAAAAAGGTCAAATTTTGACCTCTCCTAAAAATGGCTGAAAACGACATAGAATAGCTTTTAGCGACGCGTCATATTATACAAAGTGGGAATAAAGGCCAAAAAAGGCCAAAAAGTGGATAATTTAGCATGTCAAAAAGTGGACAGCAAGGCAATAGTATAGTATGTCCAAAAAAGTCAAATTTTGACCCCTCTTAAAAATGGCTGAAAACAACATAAAATAGCTTTTAGAGACGCGTCATATTATACAAAGTGGGAATGAAGGCCCAAAAATGACAAAAAATTGATAATTTAGCATTTCAAAAAAAAAAAAGGACAGCAAGGCAATAGTATAGTATGTCGAAAAAGGTCAAATTTTGACCTGTCCTAAAATGGTTGAAAACGACATAAAATAGCTTTTAGAGAAGTGTCATATTATACAAAGTGGGAATAAAGGCCAAAAAGGCCAAAAGTGGATAATTTAGCATGTCAAAAAAATGGACAGCAAGGCAATAGTATAGTATGTCAAACAAAGTCAAATTTTGACCCCTCTTAAAAATGGCTGAAAACAACATAAAATAGCTTGTAGAGATGCGTCATATTATACAAAGTGGGAATGAAGGCCCAAAAATGACAAAAAATTGATAATTTAGCATGTCAAAAAAAAACGGACAGCAAGGCAATAGTATAGTATGTCGAAAAAAAGTCAAATTTTGACCTCTCCTAAAAATGGCTGAAAACGACATAGAATAGCTTTTAGAGAAGTGTGAAAGTATACAAAGTGGGAATAAAGGCCAAAAAAGGCCAAAAGTGGATAATTTAGCATGTCAAAAATGGACAGCAAGGCAATAGTATAGTATGTCAAAAAAAGTAAAATTTTGATCCTTCTTAAAAATGGATGAAAACAACATAAAATAGCTTGTAGAGATGCGTCATATTATACAAAGTGGGAATGAAGGCCCAAAAATGACAAAAAATTGATAATTTAGCATTTCAAAAAAAGTGGACAGCAAGGCAATAGTATAGTATGTCGAAAAAAGTCAAATTTTGACCCCTCCTAAAAATGGCTGAAAACGACATAGAATAGCTTGTAGAGACGTCATATTATACAAAGTGGGAATGAAAGTCCAAAATGACAAAAAATTGATAATTTAGCATGTCAAAAAAAAATGGACAGCAAGGCAATAGTATAGTATGTCGAAAAAAAGTCAAATTTTGACCTCTCCTAAAAATGGCTGAAAACGACATAGAATAGCTTTTAGAGAAGTGTGAAAGTATACAAAGTGGGAATAAAGGCCAAAAAAAGGCCAAAAAGTGGATAATTTAGCATGTCAAAAAAATGGACAGCAAGGCAATAGTATAGTATGTCGAAAAAAAAGTCAAATTTTGACCCCTCTTAAAAATGGATGAAAACAACATAAAATAGCTTTTAGAGATGCGTCATATTATACAAAGTGGGAATGAAGGCCCAAAATGACAAAAATTGATAATTTAGCATGTCAAAAAAAAATGGACAGCAAGGCAATAGTATAGTATGTCGAAAAAAGTCAAATTTCGACCCCTCTTAAAAATGGCTGAAAACGACATAGAATAGCTTTTAGAGACGCGTCATATTATACAAAGTGGGAATGAAGGCCCAAAAATGACAAAAAATTGATAATTTAGCATGTCAAAAAAAAAAAATGGACAGCAAGGCAATAGTATAGTATGTCGAAAAAGGTCAAATTTTGACCTCTCCTAAAAATGGCTGAAAACGACATAAAATAGCTTTTAGCGACGCGTCATATTATACAAAGTGGGAATAAAGGCCAAAAAAGGCCAAAAAGTGGATAATTTAGCATGTCAAAAAAAATGGACAGCAAGGCAATAGTATAGTATGTCAAAAAAAGTCAAATTTTGACCCCTCTTAAAAATGGATGAAAACAACATAAAATAGCTTTTAGAGATGCGTCATATTATACAAAGTGGGAATTAAGGCCCAAAATGACAAAAATTGATAATTTAGCATGTCAAAAAATGGACAGCAAGGCAATAGTATAGTATGTCGAAAAAGTCAAATTTTGACCTCTCCTAAAAATGGCTGAAAACGACATAGAATAGCTTTTAGAGAAGTGTGAAAGTATACAAAGTGGGAATAAAGGCCAAAAAAGGCCAAAAAGTGGATAATTTAGCATGTCAAAAAAAATGGACAGCAAGGCAATAGTATAGTATGTCAAAAAAAGTCAAATTTTGACCCCTCTTAAAAATGGATGAAAACAACATAAAATAGCTTTTAGAGATGCGTCATATTATACAAAGTGGGAATGAAGGCCCAAAAATGACAAAAAATTGATAATTTAGCATGTCAAAAAAAAATGGACAGCAAGGCAATAGTATAGTATGTCGAAAAAAGTCAAATTTTGACCCCTCTTAAAAATGGCTGAAAACGACATAGAATAGCTTTTAGAGAAGTGTGAATATTATACAAAGTGGGAATAAAGGCCAAAAATGACAAAAAATTGATAAGTTAGCATGTCAAAAAAAATGGACAACAAGGCAATAGTATAGTATGTCAAAAAAAGTCAAATTTTGACCCCTCTTAAAAATGGCTGAAAACAACATAGAATAGCTGTTAGAGACGCGTCATATTATACAAAGTGGGAATGAAGGCCCAAAATGACAAAAATTGATAATTTAGCATGTCAAAAAAAAAAAATGGACAGCAAGGCAATAGTATAGTATGTCGAAAAAGGTCAAATTTTGACCTCTCCTAAAAATGGCTGAAAACGACATAAAATAGCTTTTAGCGACGCGTCATATTATACAAAGTGGGAATAAAGGCCAAAAAAGGCCAAAAAGTGGATAATTTAGCATGTCAAAAAAAATGGACAACAAGGCAATAGTATAGTATGTCGAAAAAAGTCAAATTTTGACCCCTCCTAAAAATGGCTGAAAACGACATAGAATAGCTTTTAGAGAAGTGTGAAAGTATACAAAGTGGGAATAAAGGCCAAAAAAGGCCAAAAAGTGGATAATTTAGCATGTCAAAAAAAATGGACAGCAAGGCAATAGTATAGTATGTCGAAAAAAAGTCAAATTTTGACGTCTCCTAAAAATGGCTGAAAACGACATAGAATAGCTTTTAGAGAAGTGTGAAAGTATACAAAGTGGGAATAAAGGCCAAAAAAGGCCAAAAAGTGGATAATTTAGCATGTCAAAAAAATGGACAGCAAGGCAATAGTATAGTATGTCGAAAAAAAGTCCAATTTTGACCCCTCTTAAAAATGGCTGAAAACAACATAAAATAGCTTGTCGAGATGCGTCATATTATACAAAGTGGGAATGAAGGCCCAAAAATGACAAAAAATTGATAATTTAGCATGTCAAAAAAAAATGGACAGCAAGGCAATAGTATAGTATGTCGAAAAAAGTCAAATTTTGACCTCTCCTAAAAATGGCTGAAAACGACATAGAATAGCTTTTAGAGAAGTGTGAAAGTATACAAAGTGGGAATAAAGGCCAAAAAAGCCCAAAAAGTGGATAATTTAGCATGTCAAAAAAAATGGACAGCAAGGCAATAGTATAGTATGTCAAAAAAAGTCAAATTTTGACCTCTCCTAAAAATGGCTGAAAACGACATAGAATAGCTTTTAGAGAAGTGTGATATTATACAAAGTGGGAATAAAGCCCAAAAATGACAAAAAAATTGATAATTTAGCATGTCAAAAAAATGGACAGCAAGGCAATAGTATAGTATGTCGAAAAAAAGTCAAATTTCGACCCCTCTTAAAAATGGCTGAAAACGACATAGAATAGCTTTTAGAGAAGTGTGAAAGTATACAAAGTGGGAATGAAGGCCCAAAAATGACAAAAAATTGATAATTTAGCATGTCAAAAAAAATGGACAGCAAGGCAATAGTATAGTATGTCGAAAAAAAGTCAAATTTTGACCTCTCCTAAAAATGGCTGAAAACGACATAGAATAGCTTTTAGAGAAGTGTGAAAGTATACAAAGTGGGAATAAAGGCCAAAAAAGGCCAAAAACTTGATAATTTAGCATGTCAAAAAAAATGGACAGCAAGGCAATAGTATAGTATGTCAAAAAAAGTCAAATTTTGACCCCTCTTAAAAATGGATGAAAACAACATAAAATAGCTTGTAGAGATGCGTCATATTATACAAAGTGGGAATGAAGGCCCAAAAATGACAAAAAATTGATAATTTAGCATGTCAAAAAAAATGGACAGCAAGGCAATAGTATAGTATGTCGAAAAAAAGTCAAATTTTGACCTCTCCTAAAATGGCTGAAAACGACATAGAATAGCTTTTAGAGAAGTGTGAAAGTATACAAAGTGGGAATAAAGGCCAAAAAGGCCAAAAAGTGATAATTTAGCATGTCAAAAAAAATGGACAGCAAGGCAATAGTATAGTATGTCAAAAAAAGTCAAATTTTGACCTCTCCTAAAAATGGCTGAAAACGACATAGAATAGCTTTTAGAGAAGTGTGAAAGTATACAAAGTGGGAATAAAGGCCAAAAAAGGCCAAAAAGTGGATAATTTAGCATGTCAAAAAAATGGACAGCAAGGCAATAGTATAGTATGTCAAAAAAAGTCAAATTTTGACCCCTCTTAAAAATGGCTGAAAACAACATAAAATAGCTTGTAGAGATGCGTCATATTATACAAAGTGGGAATGAAGGCCCAAAAATGACAAAAAATTGATAATTTAGCATGTCAAAAAAAAATGGACAGCAAGGCAATAGTATAGTATGTCAAAAAAGGTCAAATTTTGACCCCTCTTAAAAATGGCTGAAAACAACATAAAATAGCTTTTAGAGAAGTGTCATATTATACAAAGTGGGAATAAAGGCCAAAAATGCCAAAAAATTGATAATTTAGCATGTCAAAAAAAAGTGGACAGCAAGGCAATAGTATAGTATGTCAAAAAAGTCAAATTTTGACCCATCCTAAAATGTGCTTAAAATGACATAGAATAGCTTGTAGAGACGCGTCATATTATACAAAGTGGGAATGAAAGTCCAAAAATGACAAAAAATTGATAATTTAGCATGTCAAAAAAAAATGGACAGCAAGGCAATAGTATAGTATGTCGAAAAAAAGTCAAATTTTGACCTCTCCTAAAAATGGCTGAAAACGACATAGAATAGCTTTTAGAGAAGTGTGAAAGTATACAAAGTGGGAATAAAGGCCAAAAAAGGCCAAAAAGTGGATAATTTAGCATGTCAAAAAAAATGGACAGCAAGGCAATAGTATAGTATGTCGAAAAAAGTCAAATTTTGACCCCTCCTAAAAATGGCTGAAAACGACATAGAATAGCTTTTAGCGACGCGTCATATTATACAAAGTAGGAATAAAGGCCAAAAAAGGCCAAAAACATGATAATTTAGCATTTCAAAAAAAATGGACAACAAGGCAATAGTATAGTATGTCAAAAAAAGTCAAATTTTGACCCCTCTTAAAAATGGCTGAAAACAACATAAAATAGCTTGTAGAGATGCGTCATATTATACAAAGTGGGAATGAAGGCCCAAAAATGACAAAAAATTGATAATTTAGCAATTCAAAAAAAAAAAAATGGACAGCAAGGCAATAGTATAGTATGTCGAAAAAGGTCAAATTTTGACCTCTCCTAAAAATGGCTGAAAACGACATAGAATAGCTTGTAGAGACGCGTCATATTATACAAAGTGGGAATGAAAGTCCAAAAATGACAAAAAATTGATAATTTAGCATGTCAAAAAAAAATGGACAGCAAGGCAATAGTATAGTATGTCGAAAAAAGTCAAATTTTGACCTCTCCTAAAAATGGCTGAAAACGACATAGAATAGCTTTTAGAGAAGTGTGAAAGTATACAACGTGGGAATAAAGGCCAAAAAAGGCCAAAAACTTGATAATTTAGCATTTCAAAAAAATGGACAGCAAGGCAATAGTATAGTATGTCGAAAAAAGTCAAATTTCGACCCCTCTTAAAAATGGCTGAAAACGACATAGAATAGCTTTTAGAGACGCGTCATATTATACAAAGTGGGAATGAAGGCCCAAAAATGACAAAAAATTGATAATTTAGCATTTCAAAAAAAGTGGACAGCAAGGCAATAGTATAGTATGTCGAAAAAGGTCAAATTTTGACCTCTCCTAAAAATGGCTGAAAACGACATAGAATAGCTTTTAGAGAAGTGTGAAAGTATACAACGTGGGAATAAAGGCCAAAAAAGGCCAAAAACATGATAATTTAGCATGTCAAAAAAAATGGACAGCAAGGCAATAGTATAGTATGTCGAAAAAAAGTCAAATTTTGACCCCTCTTAAAAATGGCTGAAAACAACATAAAATAGCTTGTAGAGATGCGTCATATTATACAAAGTGGGAATGAAGGCCCAAAAATGACAAAAAATTGATAATTTAGCATGTCAAAAAAAAACGGACAGCAAGGCAATAGTATAGTATGTCGAAAAAAAGTCAAATTTTGACCTCTCCTAAAAATGGCTGAAAACGACATAGAATAGCTTTTAGAGAAGTGTGAAAGTATACAAAGTGGGAATAAAGGCCAAAAAAGGCCAAAAAGTGGATAATTTAGCATGTCAAAAAAAATGGACAGCAAGGCAATAGTATAGTATGTCAAAAAAAGTCAAATTTTGACCTCTCCTAAAAATGGCTGAAAACGACATAGAATAGCTTTTAGAGAAGTGTGAAAGTATACAAAGTGGGAATAAAGGCCAAAAAAGGCCAAAAAGTGGATAATTTAGCATGTCAAAAAAAATGGACAGCAAGGCAATAGTATAGTATGTCAAAAAAAGTCAAATTTTGACCCATCCTAAAAATGGCTGAAAACAACATAAAATAGCTTGTAGAGATGCGTCATATTATACAAAGTGGGAATGAAGGCCCAAAAATGACAAAAAAATGATAATTTAGCATGTCAAAAAAAGTGGACAGCAAGGCAATAGTATAGTATGTCGAAAAAAGTCAAATTTTGACCTCTCCTAAAAATGGCTGAAAACGACATAGAATAGCTTTTAGAGAAGTGTGAAAGTATACAACGTGGGAATAAAGGCCAAAAAAGGCCAAAAACTTGATAATTTAGCATGTCAAAAAAATGGACAGCAAGGCAATAGTATAGTATGTCGAAAAAAGTCAAATTTCGACCCCTCTTAAAAATGGCTGAAAACGACATAGAATAGCTTTTAGAGACGCGTCATATTATACAAAGTGGGAATGAAGGCCCAAAAATGACAAAAAATTGATAATTTAGCATTTCAAAAAAAGTGGACAGCAAGGCAATAGTATAGTATGTCGAAAAAGGTCAAATTTTGACCTCTCCTAAAAATGGTTGAAAACGACATAAAATAGCTTTTAGCGGCGCGTCATATTATACAAAGTGGGAATAAAGGCCAAAAAAGGCCAAAAACATGATAATTTAGCATGTCAAAAAAAATGGACAGCAAGGCAATAGTATAGTATGTCGAAAAAAAGTCAAATTTTGACCCCTCTTAAAAATGGATGAAAACAACATAAAATAGCTTGTAGAGATGCGTCATATTATACAAAGTGGGAATGAAGGCCCAAAAATGACAAAAAATTGATAATTTAGCATGTCAAAAAGTGGACAGCAAGGCAATAATATAGTATGTCGAAAAAGTCAAATTTTGACCTCTCCTAAAAATGGCTGAAAACGACATAGAATAGCTTTTAGAGAAGTGTGAAAGTATACAATGGGAATAAAGGCCAAAAAGGCCAAAAGTGGATAATTTAGCATGTCAAAAAAAATGGACAGCAAGGCAATAGTATAGTATGTCGAAAAAAGTCAAATTTTGACCTCTCCTAAAAATGGCTGAAAACGACATAGAATAGCTTTTAGAGAAGTGTGAAAGTATACAAAGTGGGAATAAAGGCCAAAAAAGGCCAAAAAGTGGATAATTTAGCAGGTCAAAAAAAATGGACAGCAAGGCAATAGTATAGTATGTCAAAAAAAGTCAAATTTTGACCCCTCTTAAAAATGGCTGAAAACAACATAAAATAGCTTGTAGAGATGCGTCATATTATACAAAGTGGGAATGAAGGCCCAAAAATGACAAAAAATTGATAATTTAGCATTTCAAAAAAAGTGGACAGCAAGGCAATAGTATAGTATGTCGAAAAAAGTCAAATTTTGACCCATCCTAAAAATGGCTGAAAACGACATAGAATAGCTTGTAGAGACGCGTCATATTATACAAAGTGGGAATGAAAGTCCAAAATGACAAAAATTGATAATTTAGCATGTCAAAAAAATGGACAGCAAGGCAATAGTATAGTATGTCGAAAAAAGTCAAATTTTGACCCCTCCTAAAAATGGCTGAAAACGACATAGAATAGCTTTTAGCGACGCGTCATATTATACAAAGTGGGAATAAAGGCCAAAAAAGGCCAAAAACATGATAATTTAGCATTTCAAAAAAAATGGACAACAAGGCAATAGTATAGTATGTCGAAAAAAAGTCAAATTTTGACCTCTCCTAAAAATGGCTGAAAACGACATAGAATAGCTTTTAGAGAAGTGTGAAAGTATACAAAGTGGGAATAAAGGCCAAAAAAGGCCAAAAAGTGGATAATTTAGCATGTCAAAAAAAGTGGACAGCAAGGCAATAGTATAGTATGTCAAAAAAGGTCAAATTTTGACCCCTCTTAAAAATGGCTGAAAACAACATAAAATAGCTTTTAGCGACGCGTCATATTATACAAAGTAGGAATGAAGGCCCAAAAATGACAAAAAATTGATAATTTAGCATTTCAAAAAAAGTGGACAGCAAGGCAATAGTATAGTATGTCGAAAAAAGTCAAATTTTGACCCATCCTAAAAATGGCTGAAAACGACATAGAATACTTTGTAGAGACGCGTCATGTTATACAAAGTGGGAATGAAGGTCCAAACATGCCAAAAAATTGATAATTTAGCATGTCCAAAAAATGGACATCAAGGCAATAGTATAGTATGTCGAAAAAAGTCAAATTTTGACGTCTCCTAAAAATGGCTGAAAACGACATAGAATAGCTTTTAGAGAAGTGTGAAAGTATACAACGTGGGAATAAAGGCCAAAAAAGGCCAAAAACTTGATAATTTAGCATGTCAAAAAAATGGACAGCAAGGCAATAGTATAGTATGTCGAAAAAAGTCAAATTTCGACCCCTCTTAAAAATGGCTGAAAACGACATAGAATAGCTTTTAGAGACGCGTCATATTATACAAAGTGGGAATGAAGGCCCAAAAATGACAAAAAATTGATAATTTAGCATGTCAAAAAAAAAAATGGACAGCAAGGCAATAGTATAGTATGTCGAAAAAGGTCAAATTTTGACCTCTCCTAAAAATGGCTGAAAACAACATAAAATAGCTTGTAGAGATGCGTCATATTATACAAAGTGGGAATGAAGGCCCAAAAATGACAAAAAATTGATAATTTAGCAATTCAAAAAAAGTGGACAGCAAGGCAATAGTATAGTATGTCGAAAAAAAGTCAAATTTTGACCTCTCATAAAAATGGCTGAAAACGACATAGAATAGCTTTTAGAGAAGTGTGAAAGTATACGAAGTGAGAATAAAGGCCAAAAAAGGCCAAAAAGTGGATAATTTAGCATGTAAAAAAAAATGGACAGCAAGGCAATAGTATAGTATGTCAAAAAAAGTCAAATTTTGACCCCTCTTAAAAATGGCTGAAAACAACATAAAATAGCTTGTAGAGATGCGTCATATTATACAAAGTGGGAATGAAGGCCCAAAATGACAAAAATTGATTAATTTAGCATGTCAAAAAAATGGACAGCAAGGCAATAGTATAGTATGTCGAAAAAAGTCAAATTTTGACCTCTCCTAAAAATGGCTGAAAACGACATAGAATAGCTTTTAGAGAAGTGTGAAAGTATACAAAGTGGGAATAAAGGCCAAAAAAGGCCAAAAAGTGGATAATTTAGCATGTCAAAAAAAAAATGGACAGCAAGGCAATAGTATAGTATGTCGAAAAAAGTCAAATTTTGACCCCTCCTAAAAATGGCTGGAATTGACATTAAATAGCTTGTAGATATACTTCATATT
Source organism: Plectropomus leopardus (assembly GCF_026936395.1). NCBI lineage: Eukaryota > Metazoa > Chordata > Actinopteri > Perciformes > Serranidae > Plectropomus > Plectropomus leopardus. The sequence continues at coordinate 26,003,906 of NC_142187.1, read as the reverse complement.
ATACAAAGTGGGAATGAAGGCCCAAAACTGACAAAAAGTGGATAATTTAGCATGTCAAAAAAAATGGACAGCAAGGCAATAGTATAGTATGTCAAAAAAGGTCAAATTTTGACCCATCCTAAAAATGGCTGAAAACGACATAGAATAGCTTGTAGAGATGCGTCATATTATACAAAGTGGGAATGAAAGTCCAAAAATGACAAAAAATTGATAATTTAGCATGTCAAAAAAAAAATGGACAGCAAGGCAATAGTATAGTATGTCGAAAAAAAGTCAAATTTTGACGTCTCCTAAAAATGGCTGAAAACGACATAGAATAGCTTTTAGAGAAGTGTGAAAGTATACAACGTGGGAATAAAGGCCAAAAAAGGCCAAAAACTTGATAATTTAGCATGTCAAAAAAAATGGACAGCAAGGCAATAGTATAGTATGTCGAAAAAAGTCAAATTTTGACCCCTCCTAAAAATGGCTTAAAACGACATAGAATAGTTTTTAGAGATGCGTCATATTATACAAAGTGGGAATGAAGGCCCAAAAATGACAAAAAAATTGATAATTTAGCATGTCAAAAAAAGTGGACAGCAAGGCAATAGTATAGTATGTTGAAAAAAAGTCAAATTTTGACCTCTGCTAAAAATGGCTGAAAACGACATAAAATAGCTTGTAGAGACGCGTGAAAGTACACAAAGTGGGAATAAAGGCCAAAAAAGTTCAAAAACCTCATACTTTAGGTTGTCAAAAAATTTGGCCAACAAGGCAATATTATAGTATGTCGAAAAAAGTAGAATTTTGATTGGTCCTAAAAATGACTGAAAACAACATAGAATAGCCTGTAGATATGCATCATAATATACAAACTGGGATTCAAAGCCAAAAAAGCACAAAATCCTAATAATAAAAGAAGTCAAAACATTGGCCCACAAGGCAATAATTCAGGTCAGTTCCTTTATTGTTATATCAATCTCACTTTAAAGTGTCGTTTAGAACAAAATTTCTCTTCAGTTGTCTCATCATAATGCAGGATAAAAAACAGCAGCAAGAACGTTGTGCCAGATAAAAACAGCTAGTATTTACATAAAAAGTACAAAATGTAAATAGAAATAGGTGTCACAAAATTAGAAACTACATATATAAGTACTACTTGGGATATAAATAATTATTGCACAGGTGTATATTTATATTATATTACACAGTCCAATGAAGCAGTCCTGTGTGGGTGTGTGAAGGGGGTGGAGGGGTCATTGACTTGAGTTTAACAGTCTTATGGTCTGTGAGAATAAGCTAATGCAGATCCTGGCTGTACTGCTTTGAAGGCTGTAAATCCTCTTTCCAGAGTTTAGCAGTGAGAACAGCCCAAGGTGGGGGTGTGAGGAGTCTTTGCTGTTGTTATGAGACCTTATCATGCAGCGTTGCTTTGAAACATCTTGGATGGGAGGAAGTAAAGTCCTGATGATTTTGTCCGTTGTCCTCACTACCATCTGAAGGGACTTCCAGTCGGAGGCACTGCAGGCTCGAGCCCAGTAAGAAATGCAGCTGGTCAGAATGCTCTCTATGGTGCCTCTGTAGAAGGTTGTGAAAATGGAGGGGGGAGGTGTGCTCTCTTCATCCGGCGCAGGAAGTGCATGCGCTGCTGACCTCTCTTTACAAGAGCTCCGCTGTAATGGGACCAGATCAGAGTGTAATAATACAGTATGTCGAAAAAAGTCAAATTTTAACTGCTCCTAAAAGCATCTGAAAACGACATAGAATAACTTGTAGAGACACATCATAATATACAAAGTGGGAATAAAGACCAAAAAATGCCAAAAAATTGATAATCTAGCATGTCAAAAAAATGGACATGAAGTCAATAGTATAGTATGTCGAAAAAAGTCAAATTTTGACCCCTCCAAAAAACTGCCAAAAACGACATAGAATAGATTGTAAAGATACGTCATATTATACAAAGTGGGAATGAAGGTCCAAAAATGACAAAAAACTCATGAATCAGCACGTCAAAAAAAAAAGAAAAATAAAAAAACGGCCAGCAAGGCAATAGTATAGCATGTCAAAAAAAGTCAAATTTGGACCTCTCCTAAAAATGACTGAAAATGACATGAAATAGCTTGTAGGGATGCGTGAAAGTATACGAAGTGGGAATGAAGGCCCAAAAATGCCAAAGTTTGATAATTTAGTATGTCAAAAAAATGGACAAGGCAATAGTATAGTATGTCGAAAAAAGTAAAATTTTGACCCCGCCAAAAAACTGCCAAAAATGACATAGAATAGCTTGTAGAGATGTGTCATATTATACAAAGTGGGAATGAAGGTCCAAAAATGCCAAAAAATTGATAATTTAGCATGTCCAAAAAATGGACAACAAGGCAATAGTATAGTATGCCGAAAAACGTCAAATTTTGACCCCTCCTAAAAATGGCTGAAAATGACATAAAATAACTTGTAGAGACGCGTGAAAGTATACAAAGTGGGAATAAAGGCCAAAAAATGCTAAAAAAATTGATAATTTAGCATGTCCAAAAAATGGACAACAAGGCAATAGTATAGTATGTCGAATAAAGTCAAATTTTGACGCCTCCTAAAAATGGCTGAAAATGACATAAAATAGCTTGTAGAGACACATGAAAGTATACAAAGTGGGAATAAAGGCCAAAAAAGGCCAAAAACTTGATAATCTAGTATGTCGAAAAAATTGACATGAAGTCAATAGTATAGTATGTCGAAAAAAGTCAAATTTTGACGTCTCCAAAAAAATGCCAAAAATGACATAGAATAGCTTGTAGAGATGCGTCATATTATACAAAGTGGGAATGAAGGTCCAAACATGCCAAAAAACACATGAATCAGCACGTCAAAAACAAACAAACAAACAAAAAACAGCCAGCAAGGTAATAGTATAGTATGTCGAAAAAAGTCAAATTTGGACCCCTCCTAAAAATGGCTGAAAGCGACATATAGTAGTTTGGAGAGACGCGTCATAGTATACAAAGTGGGAATAAAGGCCAAAAAAGGCCAAACAATTTGTAATTTAGCATGTCAAAAAAATGGACAGCAAGGCAATAGTATAGTATGTCGAAAAAAGTCAAATTTTGACCTCTCCAAAAAACTGCCAAAAACAACATAGAATAGCTTGTAGAGATGCGTCATATTATACAAAGTGGGAATGAAGGCCCAAAAATGCCAAAAACTTGATAATCTAGTATGTCAAAAAAATTGACATGAAGTCAATAGTATAGTATGTCGAAAAAAGTCAAATTTTGACCCCTCCAAAAAACTGCCAAAAACGACATAGAATACTTTGTAGAGACGCGTCATGTTATACAAAGTGGGAATGAAGGTCCAAACATGCCAAAAAACTCATGAATCAACACGTTAAAAACAAACAAACAAAAAACAGCCAGGGAGGCAATAGTATAGTATGTCGAAAAAAGTCAAATTTTGACGTCTCCAAAAAAATGCCAAAAATGACATAGAATAGCTTGTAGAGACGCGTGAAAGTATATAAATTGGGAATGAAGGCCAAAAAAGGCCAAAAAATGTGGAATTTAGCATGTCAAAAAAATTGCCAGCAAGGCAATAGTATAGTATGTTGAAAAAGTCAAATTTGGACCCCTCCAAATAACTGCCGAAAATGACATAGAATAGCTTGTAGAGATGCGTCATATTATACAAAGTGGGAATGAAGGCCCAAAAATGACAAAAAATCGATAATTTAGCAATTCAAAAAAAAAAACAGCCAGCAAGGCAATAGTATAGTATGCCGAAAAACGTCACATTTTGACCCCTCCTAAAAATGGCTGAAAATGACATAAAATAGCTTGTAGTGACGCGTCATATTATACAAAGTGGGAATGAAGGCCCAAAAATGCCAAAAAATTGATAATTTAGCATGTCCAAAAAATGGACAACAAGGCAATAGTATAGTATGTCGAAAAAAGTCAAATTTTGACGCCTCCTAAAAATGGCTGAAAATGACATAAAATAGCCTGTAGAGACGCATGAAAGTATACAAAGTGGGAATAAATGTCAAAAAAGGCCAAAAACTTGATAATCTAGTATGTCGAAAAAATTGACATGAAGTCAATAGTATAGTATGTCGAAAAAAGTCAAATTTTGACCCCTCCAAAAAAATGCCAAAAACGACATAGAATACTTTGTAGAGACGCGTCATATTATACAACGTGGGAATGAAGGTCCAAACATGCCAAAAATCACATGAATCAGCACGTCAAAAACAAACAAACAAACAAAAAACAGCCAGCAAGGTAATAGTATAGTATGTCGAAAAAAGTCAAATTTGGACCCCTCCTAAAAATGGCTGAAAGCGACATATAGTAGTTTGGAGAGACGCGTCATAGTATACAAAGTGGGAATGAAGGCCAAAAAAGGCCAAACAATTTGTAATTTAGCATGTCAAAAAAATGGACAGCAAGGCAATAGTATAGTATGTTGAAAAAAGTCAAATTTTGACCTCTCCAAAAAACTGCCAAAAACAACATAGAATAGCTTGTAGAGATGCGTCATATTATACAAAGTGGGAATGAAGGTCCAAAAATGCCAAAAACTTGATAATCTAGTATGTCAAAAAAATTGACATGAAGTCAATAGTATAGTATGTCGAAAAAGTCAAATTTGGACCCCTCCAAATAACTGCCGAAAATGACACAGAATAGCTTGTAGAGACGCGTGATATTATACAAAGTGGGAATGAAGGCCCAAAAATGCCAAAAAATTGATAATTTAGCATGTCCAAAAAACGGACAACAAGGCAATAGTATAGTATGTCGAAAAAAGTCAAATTTTGACGCCTCCTAAAAATGGCTGAAAATGACATAAAATAGCCTGTAGAGATGCATAAAAGTATACAAAGTGGGAATAAAGGTCAAAAAAGGCCAAAAACTTGATAATCTAGTATGTCGAAAAAATTGACATGAAGTCAATAGTATAGTATGTCGAAAAAAGTCAAATTTTGACCCCTCCAAAAAACTGCCAAAAACGACATAGAATACTTTGTAGAGACGCGTCATGTTATACAAAGTGGGAATGAAGGTCCAAACATGCCAAAAAACTCATGAATCAGCACGTTAAAAACAAACAAACAAAAAACAGCCAGGGAGGCAATAGTATAGTATGTCGAAAAAAGTCAAATTTTGACGTCTCCAAAAAAATGCCAAAAACGACATAGAATAGCTTGTAGAGAAGCGTGAAAGTATATAAATTGGGAATGAAGGCCAAAAAAGGCCAAAAAATGTGGAATTTAGCATGTCAAAAAAATTGCCAGCAAGGCAATAGTATAGTATGTCGAAAAAGTCAAATTTGGACCCCTCCAAATAACTGCCGAAAATGACACAGAATAGCTTGTAGAGACGCGTGATATTATACAAAGTGGGAATGAAGGCCCAAAAATGCCAAAAATTGATAATTTAGCATGTCCAAAAAATGGACAACAAGGCAATAGTATAGTATGTCGAAAAAAGTCAAATTTTGACGCCTCCTAAAAATGGCTGAAAATGACATAGAATACTTTGTAGAGATGTGTCATGTTATACAAAGTGGGAATGAAGGTTCAAACATGCCAAAAAATTGATAATTTAGCATGTCCAAAAAATGGACAACAAGGCAATAGTATAGTATGTCGAAAAAAGTCAAATTTTGACGTCTCCAAAAAAATGCCAAAAACGACATAGAATAGCTTGTAGAGACGCGTGAAAGTATATAAATTGGGAATGAAGGCCAAAAAATTTGTAATTTAGCATGTCAAAAAAATGGACAACAAGGCAATAGTGTAATATATCGAAAAAAGTCAAATTTTGACGTCTCCAAAAAAACTGCCAAAAACGACATAGAATACTTTGTAGAGACGCGTCATATTATACAAAGTGGGAATGAAGATCCAAACATGCCAAAAAACTCATGAATCAGCACGTCAAAAACAAACAAAAAAAAAACAGCCAGCAAGGCAGTAGTATAGTATGACGAAAAAAAAAATAATTTGGACCCCTCCTAAAAATGGCTGAAAGCGACATAGAGTAGTTTGGAGAGATGCGTCATAGTACACAAAGTGGGAATAAAGGCCAAAAAAAGGCCAAAAAATTTGTAATTTAGCATGTCAAAAAAAGTGGACAGCAGTGTAATAGTATAGTATGTCGAAAAAAAGTCAAATTTTGCCCCCTCCTAAAAATTTCTGAAAACTACATATAATAGCTTGTAGAAACACATCACAGTATAAAAAAGCCAAAATCCTCAGATTTTGGAATGTGAAAAATATGGCAAAAAGGCAATAGTATAGTATGTCGAAAAAAGTCAAATTTTGACCCATCCTAAAAACAGCTGAAAACCACAATGAATAGCTTGTAGAGGCGCATCATATGGTACGAATTGGGAATGAAGGCCAATAAAGGCCAAAAAACTGATCATTTCGCATGTCAAAAAATGACCAACAAGGCAATAGTATAGTATGTCGAAAAAAAGTCAAATTTTGCCCCCTCCTAAAAAACGTCTGAAAACGACATAGAATAGGTTGTAGAGACGCGTGAAAGTATAGAAAGTGGGAATAAAGGCCAAAAAGGCCAAAAAAATTGAGAATTTAGCATGTTAAAAAATTGGCCAGCAAGGCAATAGTATATTATGTCGAAAAAAGTCAAATTTTGACCCCTCCAAAAAATGGCTGAAAACGACATAGAATAGTTTGTAGAGACGCGTCATAGTATACAAAGTGGGAACAAAGGTCAAAAAGGCCAAAAAATTGAGAATTTAGCATGTCAAAATATGTCCAAAAAAGGCAATAGTATAGCATGTAGAAAAAAGTCAAATATTGACCCCTAATAAAAATGGCTGAAAACCACATAGAATAGCTTGTAGAAATGCGCCATAGTATATAAAGTTGAAATAAAGGCCAAAAACCTCATAATTTAGTATCTCAAAAACATGGCCAAAAAGGCAGTAGTACAGTAGGTTGAAAATTAGCTCAATTTTATTCACCCAATATGCGGAAGTTTCCTAGAAGATAACATCCAACAGATGCACAAAATGCCATTTCAAAGCACTGTCTGCATAGATGTGCATTAAAACTGGTGTTTTTAAAAATGTCATGACCTTAATTTGTTTTGTTTTTGTAACCGACACGGATGCCTGCAAAACCAATTCTGTCAAATGGTGTTAATGCTAGAGGATTACACCTGTCGCATTGCAGTTTCATTAGATGTTTTATACAGACTGTATATTTTTTAAAACCTTTGATAGGTTACTCATATCATAGAAGGAAAATATTTCTCTTTAGTCATTTAATCAACTTGTACAAAAACCTAGCCAAACTGTTGCCCTTGACATTCTGGCTTGTGTTCTCTCAGATGTATTTTGGAGATTTTCACTGTGAAGACCTTGTTCACCTGTTAGCCCTCTGGGAAACTCAAGTTCAATCTCAGGTCTTTTTGTAAGTGCTTGGCTCACATCATCTCCTGGAATTGTTCTCAAATGTATTGTCAGATGAGTTTCTTTCTGCCAAATCTTCACTGATGCTTTTTTGGGGGAAGTGTGTCGGGTTTAGAACAGGTTGACCTTGTGATCAACAATGAGTGGTTAAAGACTTGAGATCAAACCGTGATGGTTTTTACGTGACAAGCCTTGAACATTTGTTCTTGCCGACACTGACATCTACACCTTTAAAATGCTATGCTTCACTCTGATTCTCCTCGCAGGTCTCCTAAAAACCCTGCCACAATGTGTAAGACCTAACCATCAACGATCTGTAATAAGTCATTGACTGATTGCTTGTCATAGTTGGTGAATAACTGTGATATCAAATTGTGAGATTTCATTAATGTGAGCGTGGGATTATAATTAATGTTTTCGCAAAGGTATAATTAGAAAAACATTTATTAGAATTTTACAGTGAAAAAACGTGGGTTTCAACCTGTACTACATACAAAAATGTTCATTGTTTTTGGTATGAAAAAGGATGCTGCAACAGTTTAACGGAGGTACTAATTATTTACGAAATGAACGTTATACCTTAAGCCTCACTGAGGTTGTCTGCAATCTGGGAGAAACCTGCAGCGTTAAGAGCTGTGACCAGGCTCTCCACGGTAGCCTGTGTTCCCTCTCTGTCCTGCCAGGCTACAAGCAACAGTTTGGCCTGCATGTCGACATCTTCACTGTCTGTTTCAATCTCACGCAACTCTGCGGCCTTCATTTCCAAATGAGATGCCAGCGTCTTCCACTGTGCTCCCAGTTTGGCTGCAATGTCATCCATCTGCTGGTTTGTCACCATTTTGTTCTGTATGCTTGGACCTGGAAAAAAGACAATGGAGTATAAAAATAGACTCTTGATTTAAAACAGGGCGAAATCAGCTATTGAGTAGAGCATGAGAAAATTTAACCTCGAAACTAGAAATGGGTAATCAAAATAGCAAAACAAAGTATAACATGTCGTTGCAAATACCATGGATAAAGTCACAGCATTAAAAAGTGACAGTATATGTCGTCCAAAATAGCACCAAAATGTCATACTATAGCATGTTTTACAATATTGCATAAAAAAAGTCATACCATAGTTTGTAATCGAAAAGAGTGCCGTAGAGTCCTGCTATAGTATGTCGTCCAAGATAGCACCAAGAAGTCATACTACACTATCTCGTCCAGAATAGCGTAATAAAGTCATACTATAGTTCCAAATAGCAAAAAACGTCATTCTATAGCATGTCATCAAAAATTGCACCACAAATTCATACTATAGTATGTTGTCCAATATAGCATCCAAATGTCGTACTATAGTATGTTGTCTAAAATTCCATAAAAAAAGTCATACGATTTTATGTCGTCCAAAATAGGACCAAAAAGTCAAACTAAAGTATGCTGTCCAAAATAGCATCAAAATGTGATACTATACTATATTGTCAAAATTGCACCAAAAAGTCATACTGTAGTACGTCATCCAAAGTAGCACCAAAAAGTCATATGATAGCTTGTTTTTCAATATTGCATAAAAAAGTCATACCATAGTATGGCATTGAAAAGAGCACCATCAAGTCATACTATTGTATGTCGTCCAAAATAGGACCAAGAAGTCATACCATTGTATGTTGTCCAAAATAGGAACAAAAAGTCACACTATAGCATGCTGTTCAAAAAAAGCACCAAAATGTCATACTAAAGTATGTTGTCCAAAAAAGCACAAACAATTCATACTGTAGTATGTTGTCCCAAATAGCACATAAAAGTCATTCTATAGTATGTTGTCCAAAATAGCATTAAAAGTCATACTATATTATGTCACTCGAAAATGCACTAAAAACTCATATTTTTGTATGCTGTCCAAATAGCATAAAAAAAGTCATACCATTGTATGTTTTCCAAAACAGCAGAAAATTCATACTTACATTGTGTAATCCAAAATAGCATAAAAAAATCATAGGATAGTCTTTCATTAGAAAATTTTGAAAAAATGCATAGCATGTCCTTGTTAAAAATCCTTAAAATGTTATAGTATAACATGTTCTTTTAGAAATCATAAAAATGTCATTATATCACGTCACTTTACAATATCATAAAAATATGAGTGTAGTATGTCATTTGAAGTGACCAAAAAATGTCATAGTATAGTGTGTCATTTTTTAAAATCATGAAAATGTCATAGTAAGTATGTCACTTCAAAAATCATTAAAATGTCATAGTATAGTATGTCATTTAAAAATAGTGTACAGGACCCTTAACAATAAAAGATTGTGTTGAATCAGGGATTATTCAAACTCACTGTCATTGCTGTCTTTGAGAAGATTGTCTCCATTATCATCGTCATCTTCCTCTCCTGTCTTGATCTCTTCAGAGGGAATATCCTTCTGTATATATGCAATGAAAATCACAATATCAGTGTTTGTCAACTGTTTTTGTGGCCATCATACAGTGTTTTTATAATGATGAATCCTCACCGGCAGTTCTTTGGCCAGTTTGCTGACCATGCTGTCCAGGTAGTCTGCCAGGCTCTTGAACTTCTGGTTAGTTGGTTGAAAGAAGTGTGGACTTCTTCGGGACAGAAGCCTCAGAGCACGCCAGCCGTAGTTTGGGTTCCTAACAACCCTGAATAGATTTACAGGGAAAAACAGACGAGTCACTCAAAACACATACAGAGGAAAAAAACTGGGCAAGAGGCCAGCAATGCTGCTTTAGGGGAAAAGCTCTTACATTTTTTAAAAATCATTTTGTTTGTGCAATCTGACATTGCACTTCTAAATAAAAAATGCTGAATCACTTAATTTTTGTTTTAAACTATTTCTAGTGTCTTTTTTTAACTGAATTGCCTTATTGACCTGTAATATAAAGATGTAGCAGGATCAACAAAAAATGTAATTTCTTATTTTAAACTTTGTTTTAAAAATGACTAATAAATCTACCTTCAACCCTCCATGTTAGTTTTGTCCTTTTTAATGTGAAACTCTCAGTGCTGCATTTCTTGTATGAAAGATGCTATATAAATACAGTTTATTATTATTATTATTGCAAATGGACGAAATATGTTCAGGGAGCAGAGAATGGGGAGTACAGTGTGGAACAGAACAGAAAGCTGTTTTTTTTCCTCCACGAGTGCGGAGCTTTTAATAACCTAAAGTATATATATATATATATATATATATATATATATATATATATATATATATATATATATATATATATATATATTTCAACAGTGCTCCAAATTAATGATCTATCTCCAAAAATAGAAACAAACGCTTATATCAAGTTGAGCTGTCATGATTGTGTGGGAAACTGTGATATGTCAAAGTGCAAACTTACTTGTACTCTTCTTCCACCATGTTAGCAGGGTCAGCCTGTTCAATGGCCTCCGCAAAGAATTCATCCAATGATGGCATGAACTCCCTGAATGAAATCAGATGTAAGAAAACAAACAAAAATATTTAATTTCATGAAAAGGTAGCTGTGACTGAAGATGGGAACTGTTGCCTTGCTTTCTGAACCACTGACCTGCTGTCCGACTTGCAGGCCTCCATGTTGTCATGGTTCAGGTTCCACAGTCGAGTCAACTCATCACTAATAAAAGAGTGTGAATTAATACAGTGAACCCCAGTTATAGCCTACAAGTTATTTTTAAAGAAATATAATCACATGACCTGCACAGTATTTTAGCAGGGTGAATGCTTGAGCAATATTACAAGACAGGGTGTGCTTTACTGTCATTTACGCCAGTCAGTCAGCAAATCTTGCTTTACTTTGTCACTGTTTCAAAAATAATTAATTTATTGTATTATTTTTTTCTTGTGTGTATGAGTTGGAAAATGACCAAAATAAACTAAACTTGTTATCACCTTTTCCATGAAAAACCTGGGGTCTGACTAATTAATTTACAAAACACAATACATTACTACAACACTCCTACTGTATTTAATGAAACCTAGTTTGCTACTCCAGAAATTAGGCTGAGCCTTAGTAAACCTAGCAACCAAGACAATTTCGAGTCCGTGTTGAGCTAATGTTTTAGAGATCAGGGATTTTCCTTATTGAATTAATAGCACATGTTAATGTATAACTTGATAGATTCAGCTAATCTGTCCACAAACTTCACATCTAAGCAATTTTCAGGTCATTAACATGTCATAGACTCCCCGGCACACTTGATGTAATCCAAACATTTCCAATAACAGTTAAGTCCAGAGCACTGTTAAGTCCAACAACCAAAATGCTGATATCAGAATAGTAGCCTGGTGTTTTTTGATTCAGCTTTGGAGGGCTACAATGTCACAGTGGAAATAGCAGAGTAATATTTTTAATGATGCAAAAATATGCTGCCATGATCAGTCAGATTGTCTGGTCGGATCTACTTGTTGTATAATTACTATTAAAGGGTTGAAACCTGAGATTTATTTAAAAAAAATAAAACAATCTCCCTCATCTCTGCACTGCTCTGCTAGCCCACCACTCGATTACATCACATACTTTCCCATGAAAATCTTGCGGTCTGGCCCTTTTCCAAGGAAGTCCTCAGGAGCTTGTCGTTTCCTGGTGGGTCTTTTGGGTTTGTCATCTACTGTCCTGTTAAAGAGGGCGCAAGTCAATGTAAACATGCTTAATCAGATATAAATTATTATATGCTGTGATTATGTTAAGGGCTGCTGTACCTTTCCTTCACAAAGCTCGGGCATCCTTCATTTTTCCAGCCATTCCAGTTCTCCTCTGTGTTGAGGATATGCTGTCAAAGATGAAACACAACACCAGCCGGTTTAGCTTCTACATCCTCTACAGCAGCACACTAAAAGGCTACAGTGAGTCACTATCGCCCCTCAGGCCAGGGAGTATATAATAAAAGGCACGGCCCGTCCGTGGCTGCTTAGCAGTAGATATTTCTGCACTACAATACATAGGCACCTTGGACATTACGTCAAAGGTGTTATTTCTTCACACTCTGTTGATAAGGATAGTTCATTTTTTGAATGTTTTAAACTAAAATTATGCCCAGGCAATAGCTCCTTTAATGATTGGACAACTCTACTGAAAGTAGGTATGCCTCATTTCACATTTTGTCACCACAGAATTATATGGTTCTGTCTGAAATTTCTGTCAGAGATGACTTATTCATATATTCCTATTCTATGGCAACTTATTAACATTGTGTGAGGTTCCTTTTATTACTTAACTGTATTGTTATGTTCCATTTTTTTTTTAATTTCATGTGTAAGTTATTCATAATTATTATTGCTATTATTGTATTTTGTTATAGAATAGAATAGAAATACTTAATTAATCCTGTGAAGGAAATTGCTTTTTTACAGCAGCAAAAATAGAATAAAAAGAATAGAATAAAATAAAATGACAACGATAATAATAATAAAGATATATACAGTATGTACAGAGAACAAACAAACAGAAAAATCAAAAATATTAAAAAGAGCAAAAAAATGTGCAAATAAGTGTGCAAAAGTAAAGATGGATGCACAAGTGAGTCCAGTGCAGATGGTGAGTTCACCTGCCACACAGAGGGGAGCTGTTGAAGAGTCTTTCAAACATCGGGCACATAAGGGAAGATCTAATTTTATTACTGGATAACAATCTCTACTGCAAAACTCTGAAGCTCAATATCTCAAAACTGCTCAGGGCGCAGATAAAACAATATAATGCTGAGGTAGCAAGTTAAAAACTATTCCTAAAGCACGGCTTACCTCAACCATGGTGGCAAACTTGTCCCCATCAGGAGGGATCTCTCTCAGCAGCTACGAGAGAACAGTCACAGGTTAATTTAGGTTTATTTTTTCTCTCTAGAAACCATGCCAATAAAAACACTGTCAAACTGTCAAAATGGCATATATGGAAGAACCTTCACAAATCAAACCAAAGTCATCAGCATGGCTACATACTGCTGATGGTAAAAATGGAAAAAAATGTTTTGCTAATTCCTAAGTATCTACTGTACGTAATGTTAACAGCAAAAATGGGCAAACATTTATTTGCACAGTATATCAGTGTGATTTAGGACTGACCTGATAAACCAGTTTAGTAGTCTCTTCGATCCACATAGTCTGGTCATCATTCAGGACACTGCTGGAGCTGTATGAGGACAAAGACAAGAACTAAATATGAACCTCCAGCAAGCAACGACTGTTTTCTGTCACACAAATGAAAGTTTGTTTACTGTTCTGAATAATCAGAGCAGAGACAAGCTTCACCTTTTGAACTTGACCTGACCCTTCAGGTACTGGAAGAGGATGAGGTACTGCAGAAGAATGTGCCGCCTGAAGTTGCCGTCGCTGAGCTGCAAGTCCATAAGCTGGAGCGCAAAGAAAAAAAGTGAGGTAATGTCCAACCCACATATTTGTTAAAATACAAATAAACACATTCAATACAGATACAATCAGTACAAAAATACATATACAAACATATCGTATTTGAAAATGGGAATCCTCAGTAAATTAAAAAATAAGACTAATGTGGCAGTTTCTTGTTAACCAAGTGGAATGTGATCTCATCCAGCCTTTAAAAGACACGTATCACCCCAAAATATTTTTCCCTCTGACATGTAGCGCTACATATCAGACTAAATTGTTTCGGTATGTTTTGCCGAATGTCAAATGAGATGGAACTAGGTGGCACTCGGCTTGTGGTGCTCAAAGCACCAAAAGAAAGAACACATTTGAAAAACTAAATAGCAATGTCTCTTTTCAAGAAGCATTACCCGAATACTCAGAGAACCTAAAGATCTTGTTGTGAGCAGTTTTATGTAGGAATTACTTTCTTTCTGCCCAACTACATCTGATAACTGTATAACTGCACAGAAGGAAGTGTGCATTTACTCATAGAGGAGGGGCTTGTGTTCATGACAGCACACGATGTAAACATTAATGGCATCCTCTTCCGCTTAGCTTTAACACATCGGTTAGCTATGCACTAATTGGAAGGTGCTGTTTGGTAGACAGAAAATAGGTCCTACATAAAATTGCTCATAACAAGGTCTGTAGGTTATCTTAAACAAACTGGTCATGATTTCGGGAAAGAGACATTGCTGTTGAGTTTTTCAAATGTATTTTTTTTTGTACTTTGATCACCACAAGCTGAGTGTCATCTAGTTCCATTATGTTGGAGAGAAGGCAGACATCTCTACGGGCGATATCACCAAAAATACACCAAAATAATCTCAACAGCACAACAGATGAGAGGAAAATGTATTTTTTTCAAATTTTGGGGTGAACTGTCCCTTTAACAGAAAAACTATGTACACTGCAAATTTATTTTTTGGCATAAATTGAGTTCTCACCTTCTCACTTGTTAGAAACTTGGCAAAGTAGACGTGCTCTCCTCCAGATGCTCTCAGCTCCTCCAGCTTTCTCTTTGAGGCCTGCATGTCATCCAACTTGTAGCTCTTAAAAACTGCAAGTGTCTCATCTGAGAACTGAGCACCACAAAAAGAAATTCACACCGGCAGTGAGTCATTGCTTCTCAGCATCTACTTTGCTTTTTGATGTGATGTCATCTGTCAAAATATGCATACATTACCTTAAGGAAAGTCATCCAGGAGAACTTCTCGTAACACTGCACGGGGTTTCTGAAGTAGTCCTGCAGTGTCCAGAACTTTCTGTACAAGTTGTAGTCAATTGGAATGGAACTGAAAGTAAACATTGACACAGTTTTTATAAACTTCAACACAGTAACAAGCTGAAGCCTTGGTCCTGTCTGCAGTTCAGCTTGGATCGTGGTTGTGCTGATGCTGTGGTTCTACTCAACACCAACTACTACTGCCATTATTATGAGTCATACCTCCACTTTTATGACGCACATATGACTGTTATTGCCATATACATAAATTACAGTATTTGCATGTAATATTACATGCTATCATAAATTACATTCATTCATTTGTATGCCTATAACTACTCTAAGGACAGAGGGATATAATATGCTGTAAGCCCTTAAAAGCAAATTTTGATTTGTGACAATGGGCTTATAAATACAATTGATTGCACTGTGCAAACAAAAGTGTGATTTAAATAGATATAAATACTTTCCTTAATCTTTACTGTGTATTTTAGAGTACAAACATCACTTACCATGGTGCGGGGGCATCATCCTCTCCCATTTCTCCTTCCTCAACCTCCATACAATCCTCCTTTTCTTCAGTGTGCTACAAACATGAAACCATGAACCAACAACAAAATTTTCAGATTATTACAAACCTATTAGATTGCTAGGGGGTAAGGAATGCTATATGAAGCCGATGTCATCCGGCAAATATTACATTAAAAACACACACAAAAAGGCTTAATAGAAGGCAGAAACAAAGGGAAGGGCGACAAGTGGTGCTAAACCATGAAACAAAGAAAACACTTTATAATTATTAAAATAAAATCCCCACTGGGGCTGACAAATTGAAATGTATCAACTATTATAAGGTGTCAACACTTACCTTCTGGCCGAGCGTGCTTTCCTGTTCATTTTTGTTGAACACTGTTATATTGTCCAGATTAAACTGGCTCTGCAGATTGAGACCTAGAATAAAAACAAATAGCCGTAAATTATAAAAAGTGCTATCGGATGGTGGCCACATATTATTGACTATCATACATTACATCCATGAGGGGCTGATGCTGTCTTATTTATTTTAAGACAACATACACAAATGCTGTGCTTACCTGATTTTTCAGACAGAGGGAAGAGACGTGCCAGGAAAAGCTGGATTCGGCCACAGAAAACAGTATTCTGCGATTTGGACAGCCTCCTTAAAAGATCTACAAAAAATTGCAAGCTGCATTACAAACAGCTCAACATTTTAAATATAAAAAGTCTTAGTTATTGACAAGAAGGAAAAACTATCCCTACCGTTACACATCCTCAACAAGTAGTTCTTCCCGGCAGTGTAAAAAGAGTTCTAGGAAAAAGGAAAGAGGAAAGTACAGACACATTGATTTAATGTTTTATGTTATGTCGGAGGAATACTTCAGTTATTTTTACTCAGAGCCTGTAGCTTTTTTTAATTTTTTTTTTTTTTTTTTACCGATTTCCAGGTGGAGACATTCTCCTCAACAAAAGAGAATATTCTGTCACATTGGTCGAGAGGAAGACAATCCAGTACGTCTCCCAGAAGAAGAAAAGGAGTTGTAGCAGAACAGATACCTGCATGAAGAGAGTGAAACAAGACAGCAAAAGCTTGATCTCAAGTCATAAACGATGTGTGTCAAAGACTTAATACACAAAGTGGTACAAATTTGTGTGCATTCAGAACGCAGTCTGCACATGCCGTGACATCACTGTAAGTGACAATTATGTATGTATTATTGGCAGGAGCAGCAATGTCAGATAAAGGCCTAACTGATGAATGTGAAAACAAAATTTAAGTTCAACCTCATGTCAGATCCATACAGTACTACAGTCAGATGACTTTGGCAAATAGGAGCTCTTTGTTGAAAGATACAAGGAACAAAGGTAAACGGGTGTAAAAGCAGAGCAGCAGGGCTGGGTAAGGGATGATTTGGGACAGAAACAGATCAATAACAAACTAAAGGCAATGAAAAAAAAACAGTACACCTGACCAACAATTACTAGACAAAAATAACAGTAACAACCCATACCAATAAGGGTAAATACGAGGAAAGAATATTAGAAACGAACACAGAAATAACAGCACTAATAATAGAACACAACAGGATCAAGAAGAAATTAAAAGACAAAGTAAGATAGATGAATTAAAATAGACAACATCACATGAAAGTGAGTCTATAAAAATGGGTTTTAAGAAGTGACTTAAAAAGGTCACTGATTCTGTGAACTGTATTTCCTCAGGTAAGTCATTCCAAAGCTGGTATATATATTAGTTTTAAGCCTCAACTTTGGAACTGCCAGAATGGCCCACCTGAGGATCTAAAGCTGCGAACGTGCTCATAAGGGGTCAACATTTCCTAGGGGGCCAGACCGAAATGAACTTTAAAAGTGAGCAGTAAAATCTTAAAATCAATTCTAAAACATGCAGGGAGCCAACAGAGGGAAGCTAGGATTGGGGTTATTGTGATGTCGTCTGTGAAAACCTGTGAGAAGCCTAGCTGCTGTGTTCTGAACTAGCTGGAGGCAGGAGAGTAATTTTTGACAAATACCAAAGAGGAGGGAGTTGCAGTAATATATTCTGGAGAAAATGAATGTGTGAATTACTTATGAAACTAAAACAAGTCTTCTTTGATTCATTGTTGTCATCTTACAAATTTAAGGAAATGAAGAACAAATTACCTTCTGTGACTGCATCAATACTCAGGAAGATGAGAGACAAGTATTCATCACAGCTCGCCTTCTGCTCAACCTGCAGACATAACGCACCAATGTAACGCTTACATACACACCCCTGATCATTTAACGAGATTAACTGACTTTAAAAGTAGATGGACGCTTATTTTACTTACGATTTGATCACCGAGAACACTCCTCAGCGCCTGGTCAAGTGTGGTTTTCTTCTCTGCCTCACTGTAACACACGAGGACAGTTAAATCAAAAGACTCGTAATATGCTAAACTGTCTGGTTTAATCACAATTTGTGCAGAGGCTAAATCAACATCACTTACTTTCCAGGGAACTGGTTAAAAGCATTTATCAACGGTTTGCTGGTTCTGCTAACTAGGGCATGTCTGGCAGACACCTGTAGATGTGTGAGAGGACAGGAGACGACATTATTGAGGAGGGAATAATGAATGTTAGATAGCGTTTTGTTAGCTTAGCTAAGTTAGCATAGCTGCCCGCTAAGAGTACACCAGCTAACAGGAACAAACAGTTACTAACAGGAACAGACCTGCTATCTTGCTATAATAACAATTACGGCAAACAGTATAATGTAAGGCGCGCATTACGGAAAAAAGTTAATTCTGCGATTTCTCACCGTAAATTTGTCTTTAGCGTCGACAAAATTAAACAAGGACGGCGACATCTTTACAGCTCTGCAACCGGAACTGCCGCTAAACGTCTTCCGGTTTCCCCGGGAGCGCGGGGGCGTGTATTCAGGAGCGCGCTGGGCTGGAAAATGTTACAGATTATCACACATTAGGATCTTTATATACGGTCCGCGGTTTAGACATAATACATATTAGCAGAATTTAATGTTAGACCTGAGTTTTTAACAGTTATTAAAAACATTTCCAAACTAATGTGACATTAGACAAGATAGAAAAGGTTGTTATGATATTAAATATTAATCTTTAGATACGGTCTATGGTCTAGACACATGCCTCAAGCTGCCCAGTAGTTGGATTGGCTATATTTAATTGTCTGGGTTTTTAGCTTAATATGGTTAAGGCAGAACTATTATTTTATGACAAGCAACAAATTCCTCCATCATAAATAGCCTAAATCTAGCCTGTTCCAGAAATAAATTCAAACACAGCTGCTATTGGTTTGTAGCCTAGTAAAACTACAAAACTGAGAACACTTTACATATACATTGAATGAAAATATTCAGTAACAAACTTTTTTTTTTTTCAAAAATCCAAAATGTTTAAAATTATTATATTCATAAGGGGCTAAGCAATATCAGGGACTAAATTATATTAATGAGGTTACACAGTGGCTGGGGTTTGGCTTTGATTTCTTTATGTTTTTTTGTTGTTTTGTTTCTATCTTGACCCTCCATGGAAGCACAAATAACCATATTTCACAATAACTGGCTATGATAAATGTTGTAACTTTTAAAGAAAAAATCCTTTCAAAGCCACTTGCAGGTTTGAGAGTTCTGAGGGTATTTGAAATAAAATTAATTAAAATGTATACAAAATACAACTATTTAGGGTTGAATGTCCCTCCCCTCAGTCAAATCAAAAAGGTTGAACTCCCCCCTCAGTACGAAAGGCCGTAGTGAAATGGAAGAAGAAATAGTTTTTGGAAAGTTGGGATTCCTTCTCATATTAGGATGTGAGTCAAGCTGATTTGATAGTTATGATTTAACTGCATGATTATCAGCATGCAGGTTTAGACCCAAGTTACACCAGAGGGCGGCAGTGTTGCACACTATTTGTCAAATTTAAACTGTCAGGTCATACAGTGCTCTGTTTGCATGAATGGAATACGTGTGTGTATGTGTGCCAATGTATGTGGAGGCTAATACAACACTGTAAAAAGTCTCTGCTTAAAGCATAAGTTGTCCATTAAAAATGTTACGTAAAAGTATTGAAGTATAATCAGGAAAATGTAAGCATTAACAGCAAAAGTACTCAATGTAGAAAAATGTCCCCTGCAACTTTTATACTGTACATCATACCGGCAAAATATTATTACTCATGCATTCATGTAAAGACAGGATTTTACTTTTGAAATATTTGGGGGGTTTCTTTTAACCAAAAAATGTAATCAATTATCAATTTTTATAACAATCTTCCAATTTTCTGTCAACTAATCATTTCAGTTCTACTTGTGCATTTTCATATGTTTTGAGTGCAAAGATATACATTTGTAAATAAAGCTATCAAATCATTGTGATGGAGTAAAAGAACACAATATTTTCCTCTGAATTATAATGGGTTAGAAATATAAAGTGGCATGAGAAGAAAATACTCAAGTAAAGTACAAGTACCTCAGATTTGTTCAGCACTTAAATAAATATAGGTAGACTAAAATATATTCCACCGCGTGTGTGTGTGAGAGAGAGTGTGTGGACGTTCTGTACCCATGGCAGGATAGACCTGAAATCCACCCTTTCCTGACGATAATCCCTGTAGTATTTTACATAACATGGACATGCAGCTACTGACATAACATTTCTGCCTTGTCAATTGTGCTCACTCTTCATACTTTTTTTTCCCAAAACATTTGCAAAACTGGATGGGTGATATTAAGTTGTATGTGTTCTTAAAGTTTGGGATTATGTTGTGAGGGACATGGCTACAGTGTAACATTTCATAGTAGGCTTCACAGCGGTCACAGCTCTCATATAAGTGTGTATTCACACACGTGTATCTGCGTTTGTGAGTGCACATGTCTGTTTCATAGGCAATTACAAATACATTTTTCTACTTTCTACTTATACTTTTTTTCATTTTTTTCCTTAGACATTTCCCCTTAGCCTTTTTAAAACAACTTTCTAAATCTACCAATTTCTTGCGATTTTGCTCAAGTTTTAATGGTTAAAATACTTGTGAAAAACATCTAAAAGCAGCACAAGAAAAGTGATCGCTCCAGGTTTCAAAGGGTTAAATACATATATTTAAGGTGTATTCATGTAGATATTTGATCTAATTATAATTTTGTGGGCTTAGTTGAAAATGTCTGCTTTTCCAGACTCAAAATCCGACTTTGTCAAGTGCATGTGCACAAGGAATTTATATGCTGTATTTACAAACATTATTGACAAAAACAAACTTTCAACAACACCAGAAAACTTTAATAACCTGGAATTGGTTGTTTCCAAGTGTTAGTCTGCATGCTTTAAAACACTTGTTAATCATTTTGAGAGTGCTAGATTTTTCAATTCCTTGTTGTAAATTTTGGTGGTGGGGTGACCCTTTGATTTATGAATCCTGGACTTTAACTTTGACAGAACCAATGTGAACACCGTGGCTTGTTTTGATCTGTGTTAACCAAGCAGTTTCGCAGGTCAGGACCTCTAAAGTAGCTTGCAACAGTGGGACTATTCACCCTCTGCACCCTCTGACAAGTGTTTACAGCCCTGCTGTTACGAAGGCTGTTAACTGAACCTTAAGGTGCTGTGCTTAAGTGTTTGGAGAAACTCACGTAAGCAGTTAAAATGTAGGCCAGTAGTGTCGCCTAGAAAGTCTTGATGGGTCATTTTCATGACATCTGTGTGGTCACAGTGGCCATAAAAAGGAGAAGTGAGAACTGTTTTACTCTGCAGTTTTGATTGGCACCATGTTTCTTGTAGGCAGAGTTCTGCACCCCACCCCCCACCCCCCTCTCTGACACAGCAGTTTTTGAACCTTTGCCAAAAACTGATATAAAGCAGAGAGGGAGTGAGCATAGCAAGCAGTTTGCAGATAAGAGCTCTGCATCAGTCAGTATGTTGAGATGGGCTGAAGAGGGCTTATGGGGGGGTGGTTAGGGTTAAATATGTTGGATATGTTACTCTATACATTTTTCTGAGGAAGCTGACATGTACTCCTGAATGCAGGTGTTATGCTGTATTTTTTTTCTGTCTCTTAATTTTTTGTGACTATAGAACTCATATGTATGGTATGGTTGTAACACTTTTGTTTCAGCACCACTTACTGATTTTTTGTGATAGAGCTCTTAAATTTTGGCACAATGAACTCTTGTTTTGTCTACACTACAAATGGCCATGTATCAAACTTCTCCAACTATTAAACAGAAGTTATTAATACATATAAATTACAAAGAGTTCTATTGTTGCAACTTGCTCCACTACTGGTGTAAGTTGTAATAATAGACTAAAACAATACACAATTTTAAAAAAATATTTGCATGCATTGATAACTAATAACTCATTCCTACTAAGGTCTAATTTGTTAGGCAGTCTGTGAAATGCTTAATGCCTCACATAGAGTAAGTCCAAAATACAAACCTCCTACTACAGTCAAGTAGCCAGTCAACACATCCTCTGGCTGTACATTGAAGACTTTTTGACTGATACAGGGCAGCTGTGTTTATCCTTGTTCTCTGAGAGTTTTGTAATTTCTTGCAGTATCTGTACAGTGTCACATGGCAGATAGATCATTTTTTCTCACCAACTCTCCTGGCATACTGAAAAAAGGAGCAACATAAGTAGATATCATGACTTCAGTTCCCATTGGGGTTAAATGTAATGAATTCTTAAAAGGTGTTACAACCACCTCCATCCCTGCCAGTTATTGTTAAGCTTGCTGGATTAGCATGGCGGTTTGAAATAAGGAAAATAAAAATGCCTCACAAATCTTGTATAAGTTACACAAATTTAAGTTCAACAGTATCAGTACTAATGAAAACAAAGGCTTGGTAAAAAAAAACACAAACATGCAAACTGCTGAAAAAATATGTCCAAATTCACAGTATTGCATAATTTCTCCAAAATACAATAAAACACCATAAATCTTGATGCTTTTTGAAGCCAATATTAAACTGTAAACTTTACATTCCACTGTAGAATACTGTTAAAATAGGATGCTGGCAACAACAGCTGCCAGGAGTTTACATTATGTGAATTATTACAGTACTTTCAAATCATTATTTTGGTTGTAAAGTCTGCACACGTCTTTATTTAATTGTGAAATTTCACATGCAAGGCTGGGAAGGATGTGGTAATACAATAAATGTATCAAATGACTCATAGGTCATCCCTCCTTGGTGAAAATAGTGCTGTTACAACCATACCCAGTCAATATAGTTCTGCTTTTAAAGAGGCTCAGTAATTTCCCAAAACAGCTGGGCACTGTAGCTTTCAGCAAATATTAATCAGACAGAAGTGCACTTGCTTGGGATTATTTTCAGTTCTGGATTAATGAATATTTGCAGAGGTAGTTAGTATTTACTAGAGGAAGAGGTCCATGGCACATATGAAGTTCTATCAATTTTTTGATGATTTTGGTCTTTTCATGACTTTTTTGATCATAGAAATATATAGAATAATGGCAGAATTATCCTTTAATGTATTATTATTATTATTATTATTATTATTATCATCATCATCATCATCATCATTATTATTATTATTATTATTATTATTATTATCATTATTATTATTATTATTATTATTATTATTATTATTATTATTATTATTATTATTATTATTATTATTATTATCATTAATTTGCAAAGTCAAAATAAAGTATGCTATTTTTTTTAATCTCAACTGTTGAAAATATTGAAGATTTGTGTTAGATAGGCTGTGTTGTTGGGTTGAAAATTGCACCGTATATCTTGTTACTCTGACATCAGTTAAAATCAGGTTAAGCCTTCATTCCCAAAATGTTTATTTTGTCTATATAAACATAATGAGAGGACCACTGAACACTCTCCCATGCCAAGTCATGGAATAATCAAGCACAGCACGAGAGCCAAATAATTTGATGAAGGACAGTCTCAGACAAACTGACCGAGGGGCAACAAAAAGAGCATTGTCCATGTTGTTGAGGACAAACTTCAAAACAAGAGGCTAAACACAATGCTCTGACCTCGGAGGTTAAGCACACAAAGAGAGGGGATTTTAGATTGGCCGCTGTCACATGACCAGCCTCTGGAATTCCACCATAAAAAAATCATGTGAAGAAGTGTCATGTCATATAAGTGAGATAAACCCATCAGCACAGCTATCCTTCATTGATAAAATTAAGAGCATAGTGCATTTCAGTAGGTTTCTGACAGAGCTGTGGTAACATTGACAAGAGCAGAGAAATATTCCTCCTTAACGGGAGGAAAGCCATAAAGAATGATGTATATACTGAATGTAGATTTTTATTGTGATTTTTCCAGCCATTGCAATTTAATATAATGAACTATGTTGATTTGTGCAGGAACTTTTAGCCTCTCCCTCTTGCATGGCTTTATGCTTAATGTTGCATTAAATTTTGTGTGAGTGACTTTACATAATGTGATTTCACCTGACTAGCTGTGTGGCAATAAGTGGAACTTGGACTGGACAATATAACAAAATGTACACCTTTACTCCCTCACAGGGTATTGTAAAATTATTTGGGACACAGACATTTTGTTAATGATCATCTCACACAGAGCAGAATAATGGGAATGCTCAACAAGAGGATGTGCATCCAACCACAGCGGTTATCCCACTCACTGATTGGTGCTCAAACTAACAATCACTTGCGTCTCTTTAAATGACCTTGGCTGACTTGTCCTCAGACCGCAGGGCCTCTATTGAGAAATGTCCTCTTGTGGAGTTTCAAAGTCACTCGACACTTATTCAATGATTAGCCCAGGGTGTGGGGACCATCAAATACTCATAAGCCATAAAACGGGATGTGAGAGGAGCCGTGTGCGTAGATGGAGAGAGGACATTCTTGTGACACAGCCAAACAGGAAATCTCCATGATGGCAACATCTTGTCCAATCATGCTTTTTCATATGAAGAATCTAAAGTGCTGTTACGTGCAATTACCTGATCCACATCCTCGTGTTGTTTCACCAGAGATTTTTGGGACTGTCGCCAAACACCTTGAACGGAAGAATACAGTATGTGATACATTATAAAGAAACAAATGTCAAGGTCAAGCAAATCTAAATATACATTGCGTTATTGTGGTACCTCCATAATGTAAATAAGGATATGCTGACCTTACTTTGATCTTAAAAAATACATTGAGATAAAAACACTGAACTGGATGAAAAATATCTTATTTGCAATAGTTAAAAACAACAACTATTCACTGTCAAGATATAGTGGAGTAATTGTATCCTAAGCAGAGAATGAAGTCAAGCTCCCTCTGTGAGTGCTGCAATCTCAATTTCCTGTACTTTGTTGTGGTAAACTGTCTGGTTGCACATGCATGTTTGTGCAAGGGAGTCCTTGTGTGTGTGTGTGTGTTTATGTGTCCTATTGGCAAACTAAATGGCACCACTCAGCAATGCACACATATGGTGGCGACCACTGAAAATGCGGTCCTCCTGAAGGAACAGTGTGGTTGTAGGGGGCAACACTTTCTCATCCCAACTCATCAAATATTGCAGTTTGGTCAGTGGACTTTCACATTTACGGCTTGGTATCCTCCTGCATCTGTTGTTGACATTGTCAATTTACGCTTATTTTATGCATTGCGTCTTTTTAAAACGCATTTCCGTTTTCACAGAAAATGTACATATTCCGCTCAGAAGATCCATACAGTCACTTTCAAAACAAACTTACATATATTGCAACAACATATATTGGTGGTTAGGTTTAGAAAAAAAATATCATGGTTTTCATCTTTTAGGCCATCAAGCTGGAGGTTCCTGCTCCTACTTAAGTTGTGTGCTCGTGGATACAGAAGGAAGTCGTAGATAAGAGCATAGTTGCTGCCACACATTGGCCCCAGCCAGTACACCTGGAATGAAAGCAGAGATCAGCTACTTACAAAATAAAACAGGATTTTACAGGAATAGTGTCAATGTATGTGCTGATGTTACCCAGTGGTTCTCCGTTTTGCTATTTACCAGAGCTGGAGTGAGCAGGACTAATACCACATCCAGTTAAACTGATCTGTAAATGATTTAAAACAGATTGTATTCATGGAATGGACTAATTCATGTCAGTGGATTGGAAATAGGTAGTCATGCATGTACAAACTAACTGTGCAGGCCATTCTTGCAATTCTTACATGCTTTTACACTGCAATAAAATGCGATAACACTGTTGACATACAGAATTTGTTAACATTTTAAATTATGTTGATTGACCAAAAATAAACATCCTTTTACAACATTCTTTAAGTTTTTTTTTTTTTAAAAGTTGGCCATAAAGCCAACCTTATTGGGACCATTGGCCTTTTTTGTAGTAAAGCTTTCCTGTGTCAAGTAACACGTGTCTTTTAATGGCCACATTATAGCTATATGTTAGTTTTGGCACCAGCCACATAGCCAGTGACCCCTACGTACCTCCAGGAAAATACACTTGCACAAATGTATTTACTCACCGTACCATGACACTTGTGTAGTGGTCGTTAAAATTGCGATTTACTGCACATGCTTCCTGATCTGCTGGCACACAGTGCTAAATTATGTAACAAGGCATGGAGGACAAGTCTTGAATCATGACTACGCCAAACACTGTGTTGCAAACTGAAATGAGAAAGAAACTGGTTTCAAGCAGATCCTTATAAACACAGACTGAACAGGAAAATCACTTCAAATGGCCTCAAAAAGTATCAAGCATTAAGTCTGACAATCTTAGAAGTCTAACATGAAAATCAAATCAATAAAACAGTTTCAGTTTCTGTTTTGTCCAGCCTGTTATTTAAATAAGACCCTTGTTTATGCCTACAGTACTTTTTTTAGCTCAAGCATTAACCTTCTTCATAAGGAGTCTCCTCCACCACACACATTTGTTTCCTGAAATGATTTCAGTTTACTGTTAATCAGATTACTGTAAAATTCAACTACAGATTTAGTAGAGCTATCTGCTGCAAAGTGCTGGAGTTCCACTGATCAGCCCAATAGAGAACTACCTTGTTGCAGTGAATAGTATGACAAAGCCTTTTCCTGCAACCATTTAACTGCAAAATCCAATCAGACTTCTTAATTAGAATTAAGGCAGTGGTTTAAACATCACTTGAAGTTTTTTTAAAAATGTAATTTAATTGTTCTGTCACATGTAGGAATAATGACCCCTTGTCTTCTTTACACCAAGGGATCTGCTGTGCCTATTCATTTACAACAGCTCCATCTGGAGCTGCTCCAGCATCTGAGGGCACTGATATGGCAGCTGACCAGTAGGCCGAAAGTGACTGCAGGGTTCAAGTGTGCCCCACTGATGAGCCCCGAGCTCTGAGCCAGTGACACTCTTTCAAAAACCGTGAACATCTTTTTTAATGGTAACAGATATACCAGTGAACAGTAACATGGTACCTACAAATACTGCAGCCACAGCCCTCCAAAACACCCAGGTGTTTAATTGTAATCCCTGCTTCAGATGAGTCTGGTGTGTTAACAGTTCAACCCAATTCAAAAACACATTTGGCCTCTTACTTGTAGGGCTTTTTACTAGTCTAGATTTTGTTGAGATTTGCAGTGTTGGAGATATCAGCAGTAGAGATGTCTGCCTTCCCTTCAATATATTGGATCTAGATAGCACTAGGCTTGTGGTACTCAAAGTATCAAAAAATACATCTGAAAAACTAAGCAATATCCCTCTCCAGAAGTCATGACCCAGTATCTTAAGATAATCCACAGACCTTGTGAGCAGTTTCATGAAGAAATGATTTTCTACCAAACAACACTTGCCAAACGAATCACTGAACAGAAGAAAGCATTCATCTAGGTAGGTAAATATAGCTCAGCTGAAGAGGACACTATTGATGTTTAAATTTCGTGCCGTCATGAGCCTCTCATGGATGAGCAGATGCACACTTTCTTCTGCATGGTGATATGTTAGGCTTTATGACAGCATGAGATGGAAACATCAGTGGCGCCCTCCTTGGTTGAGCTTAAACGCATTGGTTAGCTATAAAATAATTTGAGGGTTGGAGGGTGTTTGGTATAAAGAAAATAGTTCCTGCATGAAAATGCTTACAGCAAGATCTGTAGATTATCTTGAGTTAGTAGGTCATGATTTATGGAAAGGCACATTGCTGCTGAATTTTGTAAAATCTGTTTTCTGGCGCTTTGAGCACCATAAGTCAAGTGCCATTTATTTCCATTGTATTTAAGAAAAGGCCGACATCTCTACGATGGATATTTTTGACACTCAGCAACTCACACCAAAACAAGCTAGATAAATATCACTATATACAGATAATAGGAAAAATATGTATTTTGATTTCGGGATGAACTGTCACTTTAAACCAACATTTAAGTACCTAAATATTAATAGTGAAGAGATTTATGTGCAGAAAGAAGGGATCAAAGAGGTCACATATTTGAGCCCTATACAGGAGAGGAAACTCCTTATCTTGAAAAAGCATTTTATTTGATACAAAGAAGCTGTGCAGCGTACATTTGTAATTTCCACTCAGACTTGCTCCCTTGAACATTCTTAAACATCCTCCAGGAGGGGCTCACGAATTTCATTTTCCTGTGCCGAGCCACAGCAGAAAAGGACTTTTGTTTTTTCACTCAAGGGCTCATCTGTGGGTGCCAGCAGATAATTATACAGAAGAGCTGCCGTCACACCAGCACTCATTGGTCCTGCCCAGTACACCTGAAAAAAATAGACACATCCTGGTTTCAATGGGAATGACTCATAAACATTTCCAAATATCTGATTTACAGCCCCACCTTACATACCCAATGATCCTCAAAAGACGTCTGTATGACTGCAGGCCCAAAGGAACGAGCTGGGTTAATACCGCATCCTGTGAAGCTGATCTGTAAAACATATCAGAGGAAAACACCACTTTAATCTCTGGCTGTACATCAGCGGAACAGTTTGATTTACAGCCGGTTCATCCTATGCCAATCCATTGTATCAGGCCACAGCGAGGATGGAGAAACCATCTACTAAATTAATCAGCATGGAAATGTTTTGATACACTCACCCCAGCAAGGTTTCCCAGCGCTACAGACAATCCGATCGCAAGAGGAGCAGATCCACCGGTATCACGTCTTTTGTCGATGACTGCAAGCACACACAGGACCAACTGGAGGGTGAGCAGGAATTCAACACCAAAACCTTGACCAGGGCTGATTTCATTTAGCTGCAATAGAGGACACTTTAGTTTACCTCTTGTGTTAACAACCCTTTCAAGGCCACACTGAGAGAACAGCAATGAAAAAAAAAATGAATGCATTTTTTAAAAAAACCCCCATTGATTTTTGTTAAGAGTTTTTTTTTTTTTTTTTTTAACTGTATGCCTCTATCATATAGTTGAGATTGCCGATCATGGCAATGGTAAAACAGAAAGAAAGATAATGCTTGCAATATGATAGTATATCAACACTTATCAAATTGTGATCATGTAATTAGTAGTATGACCTGTGCTAATATTATTTTCATGCATATATTCTAGATATTTACCATTACAATAATTTGAAAATATCTCAGCAATAATGAAAAAAAATTGATATAATTTCTTTCAAATATATGATGCAATAACATCAAATATATGGTATTAATAACAGTGAATGTTCATTCTCTTTTATTTCATGAAAAAAAAGTAAAGTTGATATCTTTACATATAACTTTATCATAAAAGGCCAGTTGAACCATTTGGTAAAGTATGGCTTTAGATGAAAGGAAAAAAAAATCATACTCACAAAAATTATTTTATTTTTTTTAGAAAACAGTCAATTTTAATTACATTAGCTAAGCTTCACTACCTTTACAATAAAAGGCTTTAATTAACCATTTGGTGAAGCACGTTTTGAGAAAATATAAAAAGATTTATTAGCTTACATAAAATTATATATGCCTCCCTGTGAAAATCCCTCCTTCGTGGAGTGACTTTTTTGTTACTAACGTCCTGTCGGAGGCAGACTAACTATCAAATGACATATCGACATCTAGTGGCTGTCTTTAACATAACATATCTAAACTGGTAGAGATAGCTAAGTCAGAAATTCATTCTTTTAGTGACTCAAAATGTGCTCTATCAAACAGCTGAGCAGGATGCTATTAATTATGATTAGAAGATTGTATTTGCCTCCAGTTTTGCAACTCTTGCACCAAGAAAAAGCCATTAGAAACCTAAAATGGAACAAAGCATGCTGTTAAAAAAGCAGTTGGACCATGCTGCCTGACTGATAAAAAACTGCAAAGAACTGCACAAGCTTTCATCCTATAAACAGTGAGAGAAAGCCTGCCTCTTTTGCATGACAGGTACAAACCATGAGTGATGATTAAAATTTGACATTTAAAATTAAACAACTTATCACCAGCAATTAGCAAACTTGGAGATAAGAACATAAAAACTTTACACAATGAGCATCTGGCTTTTACAGGAAAACTACAACAGGCTGGAGGCAATTTCCCAAATGCCACTCAAACTGAGTAGTGCATGTCATTCATCAAGGGGAGTGTTACTTAGGGAAATGAGAAACACACAGGTTCCACCCTACCTTGTTAACACCAAGTGAATCTGTGGTTTCTGGCCTGATACCATACACAATGGCACTGCCAGCCACTGCTCCCAGAATCTGAGCAACCATGTAGAATAAAGCTCTGAGCACACTCATCTGGCAGCTGACCAGGAGGCCCAGGGTGACAGCAGGGTTCAGGTGGGCACCACTAATGTGACCTATGCACTGCGCTAATGTGGCAACAGCCAAGCCAAAGGCAAATGCCACTTTTATCTCCTGGTCAGGGTAAGAGTTATTTTTGTCTCCGATTGCAGCTGAGAGGCCTATGAAGATGAAGATGATTGTTCCCAGAAACTCAGCCAGAGCTGCCCTCCAAAATGCCCATGTTTTAATTTCTGACATGGCTATTCAGATAATGTCATGCTAGCGAACAGATTTTGGGCCAGTAGCTTGTGGCACAGGCAGAGATTTGGTTCCACCAGCAACATCATGAGGGAGTTACCCAGCCTTCATCAAGTCTGTGGCTTTAAAAATTAGGCCTGATTAGAAGCAGCTGAGAGATGTGAGTGTCAAGCAGTGAGAGTGACCTCCAACGTCTCCTGTTGTGTTCAGTACTTTTCCATTTTAACAAAAGTCGGTGCTGCTTTTACTGTTATTTACAACTCATTAGACACCGTGCCAGTGTGTTGCTTTCTGGGAGAGGAAGTGTTCACTTAATGATAAAGAATATGTTAGTTTATCTTAATACTGTTTTGGACCAAAAAGGAAAAGACCAAGGCTTTATGTATTATAGTACAAAATCAGTCCATTAATCATACTTTCTACTACACTTTTCATACATACAAGTGTGTGACACAAAAGGCTTCATACAATAAAACCAAATATGTAAATACATATATAAATAAATAAATGATTCATAATGAGGACAACAACAACATCAATAATAATAATAACAACAACAACAACAATAATAATAATAATAATAATAATAATAGTAATATACTCTAAACAGTAGATAAAAGGTAAATGAAAGGATAACAGCACAAAGTAGAATAAATAATGAATATATACACACACACACACACACACACACACACACATATATATATATATATATATATATATATATATATATATATATATATATATATATATATATATATATATAAATATTAAATGATTAAATATGGATAAATAAATATGCTAAAATAGTAAAATGACCAACAGTAAAACTGACTAAAATGTATAAATATATAGTCAATAAATACAGGTAATAAAGGTAAAGTTCAATGAAAAGCCAGACTAAAAAGTGAAGTCTTGAGTTTGCCTTACCATGACTTTTTGTTCTAACTTTTGGGACTATTAAGTGACCACTGCCAGAAGACCTGAGGGTTGAGGATTCAGAAGGTAAAAACTAATTTCATAGATAGCTCAGACTGAAATCATTAAGACATTTAAAAACCAATGCAAGGATCTTAAAATAATTTTAAATAACACATGCAGCAATAAGTGGTGTGCATTCATAATTTAATACATGAGAAAATTGGAAATTAGCATTTTTATTATTACTGCTGTAATGTAAAATGTTAAACAGGCTATCCTTCAATATGATCTATAAATTTAAAAGGCAATATTATGGCACACATTATCAATCATTTGACTTAATTTAAGACACATGAGATACCGAACGTGTGAAGGACATTCATCCAATGTGTGAAGGACACTCACTGCCCATTACTTCTTCACTTTGTAAATGCTTTCCCTATCTTTCCATCTCCTTATTCTATTCTGAGCATGTGTCATGCAGAGCCGGCTGCATTGAAGTTAACATCAGTCATGTGCCGCTGTGAAGGAAATGGGGCCTTTTGAATTCACAACAAGGAAACCAGCCTCCCACTCTGCCGTTCTGTGTGAACGGGCTGACAGGTCAAAGGGTCACACTGCTTCTTGTCTTTTTGTCAGTTAGAAAGAAAAAGAAGCCTGTCAAAGCATCACCTTTGACTCAGGCAACAATGCTCCACCCAAAAAAGAGGAGGACATCCCCATTTTTTAATCATAAAAGCTTTCCTTTGACACTTTTTTGTGTGCCAAATATCTCTTTTTTTCATTCAGTTCATTTCTCTCTCTTTTCAAAATCATCTGTGATTCGTTTAAAACCAGCCGACTGATAAGTTACATGTTGCATGTTTTATAGCATTTGCAGTCAAGAAATCTGAGATAACATAACTGGGAGGATGAAGGATTTATTACTTCAGAGGAGCAGGATGGAAGAGGTATCTAGTAATGAACTGCACAAAAGTGATGGGAGAGTGGAGAGATAATCATGGAAAACTGACAGGAAGGACGTAGGTTGTGCTTTCTAACATATGAGCGGGAGGTCTTGGCCTGCCAACTCTCCTGCTGCCCTTTTAATTTGCTGAAAAATCATCTCTTTTATTTTCTTTGGGCACATGCATATCTGGTGCTGTAGCACTCTGTACAGCATTTCAGAAGCCCGACTTCCACCCCTGCATCCAACTGTAGACTCTGAGTCTACAGCATAGAGTGCTCCAGGACTGAGTCCTTAATCCCAGAAATAAATTAAAATTTCAGCACTCCCAGTTCCCTCGTCTCAAAGTCAATGGGTTTTTTGTTAGATCCCTGAAATAACATCTGCAATTAACACAAGCTTCAGAGACTTTCACATTTTGTTCTACGACATAAAATATTATAGTAAATACCCCACTTGTGAAATTTGTACCTTTTATGAGTCTTGAAAAAGGCAGTTGCTTACAAGTGACTAAATGAGACTGAAGAACATCATCACACTAAGCGACGAAGAACATGACTTTACAGCCTCATTGTGGTGGTGATGTTAAGTCATCTGATCATAGTGTAAGGCAAAGCAAGACAGGTTTACCTAAATAGCACATTTCAGTGACAAGGCAATTCAAAGTCTCTACATAAAACATCAAACATCAAGATAAATTGCAAAAGAAACACATTATGAAAGGACATTTAAAAAGAATCCAATAAAGAACTAGAGAATTGAAAATAAAAATGAAATATACTAAGACAGGTGCAAAATACAAGAATAAAAATGACAATGCAGTAAAAGAAATAAATAAGTATTTGATTTAATAACCAGTGAACATAAAAGTCTTCATCCTTTATTTAAAAGCACTGAGATTTGCAGCAGACCTGCAGTTTTTGTTCCAAATATGTGGAGCGTAAAATCTAAACACTGTTTCCAGTCCTGACTCTGGGGACACAAAGTAGACCTGTTTCAGTCGATGTGAGAGGTCTGGAAAGGTTTTGTAGCAGAATAACAGAAATGTATTTGGGGTTTGACCATTTTGTGTTTCATAAACAAACAGCAGCATTTTGAAGTCAAGTCTCTTTGTAGTGTGTAGTTCATTTTTAGCCTAATGTTAGCTTTTTACTTCTGACGAATGCATAGGCCTCAAAAACCCTAAAAGTGGTGCTCATTTGTGAAGACTGTCTTGCTGAATAAAACGTGTAAGAATCATAAACAATTGATTACCACAGAATGTATTTTCTGCAATAATTCAAAATCCAATGGAAAAATCCCATTGTTTTTTTGATGAGGGAAACCGAGAGATGGCAGCCTCTGCGTTGGCCATTGGGGCACAACCTTTAATGACAGAAACCATTTTCTGGAAATATTAATCAGATGTGTACTTTGAATTTTTAGTTTGGTCCATGTCCCATTCACTTACATTGAGGGGGCGGGGTTTATAACCCATACTGCAGCCAGCCACTGGGGGCAATGAAGATGCCTTGGCTTCACTTTTGGGGAGATATTATGTCATTCATCTTTATATACAGCCTACAGTCTAGAGGGGAAGTTATCATTATCTTGTTACTCTCCTTGCTGTGTTGGGTTTGGGGTTTCCTAGAAGCCAAACATCAATTCTGTACTTATACTACATTCACATTATAATCTATTCCATGTGAATGAACTTGAGCTTTAAACTATAATCATCACATCAGCCAGCAAATCAATACACAGCAGGATTTGCTCATCTCTCAGTGGTAGCGACAGCAGCTTTTGTTTTGCAACACATTATGTTTATTATGCAATAGACAATAATACATGCTTTTTAACATTATTTTTTTCAAATGGTCCTTACTGCAATTTAGAAAAATAAATAAATAAATAAATTAAGGAAAAATGTATTTCGGAAAAAATAGAGCTTTAAAAACGGCATAAAGTCAAAATATCATAACAGTTGCAAAAATAGCTGTGGTAACATATTTCTGACCAGCTGATTAGCCGCAGAGAGAAAGATGGTCATAAATATGCCAGCGTTTTATCTGGGTGAAAACGGTTTTACAGCCCGCCCAAACCTGTTTTGATCCTGTGCCAGTGGGATCACCTCATCACATATACCCTCCACTCACCCATGAAGTTGACACCCCTGGCTTTCAGATGTAAATAAAACACAAATATGAGCCCATGCCCCTGAATCTAGTATTCCAGAGGCATAAATAACATCAGCATGCAGGTATTCTGAAGAATTCCCCCTGAGAGGATTTCATTGTGGTCTGTCAGGGGAGTTGGACCTCATCCTAACTCAGAGATTATAGGATGAACACAGAGAATGTAATCATGCAGAAATGGAAGCAAGTCAAGTATGTAATCAATATGTATGCTGGTCTGTTAAGCAGAGTAAAATGGTACGCAAAGGTTTCCCCCCTTGCTGCTGGAAATAAATGAAAACATAAAATCATATTCACGGTCAATAAACAGCAAAAAAAGCATCCATATATTTTTATGATAATGATAATTTCTGGTGTTTGTCTGTTAATCTCCAGCAGTTTAGTCAGAAACCAGGACCAAAACTTGAGTTTAGATCCCAGTCCCAGGAGCCTTTGTTCATCCAGTCTGTTGGTGAAAAAAGGCTAAATAAGGATTAGCCTTTGAAACCTCAGTGATTTGTCTTGATTTATTTAAAAAAACACGAGAAGAGGGCAATTTTCAATTTAAGAAGAAATTACTCCAAAAATTAACATGAAATTCATAAAAAAGTAGAAGAAAATTACCTAAAAAATACAAAAAAGGGAAGTCAAATACCAACAAGAAAATTACCCAAAAAAAGCATGAAATATTTATAATTTTGTAACATAATATTGATCATATAATTATGATAATTATAATGTAGTTTTCTGGAAATTTTTCCCTTGCTTTGTTTTAGAAAAAGTATATATTTTCTAAACGAATTTGATTTTTATGTATTTTGTTACATATACATTTCTTGTCAAGTAGCTCGGTGCCTTTTTCCCAATATTTTCTAAAGATATCAAAACAATTTGCCCAACTTGTCCACAAGGGTTTGATACTTGTCAAATGCATCTCAATGCTGCATGAGAAAAGTGACTACCCCATCAAATATCTCCCACTTTCAGTAATGTCATTTAGTAATTTTCATATATCACCCTGTTCTCATTACCAACTTGTAAAACACCGCCACTTTGACAGCACTTTTAGTGCAAGGTAACAATGCCAAAAGCCACCTTTCCCATCCGCATGAAATGCTGCTGGATGATATCAGGTTGAAATTTTGGCCAGTAAAGATGCATTATATGGAATGCGAGGGTGCCTATAGGGCAGGGGATTTTTTTCTACTCCTTACCATGTGCCTCCTTCCCCTAACTTTGTTGCCTAACCCTAACCATCTGTGTCAGCATGTGCGTTGGTTACCATGTGCTGTTGTGCCTAAACACAACCATGTGCGGTGTAATCCCTGAAAGCAAGGCTCATATTCTCCACTGGTTCTCCATCTCCTTAATATCATGGATGGATCTGAGTCCTTCCTGCTAAAGATATAGACTGTTTTGTTGTCAGTCTTTACCTACACATTGTTATAATACTCTGATGCAGGGTTTTTACACTCCACCAGGGGTATGTGCTTGCAAGTATTTGATTTGCTACCACAAGGCCTTGCTGGATGATGACGTTTTGGAGTTTAAAACTGAGCCAACTTTTCAGAGAAAGGGTGACTCAGAAATCTCCTGTTTTTTGGCTGCTGGGCAGAAGCTCCCACCAACCTGGAAATCTGCCACTGGAGCTGTTGAAAACTTGAGTGAGAGAAGCTATCCATCAATCAGCAACAACATCTGGGCAGTGCAAAGCCAACACAATAAAACTGAAAGGGTAGCTGAGAGCCAAAATGTAGGCTAATATTCCTCTCCGAGGATTCATACTGTAGTAGTGTCATAGAGCGGACAGTGTTTTCTACCTCCTCTCAACTGCAAAGAAATGGGAGAGAAATCTCAGTGACAGTTAATCCTGATTAGGCCAAGATCAGTTATTTTACCAAATAAATTACAGGTGTAATCACTCACATTGATTAAATCAACCTTTGACACCACTTCACACTAATAAGTCAGATTAAGCTCTCGTTTAATCTTTGCATGGGTATTTAAAGACCTGTCAATCAGTTTGGGTGTGATAGCACCTTCTTATCCTTCGTCTTCCCACTTTTAGTGAGTTGACCTTTCGTTTGTTTTGTTTTTTCTTCAAGTCTGTTCTTTCTCGTTTTTGTGTCCTGCACAGCTTCAGGTCACCTGTCCTTTCTTTTCTTAGTTTTCTCCTTTGTTAATACATCATCGCTGTCGAAAGGACAGATACAGGAAATCTTTCCTGCCACAAGCCATCCACCTGTACAATAACTCACCTCTGTCTGCGCTTTAAACTCCGATCTTAGCTCCATGTCACTCTACACTGCTGACTTTATTTTTATTCAGATACTGTTCCGCACTTTACACATGTATATATGTATATATGTACAGTCTCTTAGTTTTTTTTTTTTTTTCGGTTTTTTTAAGCGCATTCCCTTATATTCTATTAATAATGTGTGCTCTTTATTCTCTGTTCTTACTGCATGGCGCTGCTACATCCCAATTTCTCAGTTTTGAGATCAATAAAGTATATCTATCTATCTATCTATCTATCTATCTATCTATTAACATGTATATTTCATTGCATCAACCACATATAACATTTGAATGATCACACCTTTTTTACTTAATTAAACTGCTTTGTTAATTACAAAAGCTTAAACATGTTGGCTGATGAATAAGTAATAAGATGTCTTGATTTAAGTTTTCAGGAATGCTGACCTCTGTACACTTGTTGCTTATCAGATAAATCCAAGACTGGAACACCAACGGGGCAAACCTCAGGGGCCTCAGACCTCTAGAGAGCAGGAGTTATCAACTACGTTAGTCCAAGGTCCAGAATTTTCCTGAGCAGACTGTATGGGTAAAAATAAAATACAATAATGTGAAATTAGAGGGAAAAAAAGAAAAAGAAATTAAACAAAATATAAAATGTCCTTTGAAATAACCAACTCTAAATTGACATTAAATTGACTGGGACTAAGCGCCTCATCGTGTGTGTGTGTTTGATAGACAGAGAGTGGCAGAGAGAGAGAAAGAGAAGGTGGAATGTGAACTTGTGCAAATAGTGTTTCTGTCAGTTAGGTTACTAATAACTTGCTCAAAACTCTGCTTTGTCACTTCTGTCACTACTACTCTCTCATAATAATGGATGGATTTATAACCTCTTTAGTACCTGCTGGTGGAATGCACATAAATGAGGTTGGTAAATGATTCCTGATAAAATTATTTCTATCTTCATTGTTTTTTGGGTTGCTTCAATATACGATGAAAAAAAATAGATGGGAAGCTTTGGTGGGCTGAACATGGCCCGTGGGCCGCCAGTTGACAGTAACTGCTCTGGGGATCCACAAATCAGGTTCACAGGAAGAGGCCCAACAGCTAGTTTTTGACCCAGGGCCCCCTAAAAGGTTAATCCAGCCATGGATAAATCTGTTCTCATGCGGAGATATTCTAGGAGACAAACTGACAAGTATCTCAATTACTCTAATTTGTTTTGCTGAAATAGGTTTTAGGGTGTGATGGGATATTTTCTCTTTTTAACAAGATAATACTTATCCCATTTAAGTAATACTTTTTTTTAAAATATCTGTTTGTATTTGCAGTCATTATGTGTCATTATGTCATTAAGTGTTTGTATACCTCATTGGTTGGTAAATTCGAATCTATAACAGCAGATACCAAGCATTATCCATATTTATCTGTATAACAAACAAGCATATGATGTAGCAGCTGTTAACAACAAGTGTTTTATTTACTTAAAAAAGTGAGACACACAATATATCATCCATCCAAAGTAAAAAGTGATACAGACACAGAGTATACAAAAAAATGGCTCATCTTAGAATACTGATATGGGAAAACATTTCAGCACACTGCTCTGTCAGGGTTCAACTCACGCATTGACTTGCATGCTTGAGCGGCTTGTGTGTGTGGGGTCAAACAAAGGAGTGAATTAGAAAGTGATACTAAGTGACCCGTTACCACAATCCTCATTGGCATTTAAAAAAATAGCACAAAAACACAGACATCCTACACTAAACTCAACAGAATTTTTTTTTTTACAGGAGAATATACAATGGAACTAAGTGGTCATGAATGCATGGGACTATTTCGATGACATTTCCACAGTTGTGGTGTCGTTTCCTCCGTTAACGTCGTAGTCACCCACTGGACCACTGACCAGGACCTTCATGCGCTCGGGAAAGTCATCGAATTTGGGGGACAGCAGGAAATCGTATATGAGGGCTGCTGCTACACCACCGCACATCGGTCCCACCCAGTACACCTGCAAAGTATAACTCTGATCAATATCTGGAACCTGTTATCATAGGAAGATGTAACAGTCCAGTTCAAAAGGTTTACTTTAGTTGATAGCTAATTGTAAAACAATAGAACTTTGATAACTGATTAACTTGTGAAGGAAGATTCATGGGCAATGGTGTCATCTGTCTTTTGTGAAGTTATTGGATTATTTAAGCTTGACATGTAATATGCATGCAGAAAAATGTGAGCTTATGTGCCTTCGTCTCTGACTTACCCAGTGATCTGTGAAATTGTTCAGGATCAAAGCCGGACCAAAGGAGCGAGCA
The DNA here is from genome assembly GCF_026936395.1 of Plectropomus leopardus. NCBI lineage: Eukaryota > Metazoa > Chordata > Actinopteri > Perciformes > Serranidae > Plectropomus > Plectropomus leopardus. The sequence continues at coordinate 25,964,841 of NC_142187.1, read as the reverse complement.
GGATTGATGCCGCAGCCTGTGTAGCTGATCTGTAATCAACAACAAAGAGATGGCATAAGAGGATATCTTCAGCTACATGGCCTGTATCATCAGGGGTGAGGGAGATTAGCAATAAAAATGCATGAAATTCTTTCACTCCAAGAGCTCAATCGTATCTGTTGCTTGTTTTAGTTGCTCAAATGCACTGTGCCTAATCCTAATATAAACATCATTCAGCTTCAGAGATGGTTGTAAGATGCAACTTACAGCTGCCAAGTGTCCCAGGCAGACTGAAAGGCCAATGGCCAAGGGCGCTGAACCAGTGACATCACGCCGCCTTTTATCAGTGACTGCAATGACACACAGCACCAGCTGGAAGGTTGCCAGGAGCTCTATGCCCACGCCTTGGCTGGGAGTGACACCAGAGAGCTGCAAGAGTAAGAGGAATCCAAAACAACAACAGTTTGTCAGTCCATGTCAGTTAGACGGAGGGTTTCCCATCACAACCACTTCCTATTTAGCAGCCGCTGGCATCGCCACTGCAAGTCTGACAGCAATTTGGCAGAAAGTGCCAGATTCATTTTTTATTTGTGGAAAACCTGGTTGTTGTTATTCAGTGTGATTTAGCTGTGGTGCACCATGTATGGGGGCAGGACAGTGAGGAGATATCATGCCTTGACACTCACAAGCTTTTGGGTAAGAAGACAGCTGCTGTTAGACATTATAGATTAAAAGTTAAAGAGAAGATTACATTTTAACATGCAAAACTTTAGAGTTACCCAAACAGCTGAGGACAAATGTCAAAAAGTTGACTTTGCATATTGCAGATTCTTTCAGTTGCTGCACTGTAGTGTGCTTTTAACATGTGTGTCATCACTTTTTAATAATAACCAATGACAGATTGTTCAAAGAACAACACAAACAGTGCCAAATAAGTGCTTACATCCTCAGCATTTTTCAATGGTAGGTCAACTTTAGAGTACTAAGGTACTGCATATATTAGGTTGCATTGCATCACATTTCTTAGTAGTGTGCAGGTCTCACTTTTGAATCCCATTTTATCACGCCATGTCAGCACTTATAAGAAATGTACTTACAGAGTTTAGCCCCAGTGCGTTAGAGCCATCTGGACGGGTTCCATACACAATGCCACTGGCCAGGGCTGAACCCAGCATCTGGGCCACAATGTACATGACCGCCTTGAACACGCTGATCTGGCAGCTGGCAAGCATCCCAAGGGTGACCGCAGGATTCAGGTGGGCTCCACTGATGTGGCCTAAACTCTGGGCCAACGTGGCGATGGCCAGTCCGAAGGTCAGTGAAACCTTCACCTCCTGGTCTGGGTGGGTGTTGTTCGAGTTCCCAATAGCTGAGGAGATGCTGAGGAAAATGAAAAGGGTCATGCCAACCAGTTCGGCCAGAACGGCCCTCCAGAAATCCTTGCTCTTGAACTCTCTCATGGTGGTGGTGGGAGTATGGCCGTCTGGCTGTGGGTTCGAGCTCTGGAAAGTGTGTGTACTCACAAACAACAGCAGCAGGCTGCATATATAAGGCCTGGGCTGATAATAGTCAGTGGGCGGGCTTTAAAAAACTGAAAGAGAGGGCCACACTGAATTAATGAGAAATCCAAAAGACTGGTCTCTCACTTCCCTCCCTCTGCTCCCTCACCCTCCCTCCTCCTCTCCTCGTCCTCCGGCCCCTCTCCCAGTACCTCCCTGTGCACCACTTACTGGTCTTTGGACTTTTGTGAGTAATAGGACTGGGTCCTGAAATAGCTGTATCCAAAGATAAAGTTTCCACTCATGCATTGGTCTACAGTTTTACCCAGAGCCTCTGATTGTGAGATATCAGTTGAAAAAAATAATTTTGCTTTAAATGCAGATGAATTATAAGCACTTTAAGCTTAATTTATCCTGTTTATTTTGATGCTTTGGCTGTAAAAATTTCAGACTTTGCATAAGTGTGTCTTGTGCTCCTGTGGACTTAATCACATCATGGGTCACTGACAGCATATAAGGGAGTGCGAGAAGCCAGACAACACTCAAACAGGTCATTTAAGGTCTCACCCTTCTGTCCACAGGCATGGTTTGCAAGCTTTTACAAGACCTTCCAAATCACAAAGAGGGAATGAAAAAAAAAGTTGGAAAAATAAAATATTATTCCTTTATTTCCAATATTTAAAAAAAACCCCAATTTTCTTTTTCTCTTCAGAAAAACATTTTCTTCTTCTTATAATTATTATTATTATTTTTTAGAATAAATTTGTATTTGTAACTTTCAGAACAAGCAAATAAATTACTAAATAGATAACTAGGATTAAAATAAAATTAACAAAAGACAACTAAAGGAGGGAGATTTTAGTAACTGAAAAAAAGTTATGTTGCACTAGATCACAGAAAACATGTTTATTTTCTTTTTGGAGAGAGAGGGAGAAATGTCAACTTTGAGAAAAGAGCTGCCTGTTGCACCTGGGCCCCAACTTAAGGGGGTGTGACAACAAACAGCAGCAAGGCCACTGCAAAACATGTCCAGGAATTTACTGCTACTACTGTGGACGTGTGCAAGTCTCTGTGTGATCTCATTATTATTGTTATTTATTTTTTTTTATTTCTGAGGGTGGTCTGATTAAATTCAAATTTAACAAAGTTTACTGTGTTTCTGGGACACATTATATACACTGGTGTAATGCAGCTAAAGCATTATGAGGCAGAATCAGCCTCAAGGCTTAATAGCACCTGTTTAGTGTAGTTGTGACTAAGTCTATCATGGTGGCACAGGATGTATTTTAAAGCAGCACTGAATGCCGATGAGGGAACATTTCTGTCCTTTAACAAATGTATGACCTTTTAATTATTAACTGTGCCAGCTTGCACTCTTACGAGCTCACTGGGCTCATATTTGGCACATTCCTGAAGGCTGAGAGTGACGGGGACAGTGACACTATTGCTCAACCCTCCTGTATATCTTGCAGTTCCATGGAACAAACCAAAATGACTAATGCCATTTAGCTCGGCACTGTCATCATTTAAGCTTGTTATTCCTTCGCAATAACTTATAAAATTAAACTTATAATATAAACAGATGATCAGTCACGTTTACCTGCTCAATTATTAAATACCAAAGTATATTTATGTTAAAGAGCATTAGGGGAAAGAGTTGTATGCTATAAATTACCTGTTTCGAATTTTCACATTATTTATTGATGTACTTTTTTAATTGAGACACACCTACAACTACAACTTTGTCCGTGTTTTTTTTTTTCTCGTATTTTCCTGCGGGGCGCTTTGCAGCCCAGGAACAGGATGTAGATAAGGACCATTTTTCAGCAAGGAATGATGACATATCCTCTTTAGTCCTGCACATAATACATATGTAAGAAATACTGCAGCACACGTAGTCATGAGCAGGCACACGTAAGTCTCTTGGTTTCATGAAAGACACATTAACAGCCCATTTTAGAGGAGTAGTAGTTCTATTAAAGTAGTGTAATGTGATAAGAAATGTAAGAAATTACAGTTAAAAATCATTAGGCAAATGTAAAATACAATAGCAACATGGTAGAAATATGGTATATTCAACTGGCAGGTTGGTTACAGTATTACACTATAAAACTCTAATTTTACTGTAAAATAGTCTAATAAATTTAATGCTAATATACTGCTGAAATAACTTACAGTAGCGATACCACAAAATGACGGTAGAATGCAGGCAATTACAGCTGCCAGTAGTTTACAATAAATTTACAAGTACATTTGTTATAGTGCTGCCAAACAAATGTGATGGAGTACAAGAATACAATATGTGGCTGTAATTTCATGGAGCTGAAGTATAATAGTAGAACTACAACAAAATTATACTTTTAAGTAGCACATAGTATAGTGCAGCACTACAGGCAGTTCTTTGGCTATAGATTATTGGGCTTCATTTTAAGATAGTATCAACATTAAAGCAAGAAAATTTAGTGCTAACATGTTTCTGCGGTGCTTACTGTGGCTTGTTAATGACACCACTGAGCCAACAGAGCTTGATGAGCAGCAGACGAGTCTGTTGATGATTAGACAGTGGACAGTGCTGTGAAAACATTTGGAGCTAGTAGTATGACTAAACTGCTTACACAGTTTTCTGGAGTTCAACAGTGACCCGAGTTTTACCTGATTCATTTGATGGTTGACTTAATGTCCGGAAGGATGTGTGGTAGCCAACAGGAAGCATTTTATTAGTACAACAAAATAGGAGAAGGAAAATGGAACTTTATTTTTGGAAGTGATCTCTTGAAATTTCCTCCACTGTTTGCCAAGACATTATGCAAAAATGTAGTAAATAACAAGCAAATTAAAAATACCTCCACATTATTGTTTAGAATCAAAAGAGTGTAGGAAATTAAACTCAGGTATATAATGTCCAAAATAATTTTTGACTAACTAGACTGATTCAGTAATGAGGGCTGATACTCTTTTCTATTGCTTGCAGTGATGCTCAAACTGAGGGAACAGATTCATTTTGAGGTCAAATCCTGAACCAAAGGGATTGATGTTGTTGAAAGAAGAACATTTGTCAAATCAGTTTTCAGGATAAAATTGTTTTGTGCATTGAATAAACTGTGTGTATGCTGGAGTGGTGAAAGTTTGCAGTGTAGTGCTTGGGCAGCAAAGTCAAAATTACACAGGTTTTGGAGCCATACAGTATACTGACAATCAAATCTTAGTCCCTTTAAAAGGCAGGGTGCTTCAGTGTGCTGCCTGGGTGAACTGACAGCAGTGGAAAGTCAACAAGTAATGACTTACTAACATTTAAAAAGAACAAACTTGACGGCTGATAAAAGAGCTAATAAATAATGTATTAATGTGCATTTGTCACATTTCATTGGTCACATCTGATAAGCATTTCATATGTATTCCTAACTCTACTTGAATTGAATTTTCTGACATGAATATATAAAGAATGAAATGAATTTTGAGCAGATTTGCGAAGCGAGCTATCCAAAAGCAATCGGGAATGTTGGCAATACTCGGCATCTAAAGTCATACCATCAACATCAGAGAATGAAGACATGATTTCAAAAGGAAAATGTAAAAAAAAAAACAAAACAAAAAAAAACATCTAGTGTGTGCTTACATAATTCAATGTGTAACTTGCAGTTATTTGCACTGTAATAATTCTGGGGGCAGATGTATGGGGCGGAGGCATCTGTGAAAGCACTACTTTAAGATTAGGCAGTTTTGTCATTTGCTATAGGTTATGGAGATTTAATTAGATTTTCAAGCTGCTTCAACCTGTGGAAACCAAGATTATCTCTCTGAATGTACTGAAAGAACATACATCAAGATAACCCCCAACCTAAATCATGTTTCCTTTGACGAATGCACTTGACAGTTCTGTTGTAAGAAAATGTATATTTATTTGCTTTCATGTTAAGTGGCAACCTCCAGAGCCAAAAACTCCAGTTTCCTGAATGGCCACTTGAGGCAAGTCAGCCTCCTTAGACCTCCATGTTAAAATTTCTAACTTCACAGAAGAAAAGAACATGTTTTTGACTAACATTTTTGGTCTATGCAGCTAATTTCAACATTCCTGACAACTGTACAGGGGGTGCTCTTTTTTTATATAACTTAAATGTTTACATTTTATTAAGGTTTAAAACAAAGGACAGGGACGCTTGAGTAACAGGCTGCACAAACCCTCTTGTCCAAATATGGTCACTTCAACCTCCAAAAGAAAATAAGATGTCCGCAACCGAAATGCTGAACTTGAGGCTTCAAAAAACAGGAGTCCAGAAACCAATGGGTGATGTTATGTTAGCTTTATCTACTTTAGGATTCATGTGGACGTATGAGGTAGCTAAATCTTGAAAAAACAAACAAACAATCTGAAGACAACTGTGACCAGATGCAGGAAAAAATAAAAATAAAACACAGAAATGAAAAAAAAAATCATGAAAAGAAACAAAAAAACCAGTGTGGCTCAACAGAACAATTCACATAAACATTATAAACTTTACTATTGTAATTTAATCAGCTTGCTTTTGTTGTGCAGAGGAGAAACATCAACAACTATCAGGTGTGGCCTAAAGTGCCAAAACACTTACCCAAACTTTGCACATCAGATATGGTCAGTGATTGTGCAAATATTTCACAGTTTATGGTACGACAGATATCTCTGCATCTTATCAGACTTCCCATGCACTTCAGCTTGTGTATATCCTTTCTAAACCATCCCTTTGCAGGAGCTTGTGGAGGGACGTCACTTGTGAGGTGCTCAGACCGCGAGAAGGGGAATGTGGAGAATGCTTAAAAACACACAAAGTATAAACACACTGAAAAGCTCTGTGTGAGTAATTTATGTAAGAGTTTAAATAAATGTTCTGAAAAAAAGGAATAGAACGTAAATGTCGAGAGGAGGTCAAGGTCAGGGTGGGCCTGATTATCACATGAATTTGTTTGGTATTTCAGTTCAAAGGTGAGGCATAGCATGCAGGTTGCTGCTTCACAATAATCTAGCCATGTGTGCAGATTCTACATACAACCATAAATAACTATGCAAACCTCAACAAAAGCCTGCAACATTGATTATAAAGTTGTAAAGTACGGCAAAGTAAAACCCTCTCTGACTTGCGGGAAAATCATAGTTTTTTCATTTTCAGAAAAGTGAGATGCATTCAAGTGGAATTGCCTCTTATTCAAAATGAAAATGGTTTTTATAGAAGTAGTGCCTTTTTCAGGACATTGCTGTTTGCTTCAAAATGACAAAAATTTAATCTGCTGCCAGTTGAAAGCAGCTGAAATTTAGTGTTAGGTGGATGTGTGAGGATGGAGTTATGCAAGAATGCGCCAGTTAATTCCCAATAGTTCAAGGTACAAGGTAGATTTATTTGTCATTTTTCTTAAAATTAAAGTTGACCCTAAATCCTGCTATATCTTTTTAGCATTGACGGAGGGGTTGAGCAAAAGCAAAGTGAAAACATAGAAGAAACATGGTAAACAAAATGTGCTAATTATTTAATAATAATTTTCCTATAGATTTCATAAGCCCCTTTTATGCTGCCTGTTCAAGGTGGGAATATTTCGCCATCATGCTGCCTTGATTTTCTGTTACAAGAGGTACAATTGTAGAATGTGGGGACAAAGTTTCTTCGCCTTTAAGACGGCAACGGAGATAGTAACAGCACCAAATTGAGGTCTCTGTTAAAGGGACGGCAGGCAGGACAGAGAGGGACAAGTGTACGTTTCGATGGTGTGTTATGCGTGCGACCCTCTGTGGGAGATTTAAAAAGCAGCTGTCAGCAGTTAGCGTCTCACTCAAAAAAGAAGAACAGCAACCAAAAATGTCAGTGAATTGGGAAAACATTGAGGTCCGGGAGCTCCTTACACTCCGAGCAGCGGATGAGATCAGCCACCATATGACAGGGATAGTAAATGATTGTTATTGACGTGTTGTTCCATTGTTATGGTTTAGAAAGCACTGCCTATGTCATGTCACACTAGAGGCAGACATTTTTGTATTAAACATCATGCCTCTTTTGATACCATGCTGTCTAAAATCACACACTGGAGCATCTTGATGCCGTCATTTTTTAGTTCTAAGCAGCATGATGAGGGGACTTTATTGCGGCCCTATGGTGCGATCTGCCATAGGGCCACATAAAAAGGGCAATCACCACTGCTGTTCTGAATATTGTTTTTTAAAATACATTTAGCACATTTGACTTTAAAAAAATCAAGCATAAGGGAAAAGTGATCCAAAGATCTAATCTTTGTAATGTAGTAGGGTAGCATGTCTTGGCAATGCAGTTCACTTTAATTGATCCATCTGTGAGAACAGTCAGAACATACCAGAGCATTGATGGATATGGTTGAGCTGAGTGTATGTGAAGAGCAATGGAGTAAAGGAAAATTAAAAGCCATCGAGGGCGCAGCATAAAAACAAACAAAAGACGAAAAAATATGCATCTTTGCACATGCAGTGTACCTTTACTGATTATTACTTATTATCACTTATTATCGTTTAGTAGTTAAGCTGTTTTTGTTCATGTCTCATTAGCTCTTGCTCTTGTTTGTAAATTTTCCTGAAGGGGAGTGAGGGTGTGGAAGCACTGAATGCACTAGATCCGGCAATTTTATTACCTTCTCTATTGTGACAGACAGCAGTGCATGATGGATGAATTGTTATTTGGGAAATGCAGTTTGAAATATTGGATCTGCTTCAAGCTATTTTTCACAGTTGTAATTGTCAGACCACAATGAATAACAAAACAAATTTAGTAAAAGCTTGACAGAAAAGAGTCATCATGGTTTGGCCCACTTTATCACTTTCAGACGTCAACCTCCCTTTCCTGCCACACTGTTTCTTGCAAAGTAATTCAAAGTAGTACAATGCGCTAAAAAGGGGAGCAAAGATGGAATCAAACCGTACACATGCTCTAAGTGTTTGTCAGGAAAACTATGGGCTGAACAAACAGGCGATGGGTTAAAGGTTGAGGGGCTCAGGCAACACGGAATATCCAGTGACCCGCGAAAGCGCCTGTGACAGTGAGGAACTCATTTTACTAATTGCTCAAACTTATCTAATTACAGTTTGGTCACAAGGTATTTTGTGTCCACAGGAAGAAAAAAAAAATTATCAGAGCAAAACAAAAACATGTTTGCATCATTCCTCCAGAGAGAAAAAAAGTTTTTGTTGAGGCAACAATAGAAATAAAAAAAAAGAGAAATCACTTGATAAATTTGTTTCTAAAACATATATTTTGATAAGGAGAGGTCATTCTCCGTAATGACCTCACACTGATATGAGAGGAATTTAGCTTCAAGCGTGTGAAAGCAGACAGAGACAAAAGAGCCAAATTAAAAGACTTGCCAGGGCTCTTGCTCCATGTGTGTGTCAGGACATGAAAACACCCAAATACACACTCTCACACACCCTTGCACACACTCCGAAATCACCACTGGTGAACAGCTTCTTAGAAATCACAAACATGAGATTGAAAGTTCGAGTCAGTGCACTGGTGAACTGTCCCAAACTGGACTCAGTTACGTTACCAACATGTGGCCCAAAGAGGCCTAAATTAGCTTCTCATTGTTGTTCATGTTTTAAATATCAGAATGATCAAAAAATGATGCAGAAATTCCTGCAGATTCTCAGGCATGTTGCATTAACGGGCTATTTTTAAGATTGTTTACTTCATGATTAATCACTTTTTCTCAACATGGTGAATGAGCCTTACGTCCAGATATTGTTAGAAAAGACAGGTGAGTTATGACATCCCAGAAATTCCACTGCTGCTTTCTGCGTCATTTTTATTTGTTTATAAAATATCCAAGGTGTAATGTTTGGTGTGGCTGCTCAGGAGAGGAAGCATTAGCAGGTTTAATGTCACTTTAATGGTTTTTGGCTTATCTGACTTCCACAGTGGGAGCGCAATTAGGGAGTTATAAGGTGAAACTGTTTATTTTTGCAACAGCCATCATAGGATATCCTCTTATTCTGCACGTGTCTCGTGACAGAGGAGCAGTAGCACACTTGAGCGCCCCCCTCACCATTGATCAGCGATTTTGGCAGCTCATCGGCATGTGAATTCCTTGAGGCAAACTGTGCAAAATCTGCTTGTTTGTTCAAGAAATTGATTTTGGCGTAACAGCTGTGTGAATAAATAAACATAATAAGCTCATTCTAACACCTGGGCTGTGTTTATCTCAGCAAAGGAAAGGTATCTGAATCTCTTTAGTGCAACAAATGATTCTGCTCGCACCCTCAGATGCTTTTACAATGTAGTTGCAAAAGCTTCAAAGTGTCTTATCTGTGGTGGGTTCATATAACTTTAAACATTAACGGATTAGTCTTTGAAGGGATTTTGAGCTCGCTAGATGAAATGCAGCTTCCTCTAGTCCTCAAATTAGGCAACTGTAGTGAATTTTCAAGATTTATTTCAATTGTGACCAGCTCTTTATGTTTCTTTTTACCCAACCAGCCTCTACAATTTGGTCTTGGGCTGATGCTTACATATGTCTGTCTCTGAAGAGATTTATATTTCCACTCTGTTCTCCAACAGACTCACAAAACACCTAGGGGGGCTTTTATTAGGAGGATCAGTTCCCCTCAATTGTTACGTGTGGCTCTTTGGCTATTTATTACCATTGTAAAGGGCCTCGCCTGTGTCCCCCAACCTCTGCAGAACCTATACAAAAACATTTGTGAAAGGCTTAGTCGGGGGTCTGTGATGCCATGACAACAGCTCCAACATTATAGACTTCTTCCCGCTTCGGAGACCATATCATGTTTTACGCATCTCTGTGGCAAGATCACCAGGGAGACCTTTATGTCAAATCACATTGGGATTTTGGCTCAGAGTAACGGCTCTGTGGCTGAGTGAATGGGAAAACTGTGACAAAAGACTGATCACTAGATTTGTAAAAACAAAAAATTGACATAATTAAAGCCTTAATTAATGAAGTGATGAAATAACACAATATTTGCTCTAAATTATGGAAAAGAATACAAGACTATTTTACGATGGCTTCACACTTTGTAGAATAACAATAGTGTAGCTGCCTCCCAACAAAACCCTTTCTTTCTTCCCAGATAACACTTTATTGGGACTTTATGGTGAGCTGCCATCCTGGATGTCTGGGTTCTCTGGTATGAAAACAAGTTTATAAAATAATAAAATTTAGGTGTGCCAACTGATAAGGATGGACTTTGTACTGTCGACAAGCTCATCTCTGACTTTAACCCAACAGGGATAGCGATACAACGCCAAACTCCCTCATGAGACGAATTTGATTTGATGTGTTTATTTACATTCCTTGTCTGGGAACAGCTGGAACAGTACTCAGGGGGAGAAGAAATTATGTTCATTGATTTATATGGTGCTGCATATCTGTCCGCACATCTCTGCAGTCCAAAAATCACACTGAAATACACACTGCATGTGCGTATTTCATTTAAGTTATTATTAGCAACATCATTGACCACTTGCAGGCAGTGAAAAAAGCTGTAACACTGACATTTTGTCACCTTAATATTTTGGCAAGCCACCGGTTATAGCAGGCCTACATGTAAACAGTAGAGGTGTTAACACAGAAGCACAGCTGGAAGCAACCACTTTCCTGTGATTTAGGGGCAGGCTAGTGTGGTAAGGTTCCTTTTGCTTTTACTGTGGTTCACATAACTTACTGCTCAACACTTGAGCCTCTTTCCATGTGTTATGATTCAGTGATTCAGTATCATAAACAATCCCCCCCCCCCCCAGTTCAGACTTGAGTGAGTATATTTGCTCAAAATATGCCCTGGCTTTGTCTCGTAAAGCTCCACATTGCCACATTATCTCTTGTCTTTTCGATGTGTGTGTAGCTGAGTAACACCACGTGAGATGATTTAAAAGAATGCAATTGGTCTTTGAATTTCTTAGTCACTAAACCACTGGTACAAATGCTGCATCAGTTAAAATATAAACACTGCTTCAAAATCAAGGACTGTAAAAATAATGAACATAGCAATCATGTTGTCACCCACTGGTATGTGGACTCATTTTGGCCGTTGCCATCTTGTTTCTTTGGAGCCAGAAGTGACCACATTTAGAAAAGTGGCTGGAGCTGTGGAGGAGCGAGGGGTGGATCTGACTCATACACTTTAGTGAAATATATGGTTCTTTAGCTGCTTGTAATGTCGTCCCAATGGCCATACACCTTTTGTCCTCTGGAGTCATTCTGACCCTGACCTGTTTTGACTGTTATTTAAAGCATATTGTATACATTTTCAATCAATTCGGTGTTACACCTTTAGTCTTACTTCAGTCCAACCCATTACCACACATTTTTTCCATTCGTTTTGGAATTTAGGGCCAAAAGAGATTGTTTACATAAGTATAAAAACATATTTTAATGGCAAAAGATTTCATTTGGGGTCAGATTGACTCCAAGGACAACATGAGGGTTAAGTGCTCAACCCTGCTCACCAGACAGTTGCTAACATCTGCTGAAAATGAGGTTGATGAGGGCTGTGAGACTGAACCAAAACAATAATGTTACAGGCTGTAAAATGAAACAATGGCCTGAAGGATGCTAAAACGTGCCATGGAGCTGAGGGGAACCCATAACTGTCTGTAGGTTCTCAAGTACGAGTGTCACATTACGTTTGATCTAGTACTAAGATACTGAGTAGTGCAGCTGTAGAGGAACGTTTAAAAAAAAAAAAATAGGTGATGTTTAGTGACATTCTGTGCACAAAAAAATCAAATCCCTCCTAAAACAAACAATATTTCATCAGAAGCTGCTTTTATGGCAGATGAACCCTGGTGAGATCTGCTTGCAACGAAAAAGGGGTATCAGGGCGATCGTTCTACTCTAAACAGAGCAGTATTACCAGTTATTTATGATGACCTATGCATACTTACATAAATTTTGGAAAGACCTTCTGCATTTTACATAATAAATCTCAGTCATGATATATATCATTACAACATTCATTCATTCAAACTATCCCAGCAACTCAAACATGCTTGAGATAAGAAACAGGCGTAAGCAGTGGTACCACTGTCTCGGCTGAGTTATTTAATACGATTCAGGCAGAACTAATCAAATAATTAACTATAACACATCAACTTGGATTTTACAGGCATTCCCCCTGAGATTAAAACCTTGTGTAACGATTTAACTTTCAGGCTGGGAGCTTCCTAATAAAACTAAATGAAAAAAGCAACATGAGGGCAATGCGAATAGATTGAATCTTAATGACATGACACTGATCACTAACTCTGATATCTAATTTTGAAGAATCTGAAAAAATCAAATTCTCTCTCTCTCAGTCCCTCTCTGTCTGATTGGATCTTACTCAAGTACAGTATAGTGCTGTTTTGGGGTACTTGTTCTTTGCTGTTGTATTTCCATTTAGTGCTACTATCTACTATCTACTTCACTCATCTCATTTATATTTTGTACCAATAATCTGATTTTGTTGGCTATAATATAGTCTTATAGCTGAAGCCGCCCAGCAGCATACAGAGCAATTTGAATTAGCTCCACCTTCACCAGCTGCAACATTAAAGTGATGAACACATGGATTTACCAATTAACAATTAAATGATATAATATATACTGGATTCTGAAATGGGCCATTATACATTATGGATATTTTTACTTTCGGTACTTCCCAACTGGTGCAGTCATGGGGACCAGTTTTCTCTTTACCATATTCAGTTATATTTCACAAAATATAAATAACACATTGGCTTGGAAAAATAGTGAATAAAACATATTGGAAGAATAAACAGAAATGCCCCATCAATATAAAATCTCTCTGCTGAAAATTCACTGACCTTCAAAATAAAATATGTTTTTTTATGAACTTGACATGTTCACAAGTCTTTTACTTTAGAAAGTATTTTTTACACTGTCACTAACGTTGCAGTTGATAAAGATCGATCTTAATACATCATTATTTATTAACTGGTTTATATTCTGTAGTAATACTATGGATATTATACAACAGAAAAAAGGAACTCATAAGTATTGTTGTCAAATACGTTTAATAGATTAAAAGCTATAAAACTGACTCCCAAAATATAGTGAAATAGAAGTATAAACTAGCAGAAAGAAATACTTGAGTAAAATACAAGTACCTTAACTTTGTAGTTAAACTGGGTACAGAACAAGAGTTAATGTATTTTGTTACACTCCACCACATGTAACTCAATGGGCTTCAATTTAACACATCAAGATAAACATTTCACTGAAGGCCTATCAATTAATATGGTTAAACAAATCAAAAGAGCTGCATCACTGCTAAACAAATCAGCCACTGATGTCGTAAAAGAGGCCCATCAGATACCAGAAACATCATCAGTATTATCCACATTATCTCTTTTGGTGAGGCTGAGAGAAAGAAAGAGAGAGAGAGAGAGAGGGGTCCGATATGAGGGTGGATACTTGCTGTAATAGGTGGTTGACCTTCTGGACTTTGTGGTGCAGACTCCCTTATTACAAAACCTCTTGCTGCAATGTTGTTGTGAGTAAAACGTCAGTCATTTATATTTGAAATATCATTACACACATTAAATAAAACTACAGTTTTATATATATAAAAAAAGATAAGGTCACAACAAGGTCAAGACAAATTCAGGCACTTGTCTGAATAAAGAGTGTTCATTAAGTGTGACATTACTGTATATACAGTACATCTGTTCAGCGCAGAGAGGGTGGAAACACAAGAGAGTTAGCGTAGGCGTGTGTATGGGTGTGTAAGGCCATCTGTTTTAATGATAAGAAGGGAAACAATGAAACCAAATTAGACTGCGTCCTACGAGACAGTCAATTTGAGGCCAGAAATGATGACAACAAAACGGACTTCCTTATCATATAGTAAGCGTCATTAAAACACACATGGCAATGGGCGAGACATTGTGTACAGCTATGTTTAGATAATCAATAAGGAACAGATATGACGCAATGTATGGTCCCTGTGTACATGTAATGCAGACTGAGGTTTCATGGGAGAGTAGTTAGAGGACAATGGTTGCGAATATGGTCAGCAATCAGGGGGAGGATGCGTCCTCAAATATTTTGAATTTCACTGAGTGTCTGCAGCTCATACTGGAGTCCCACCCAGCGCGGAGGGTCCATAAATTTTCCCTCCTTGTGGCTCCAAAGTTGAAAACAAAATGTTCTCATGTAGCAGTTATTGTCTGATGAAACTGACATTGAGAAAAAAAGCCAACAATGTCCCACTGAGCTCTTTCCAATATCTCTAATGTCCCAATCATTCCATATAAGAGGACTGAGTGTCATCCAAAAATGATAAATTTATTGATTTTGACATGATAGGGATTTCATTTTTTAATATCAAAAATGGATCCTTTCATTTGCAATAAAGCCAGCATGTGTTAATTTATGCTTGTGAGGCCTTTTTATAAGGGGACCTTTTGGGTTAAAATATATAAAACAAAAAAGGATGAACTGGATGACCTCAGTTCCCAACAGAAACAAACTGTAATATCTGTTGCTTCACTAAAACTTGGCTAAACCCAGGAATACTAAACAACATTCAAATAGATGACTCTTTTTCTATATGATGATTTAACAGAGCAGGGGACTCTGGCGAAAGAAGGGGAAGAGGCGTGTTGAACGGACTGCTGTGACAGTAGGAATATGAGGTACTATCCTATTTCTTCTGGCACTGTGCCACAAGGAGAATAAACAGTCTGGATCACCGCCGTACAGCGTTCAGAAGTGGCTGCAGAGTGGCGCTGCTCTTGTTCCAGCCCATTCTCATTCCCAATGCATCAAATACTGCCTCTTTGTTTGTGATGTTGGCATCAGACATTGATGTAAAGAGGCACCTTACATGGCGGTATAATACATACTGGGTGGCAACAGTTTGAAATACTGGAAAGTTCCAACGCAGGTGGGAGGGGAACTGGATGAATCCAACAAACCCAAAACTTTCATCTGGAGCCCGCTTATCACTTCCTGTTTGAATACTGAGCCAAACTATGATGTTTCTTTCCAAACCTTACCCTCACCCTGTGATTTTCTTGCACAAGGAAATAAAGAAAAGACTGTATGTATGTAATGAGTAAAAACAGTACATTTCCTTTGAAAACAGATGTGATTTGGAAAACAACTTCTTGGAGCAATTATGTGGCTGCGGCAGCAGCGCTGTGCATGTTTAGGACCATGTGGCAATTTTAAAAGCCATAAGTTTTTCTCTCAAATTGAGATTTTGATTTTATACCTTTATTTACTTTATTTATTTGTAAATAAAGAAATATCAGTATTGGTGAAGTATAAAACCTAATATCTCAGGTGTTCATCTTTGTTAAACAATATGCTGGGGAAAAGTATTACAACAGGCATTACACTAGTGTAGGAATCACCCATCACCCTCAAAACTAAATTACTTGCAATGCTGTTTTCCCCAGTATCATTAAATTTGATGTGTTCACTGACTGCACAGTTATCCTGTCACAGCACAACAGCTTTGTAAGGCACAGACAAATAATGTTGTCCTATTCATAGAGGAAAACACCTCCACGTGTCATTCTAAAGAGCATGGACAAACAACTTATTTTGCCATTTCATTTGGAGGACATGTTGGACAGTCAAACATAATAGCAGTGATTCAAAAAAAAAAGATAGTTAAAAAGATCATCACTCCCTCACTCTTGATCACTCAAGGTTACTGACAACTCTTCAACATCTGTGGTTCTGCATGGCCATTTTTCTCTTTCAAGGTTTAGCACATCTTACTGGTGCCTCAAAGGTTTCTTCTGTTTGTGGGTTCTGTCATTTTTTTCTCTTTTTCCTCTGAGCTCCATTGAAGGCCTGTCTTGCTGTCTATTTTAGCCACTTGTATGCTTTCTAAACTCCTATTCCGATGCTACAATGTGGTCGACCATAGGTCAGTACTTTTTTCTAATAATGTGTGGCCATTGGATATGTAGAACCATTCAAAGGTAGCTGTTAAAGGTTTGTATTTTCTCATCGGTTGGTGTTCCAACCCCTTTTCATTCTGAAATCGTCAAATACTGCCATTTTTTGCAGTGATTTCAGTGTAACATCCAGACCCCAAAAGCCACCTTTTGTGCCCACATTTTACACCACTATACTGCGACAGCTGTGGACATGGCTGGAAAGAGCAGTTCGCAATGTTATTATAAACCAGTGGAAGCCAACCTGATACCTGGACACACAGCATCAGTTGAGAATGAGGTCAGACAGATCCTGTTGAGTCCGTGTGATATACCACTGCATGGCGTCAGGTTGAAACTCTGCTGGCAACAACATAACATAGGGAGAACAAAGGTCTCTATAGGGCAGATGGGCGGGAGGCACGGTGGATAAATCAAACAAACCCTAAACATTAATGCAGGAGTCTGGTGTCTGCATGAAACATAACAAGACAGCGTCAGGTTGAAATGCTTCTGGTAACGACACAATATATGGAGTGCAAGGTTGCTTATGGCGAGCAGCTGATGTTGGCTTCCCTTCTGAATGTGATATTTTTTTTTTTTAATGTATGCCTTTTTTTGCCTAGACCTAACCAATCATGTCCTCGTTGCCTGATCCTAACCATCTGTGCCAGCATGTGCATTTGTTGACGTGGCGTTGGTTGCCATGTGCTTATGTTGCCTAAACAGAACCATGTGTAGCTAATCCCACCATGTGCTTGTGATTACATCACAGTAGTGGCATCCCAGAACGTAAATATCAGATACAGAAGGATACCTATAGGCTAATACGTAGACACAGAAGTCAACTGTAGAGGATGAGAGTGTGTTGTGTATTCACCAAGAGCTTGCACATGAACTTCAGAAGATTGAATTTGACCTTGATAGTGAAGCAGCCTCTTGTTGATTGTGCTGGTTCAAGCACATCAATTAAACAAAAGTGAGCTAGAGATTCTTCTCTGCATGTGACTGTATGATAGGATTGCCTTGATGTTTGAGATAGATGGGTATATCTTTGTTTGCAGTCTGATCTTGTTAGACTTTCTAGTGTTTTTCCAAAAACGTTTGCCTTCACGTCTGCATCTGTGTCTTGATTTGTTATCACAAACTGATAAATAAATCTCTCCACCTCTATCAGGGGTGTTGATAATAACGTGACTGGCTCCATACTTGTGGTGTTCATTTACAGATCATCTGCATCTGCTGGTGTCTGTGAGAAAGTGCAGCCAAGTCATTATCGCCTTTAAGTGCAGGTCGTTGAACTAGATACACAAGGCCCTTTTATCTTTTATGGTGGAAGTGTCTTCATGACCAAATCAGTGTTACATAGAAGGAGAAATGGCAGGCACCCATGTCTGGAATTTAACCCTAAAACGGCTTGCCAGATGATTATAGGCCTAAGGGTTTCTAAATGTTTGGTCTTTGGTGCCTAAGATGGATCACAAAATAAACATACAAAAAAGAATTATACTCCATTGTCTGTTGATTTTGTGTAGTGGAAGAATCTGGTTTATGCTAGACTGTCCTCACAACAGGCTTAGTCTCTCACCTTCTGGTCCTATACTAATGCCTTTCATCCCCTCTAAATCCTGTGAATGAACTTTCCTCAGACCAACAGTGGAGTGATACCTTTGAAGATTTTTTTAAAGGTTAAAGTCACCTTTAACTCATATCTCGATAAGAAATCTTATCTTATCATCCTGTGGTACCTTCTCCCATATCTTTATAGATACTAAAACAAAAGTGCAGGTTTGTAGAGAAAAGTACATTTTTCATGACAATATACCCCAGAAACTTTCCATCCATCCACAATAAGGTGAACAGTAGTTTCCACTTCTAAGGTGCATATGTGCACCTGTATCCAAAGAGAAGTGTGTAAAGTCAGTCTTGGTAGCACACTGAGTGGTACTTCTGAGTGGATCATTTAGGAGCACTATCAAATTTTCAAGGGTGGGTAGCTGTGGAGGGATCATGTCCTTCCAGCATAGCTCTCACTTTTTGGCACATGCTTACTATTTTTTAAGGCATGAAATAGCAGAGTACAAGGATGACTTTCAAGAAAAGATGCTGTAATGTACTTGCAAAGGGTACTAATGACAGATGTTTGAGTCATATCTTTTTCTTTACATAAGTTCACCTATGGTGCCTCTGAAGGTATGTTTTTCTGGTCTAGACCAGATGGCCAAAGTTAGACCAACACAGACTGATAACTTGTTGTTGTACTCTGACTGACAGTGATAACGCCCTGCACACATGGGGTGCATGTTGACAGTAGGTGCAGTCCACTGAAGACCCAAGGTTAAGATTAATGACTGCATTCTAGAAAACTCCTTTGCTTTGTACCCAACCCAGTCTCCAGAATAAATGCTGTTATTATGTATTTCTACAAACCGGGGGTATGTAACATTTGTATGTTGTATTTTGTGGTTATGTTTAGTCACAAAAATCATGTGGATATAGTTAGGAAAAGTTTTCAGGTAAGACATTTCTAGTGGTAACCCCACTTGAAATGCAGGGAAAAGTGTTTTTGGTAGCACAATCCCTGCTGGGAACTCAGGGGGCACACACTAAAAAACAACCACTTTTGGTGGCACAGTCCCCCTCTGGAAATGCAGTGATGGCTTGTTAAAAAACACACACAAACAAACAAACAAACAAACAAAAAAAAACCCCGAAATGCAACAATTTTTAGCTTTAAAACAATGTTGTTAATGTTGGTCTTGATCAGTGGTCTGCAGCTTGGCCTGCAGCCTCTACCTCCCGATGACAATGTCAGCCTATATATGTAATCAGAACAAAGTCACTTTAGAAATGTTTACATGATAGATATGAAACGTACAAATGTAACATATCTGTGGTTTGCAGAAACGTACATTGCCAACATTTTATCCTGGCGAGTGGGCAGTTGGACCAGAGTGTGGAAGCAAAAGACATCTTCTATAGTACAGTCAAGCGCCTTTGACAAAAGCTCAGTGAGAGACACTATCATGAATGGATGGGGAACCAGAATACAGTGGTGATCAAAAGACATCATTGACGCGGACAGGGGTGGATGCTGAAAGAGACCACCATGCACTAACTAATGAGCAGGAAACTGTAAGAAAATTTCACAATGAAGTAAAACAAAAGGCAGAAGTTGAATGTATAGCTCCTGAAAGACCCAGAGATCCGGGTAGATTACAGGTTGGCACTCAGCCTCATATTTCTACTATATCAGGAGCTATATAAGGAGCAGAACCACCTTGATGCCCTCTGGCAGGATGTAAAGTAGGTTTCACCTATCAACGAGTACTGGGTACAAGGAAACAACAACAGAAGGAATGGCTATCAGCAGAGCCCACACAGAAGATCGTGATACGACCAAAGAAAAAGGAAGCGGTGAACAAATGACCACGCAAGACCAGTGACAGAGTCAGCTTATGCAGGCAGAGTATATGTAAGCCCACAGAGAGGCAAAATTCAGTGAAGAAAGGGGACAAAAGACGGACAGAGGCAGAAACAGAGGAAGCCACACTGGAAACATGAAAGAGCTATAAAACATGACCCGAGGGCTTAAAGGATATAAATGCAGCCCAGAGAGACTGGTCAGTGATAGATGAGGACAGATCATTGCACTGATAAAGCAGCAAAGAGACAGATAAGTACGGTATGAAATATGACACTGTAATAAACCAGTAACACTAATACATACTTCAGCAAATGAGTATTTTAAAATAATATAAAACTTTATCTTTTTTCATTTTTCTCATTAGTTTTAGATATTTAAACATTATTTTAATAAAGTTTCCCTTAAAAAGTAATTTTTTTTCCATTACATTGGCATAAATGGACTCCCATACCTATTCACTTTTCTGGTGGGATTTGAATGTTTTAAACCCAGCTGTACCTGTAAGATCTAGTGGTATTCCACCCAAAATATTTTCAGTGTTGACACATTTTTTGGACTTGGAAGAAGGTTGGTAAATATTTGCAGTTTTCTTCTTCACGGGGATTTGAGGAAACCTGGTTTGGGTCAGTGACATACTGCAGTTCTCCAGTGCTTGAACTTTGTGTCCTTGAATTTATATATATGCATGCTAGAAATCTGTTTCTGTGGTCTGTCAAGCCAGCCTTGCAGGGAGAATGTTTCACATTCAAAGTTGGAGGGCACCCTTATATGGTATTTTTTTATAGGCTTTCACGAACCGACGATAGCTGTTTTCAGAGGCATTATGTTTTTAGGTTGTCTGTCTGTCCCATTTTTGTGAATGCTATGACACGTGAACGCCTTGAGGGATTTTCATCAAATTTGGTACTAACATTCACTTAAACACAAGGATGAACTGATTAGATTTTGATGGTCATAGGTTAGAGGTGATGGCCACTGTGACAACATCCACTTGGACTGAAGAATAAACTGATTAGAATTTAGTGGTCACAGGTCACTATGACCTTGAATCTGTCTCATTCTTGTGAATGCGATATCTCAAGAAGACCCTCAGAGAATTTCCTCAAATTTGGCAAAACATCTACTTGGACCTAATGAGGCACTGATAAGAATTTGGACATCTGCTGAGTGGAAGATGTATGTGAAGCATCCATGTTTTAAATACATAACTTCTGTGCAGCAACATCTATAATTAAAGCACTGTCTGTCACTGTCAACTGTCTTTGAGTGTGGGCAGACCGGGGTGTAAACTATAGCTGCAACCTGACTAGTTCCCAGAGGCATATAACCAGCTGATGGTAATTCTAGTTATTGCTGAATTTATGACAGCTTTTTTAAATTTAAAAAAAAATATATATATCACTTTTTCTCTTTTTTTCTTATAATTGCAGTGTGCAAAATCTTCACTTTTATGTACACAGAGGCCCATGAATAAATGAAAAAAGGAACTTCATGTTTTTTTTCGGGCTAGAAGAGGAAGTTGAATTTTTTTTTGCCAAGGCAGCTTTAAGGTCTCTCTCCATTGTTGGTAAGTGCGGAGGTGGTCGGAGAGGACTTCAGGCCCCTGACAATTCAAGGAATTGGGATGCAGATGTGCACAATCTGCCATGAGATCTTTGTAGCAGCGAGAGATCAGATAGTACAATAGAAAGTTACGTCAAAGGTTTATCCCATGATCAGTTTCTCTTTTTCCTTTGAGGGGAAATGCATCAGAATTTCACTCTTTTTTTTAAAGGAAAAGAGTTGGAAGAGACCCCCCGCTCAGCCTCACCCAAGACAAATAGACTGAACAAGACAAAGAATGCTATCTAGGGAAAGGATGAAGTGAAATGTCAGAAATGTCAGCCAGGATACAGATTAAACTTAGCAGACTGTTGATGTTCGGACAGGGCTGTGGTTTCCCCTTTAGGCTCACTAATATGACATTGTGTCACTCACTGCTAAAATATCTTCAATGACTAGCATGATTTATAGTAATGTAGGAGGAGTACTGACCGTCAGAAGACACTGAGGTTGACCACAGGTCATCCTTTGTGGCTGCTATTTTCAGTTTTCAATTTGTAAAACGTGATAAAAAGGAAAAAGAAGGATTTTGTGCATTATGATAGAGAATGTCTGATGACAAGCTACATCATTTTTCAACAACCCA
The DNA here is from genome assembly GCF_026936395.1 of Plectropomus leopardus. Classification (NCBI taxonomy): domain Eukaryota; kingdom Metazoa; phylum Chordata; class Actinopteri; order Perciformes; family Serranidae; genus Plectropomus; species Plectropomus leopardus. The sequence goes on along the minus strand of NC_142187.1, from coordinate 25,942,851 downwards.
GGTGAATAGAGTAACATTTTTAACAATAGATACCACTATGAAACTTCAGCGGTTGATTATTTACATTAAGACAAGAATGTTTTGTATTGTAAGTTTTACAAAATGTTATGTTTGGATATGCAAATTGGGCATTATGTAATCAAATATGCCCTTTTTGCATAAAATTCCAGAACACAAATCTTAACTAAAATAAACAACTCTGAAAGAAGCAACATATTCTCTTACCAACTCAGAAATATCGGCACTTGTTCTGTGTTGTCATGTCTACATATGATGCTCAAGGTTGCCTCATGTGTCTGTTATTGTTGTTCCAGGACAACTTGTCAATTTAAACCCTGTTAAATAGTTTATAAACTGACGCAGCCTGCCGGTGCATCACACCGTGACAGGTACCATCCAGTCCAACCAGCAGCATATCATACCTCCGTGAAAGGTTTTTGCATCACTATCTTACGCCAAAACCACTGGCCAGTAAATGAAACAACAAACAAACATGTTTTTACCTGATGTGCCTTGCTTTAAATGAGGTTGTAACTTGATTTACATCTATACTAAACGTGATAAAATCCTTTGTCTGTTTGGCTCCACTGACTTGTTTTTAACTACACAGAGACAATTCTGCCTGGTGGGAAGTGAGAAAGCACCCCTCTTTCCCTTCCCATGTCCACCAGCTTCTCCAAGAAATCCTGTCTGTGAGAGTCTGATGGACGTCAGGGTCTTTGATGTGCTAAAAAATCAGTGGCTAGAACAATGTGAGGGAATGCTGGGCGAGTTGGACCAAGTCCCATACTGTCTGCCAGTCTTGTGGTAATGATCAATGACAGTATTGTGAGCAGGAGCTCCTGGGTGAGGGAGAAAGCACATTAGGGATTCAGGTTCCTCTGAGTGGCCTTGCAGTCAGAGGAACTGTCCTTGAACTACACAGGGAAAGTGGCGGGAGCATCCGTGTTAATAAGCTCAAGTGGTTTTAAACAAGGCACAACGTCCCTGCCAGCTCCCAGCCTGACGTAAGCGCAAACAAAAGTCCCCTAAAGGGAGTGATAAAATATCACAGTAAGCTATTATATACATTTACTATTGTATTTTTTCATTGTTAAAGCACTCACACGTGTTGTGCTTAAGGTCTGGCGGAAGTATATTTAGCTGTGATTTGACGAAACTCCAGTGTAAGTGCGTGCAACAACCTTAGCACAGGGGCAATAACAATAATAATATATGATAGAATAACATATGGAATATATTCCATATATCCTTAACAAGACGTGACAAGATAAATGTATGTTTTGTGTTGTGTTCTTGTTTTCTGAAATATTATGTTTAAGTATGCATGGGAGGCATTATCTAATCAAATATATGATTTTTTTTACATGAAATTATAATAATAAATCTTTGCAGTACTCTGAGGATGGATGTGTTTACTGCTTTAATGAAAAAAATATAGAAATATGTTGCCCAATATTTCTTTAAAAAGTTGTGACAAACACACGGCTACCAGTACTATAATTAAATGTATCCTGTATGTATTATTATGAAATGTGGATGCTTTCTAAATGACCATTCTTGATTACATAAAAAAAAAAAAAAACAAAGCAATCATGTGGACTCCATGCACTCCTCCCAAAACCACAGACAGACAATTATATCACATTGCAAGCATTTCCTATATCCCTGAGTGTCAGCGCTAAATCTTGTGCGGTGGAAATCAGCATGGGCTGATAATCAGCAGGAGGTCGACTGGGAACCAAGTGGGGAGTTCATGGGTAGCAACAGGGCAGGTGTTGGCTTCAGAGGCACAGGATCTTCTCACACAGTGCTAGTCCCTAGGGTCCAAAATGGACTCTCCTGTCTCCTATTCAGTAGTAGCCACTGCCTTATCAAAGGAAGGAAATAATTTGAGAGCGGTTTCCCTGCATTGTCTGTTATTGTTCCCCCCTAGTGAGAGGAGGCTGCATTGGTCAGCAGGAGGGAGATAATGCTTACGAGTGGCTCAAGGTAAGTTTGTTTATGTTTTCGAGGAATATCAATTGTTTGGACTCATAGGAAACAAACAGAGGAACCTGACAGATTATAGAGTAGCTGAAAACAGTCATTGTGAATACGCAAGGCAGCATATTCTCCCTGAATAGGATGTGCATGGATAAGAAGTTCCTCCTCTGAAAAAAATCTTCCTACACACAAAACAAAGTTGCCACATTTGGTGTTCTTAAAAATCCCTGGGTGAGCTTTTATCCTGCAGCTAATAGTGACTGTCCCTCCACCTGAAATCCATTTAACAGCTGAGTTGTGCAGCTGCATAGTAAGAGCCCTGTCCATTCACTTCCTCTGGCAAACAACGCTGCCAAAAAACACACTTTGCCAACTTGGTACAAGAACAGAGGATGTCCTTTTCTTGGGTGGATAAGAGCACTGTATGTACCCACATTATCACAACATTGACACTTTTTGCCAACACTTATCTCTTATATCCACCATGCACGGCCTCACTGCTATACCAATCAATCCAGTTTTTAAAGCAAGAACAGATGGATGGCTCAGTGTTCGAGCGTGCACAGCAATTTTTGGAGCTGAGCACTAGACTTTAGGAGACCTGTTGACAGGTTAAATACTGAAAGCTGTATTTATGTTCTCTGCTTCATGGAATCACAGGCGGCTGTTCAGCTGCCTGGACTAAAGCCTTGCTACAAAACAGACTTGTAACCAGTCCAACACTTCCCCCTGAAAGCTAGTTCACTCAAGCATCATCTGTCACTAATGAGGGGTATAGGGGACTTCTCTCTTGGGAATAGTGCACTTTAATAGATTTATCTTTTGCAAGACCCCCTCATACCTCCAGATTGTCAAATTAGTGTTGCTTGTTTAAGGCCATCCGAAGGTTATTGCTGCTATTCTTATCACCTGGCCAGGACTAATATCTGATGCCCTCTCATTTTTCTCTAGTAATCAATCAACAACCAGATCAGTCTCAGACAAATTGAGAACCCTTTCCTTGAAGCTGATAGTGAGTCTGTTCAGCTTTAGATTTCCCCACATATTGAAGTGGTGTGCATGGGACTATAGTAAGAGCAATACTTAAGCTGTAGTCTGGAGGGAGGTTATTCAGCTCAAAATGAGAAGCCTCACTTTGTTTATTTTGTGACATGCTAGAGTAGAAAGCTTGGCAGACGTGCTACCAATAACTAAGGAGGACTTAGTGAACAGCAGTGTCTTAGTAAATGCCAACTACACTGAGACCATGTTATACAGAGCAGACTAACTTTCCTGCCAACAGGCATTTTATGTGAAATATAGATAGCTTATGATGTAATTTTGAGGATGAATGAAGTCTTGTTATTTTCAATGACTAAAACACAGCCAACAAATCCATGTCATTCATAACTAGACTTTAAATTACATTAAAGCACAACAAAGTAGGAAATTACAACAATAAACACAATTAAACAGACAAATAGGAAATAATTAACTTGCATACCTACTGAAGTAGAAGCACCACTATCAGGAAAAAAAAGACCAAATCTACAAAATCTGCAAGTCTACAAAACTGACATTTACCACACACACACACACACTTTAGATGTTTTCTAATCATCTCTATTAAACACTCCTTTTTTGCACAGGTAATTTAGTGAAATTCCAGCAGCTGTGGTCTTGACCAGTCTTGAAAAAAAAACAAAAACAAAAACTGTTATATATGTCTGAGACAAGACTCAGTAAAAACACGTTTTAGTCTGAAAGGAAACCTTCAAGAGGTGGTCTGTAGACCAAGATTGATCTTGAGTACTACAACCCTGGCAAACAATCAATTTAAGCAGACTGTCCCACAAAAACGTAGCAAACATGGCAGCAAGAGAACCTTATGCCATCCCTTTCCCTCCAGATATATAAATGTAGCCCCATCTTTGTCTCTGCCCACCAGCTTAATGGGGTCAGAGAGGTGCAGCTTTCAAGCCATTACTTTGAATGTCACATCATTTGATGCAGATCAACCGACTCAGATGTAAAGCCTCTTATGTAATCACAGTGCTCATTTGGGGAGATGATAAGTGCTAATTTCAAGTTGCAGAGTACGAGGTAACGAGACTCAAATTGGCATGGACCTGAGGACATAAAATACTCTGACTGCCTCAGGCCACCTTTGCCTCTTTGAATGAGATCAGGTCAGAATATAAATATCACTAACTGTAATTACAAAATCCCTGGTATTTGAAAAGGTCACTTCTACTTTTTTATTGAAACCACTGATGGACGCTGGCTCTTTCTCTGGAGCCACACAGCACTGAAAGGATCTGCTACCGTTTTTAATGCAGTTTCCTACCAAACCCCCCATAGTGAGGAATAAAAAGCTATTGAGGCAACTTGGGTGTAAGGCCCCTCAGCTGAAAAGGGATCAAATGTGTGAGCAGAAGGCTGTTTCAGACCTATATGTTAATGAGAGAGCTCTGCCAAGAGGCTGGTGCTGAAGCAGCTCTGACTCAGGATGTGAACTAGACTGAAGACTAAAGCGAGGACATAAACATTCGTCACTAACCTCTGGAAGAAGACAGCAAAATGTTTTTGCAGCGTAGTTTTACATGTCATTAATGCATTTATGACATAAATGTAAAAATGACCAACTGATTCAGCATGAAAGTCATATTAGTCACTCTCTGGAAATCACCCTCCTGTCTGAGGTGCCAAAGTATTTTGTAATTTCCTTGGCACATTTTGTGACGAATGTCTGCAAGAATGAAAAGTCACCAAAATAAACCCTACCCCTACGTATGCAGAATAAATTAGACCTTTTTGATTTAAGGAACATCACAGTCACTCAATTCACTTAAGGGTGGCTTGGCTTACTTCCTGTTAAACAAAAGGCCAGTAAATCAAACTGTAGGCCGTGAAAATGTCGCTAAATGGCAAAACCTGACTCCAGGACTCTCCTGATAAGTTATGCCTACATGTTGAGGATATGTGCATGCATGTGCAGTGGTTTTCTGAAACATGTTCTCTTCCGTGGAACAGAGCATTTTGCATCTGAGCAGATGTCGTCGATAAATCACCGCCCATCAGGCATAGGGCCAGTCATTGTGACAGACTTTTGCCAAGTTGAAAACATGCCCTCCAGACTTGACTGGTTGGCTTGTTTTCTTTTGGAAAGTCTGATATGTTCAAGGCATCCTGTCTCTGTGGGTAGCTGGTGTGCTCTGTCCAGTAACACACACGTTTTTTTTGTAACACGTTCATTTTAAAAAGCTTTAATTCCTGTGCATAATCCATAACTTTGGGGGAAATTTCTGAAAAAAATAAAAATAAAATAAAAAATAAAATAAAATGAACACATTTCTTCAGTTAATGTGGTATCACTGAATCCATCAAAAACCATGCCTCAATGCTGCACACATTGAGGCATGAGAAATTTTAAACATTCTCTCACAAACTATTTGCCTTGTTCAACTGAATTCATTCTTTTGTATCCAGGCGACAGATAAAATATTATCATGTTTTCTTTCACAACACTGTTGCACCAGGCCAACCATAACAGACTCAAAACAATCCCTTCACATCAGATAATGTGGCCATTTTCACACAGAGGAACTGATCTCTACCCATAGTGCACTGCTCCTGATTATTTTGCCTACCAAGAACATACTGAAACTTGAGAAACCAGACCAAGTCAGTCTGGATAATTCTGCTTAAAATGAGTTGATGGTGCTCAGTATAAATGAAATGGAATAAGCAATTATGGACTCATCAAATATTTGACCATTTTTGTCTGATGGGGTTCATTTTTGGTCACAGAACCATTTTTATCACCTTTGGTAGAGTCCATCACCCTTTTTTCCTAATTGTCCTCAAGCCTGCCTTAATTAGTTTTTCTCATTTGCTTGAACACATTTTATCCGTTCAGAGGTGACACTCTCAAAACAGTTCACACACAGGCCTAAACTGAAAGTCACTAACCCAAATTCTGTTTGCAAAATGCAATTACACTCAGAAAACATATAAAACATACAACAATAGAAAACATTTCCATCAAACAACACAACTTGTGGTCATTTTTTATCAATCATTAAACAATGGACAACAAAACACAAAATATAGCTTGCAATATGAACTGCTGAAACTTTGCCATTTTACATTGTAAGTGTGTGCCAAACAAGACAAGCGAGCATATCACAGCTTAAACTGAAGGTGATTTACCAGGAATAACAACCCATGCTGCACTATGTACCTGCAATTTTTAGATGTCATGTTCAAATATGGTAGAAAAAGATAGGTTTTTGAGGATAGTTTTATTTATATATTTTATATTACATTCATTATTCATTTTTACTCGACCTTGGCCTCTTTGTTACATGCTTGCAAACAGCAGCTCAGGGGAGGCAGCTGTTATAGATGGAGGACTGATTGTTGAATGAAGAGTTGTGCAAAGGAGTTTCCCAAAGTTGCTTTAGAGATTCATAATTATGCAAGTAATTTCTATCAGCTGTGAATAAATGTTGTTTATCCAATACAGTTCTGGGTCTTCCTATGAAATCTGTGTTAACAAAAGGGTGTGAAAAATTAGTGACGCCAATAAAAAAGCGTCAACACATTTGCAAGGACGACGTGTGCTGTGCTGATGATGAAGATCAAGCAGATCCTAGTTTCATAAGTGTGTCTAACTTTTTTTTCAACTGGTTAAATGGCTTGTGAAAGTTTACATTTTACCAGCCACTGGTGAGTGAAGCAAATCTACAATCCACTTGCATACTTCACCAGCATTTTATTAGGTGATGGTGCTAATTGTGTACCCTACACAGGTGTATTAGAGAGTCATAATTGTGCAAGTATTTTCTGTCTGCTGTGAATAGATGTTTTCCTTTTCTTTAACACAGTCAAAGCTACTGTTCTAACTTTTTTAAATTGAGAAAGTTTGGAGAAAGTTGAGCTAGGCACCAAGCACTGCCCTCCGGCTGGACCAAAATTCTCTTTTTTACAGTTAAAATGTACAAACTCAAATATGATGCATTAAAAATGTCAGGCAGGACAAAAACACTGCAGTCACAAAGTCTTCATTCACTCGATCAACACTGCCTGGTTTGACAGTTTGACTGCTGTTCGTGAGCAGTGATTGACATGACTGACAGCTGTGTAAGAGACCACTTGGCTCTGATATTTTTTTGTCAATGTGTGGTAAGGCCAATATAGGCAACTCGAGACGGCAGAGGAATGTGATTTTTTCATCTTTCTCATATATTCTGTGTGCATATAGTGTAAAAAAGTTATTATTATTTTTTTTAATAAAAGTTACCAACTACAGCTTAAATCTAATACAGTCTGCAGTCTTCCTGTGAGACCTGTTTTTGAAAAAGGGTGTGAAAAGTAAACACATTCTCAAGAGAAGACACCTGCTGTGCTAAGACGGTGATGATTAAGATCAAGTGGATCCCCATGTCACTAAGCGTGTCTTAGCAGTCGAGAAAAACTATAACATATGCATAATAAAGCTGCTTTTTTTACTGGCGCTGAATGATTCCCTCAGAGTGGCTCTGACTGAAACACTGCAGTTCAGATTTGGTTACAAATGTCTCATGATGAAGATTATTTGGGGAAAATAAAATGGGAGGACAGGAAACATCAGTATTGACAAAGTACTTGTACAAATATTAGGATAACACTCTGCTGAACTCAAAATAAGGAAGGTATGGGCTGCATGTTATTTCAACTCAGTATCCTGCCATTGTAAGATGGGATAGGATGGGAAAAGGCACCATTAAAATCACAAATCTCAATTCAAATACTTTGATTCAGTCATAGTTTTTACTGGGCCTGCACCCTTACATTTCACAATTGGAGCAGAAAACTTGAGTATGTGAACTTTGACAGACTTGTGATCATTTTAGGGGAGAAAGACCTCCTTGTGATCTTTGAGAGCTTCTTGTAGATCTGCACTTGAGTCCTCAGTATCAGCATTAATGATCTCTAGAGTCATTAAGTGTAAATATATACCATTACATATCAACTGTGACATTCTGGAGAGCCTTTATAGGTTTGCCTCAGAGGTCAGGAGATCACTTTATCTTTGCTGGTATCAGAACATACCTTGCATTCACCAGAGGCCCATAGGACCACCCACGAAGTTCGTATTAATGGGATTTTGTGGTTTGTCTATGCACAAGTTGTATCGCATGAATGATGTTTGTTATTTATCGCTGGAAACGCTCAGTCATCACCCTCTTGTTATTTTCAATCTATGATAAGCTCAGTGGTTGCATCTTTAAGCAGAAACCCGGTCCAGTTTTCTAAAGAGAGAGGGCATTCTGGTTGTTCTTTACCACTGAGGTGAGCTTGATTTTTTAAATGTACGTGTCTGATGATTTGACAGCAAACTAGTTTTGTGCTACAAAAACTGAAAGACCTGAGGAATCCAGTGGTACCAATGATGTCGTGTTAGCATGTCAAGAAGGGGGAGAAATAATGCTCCAAATTTAGGCTAAATTTTGGAAATGGTAAAACAGCATTAAGATTTCACATGGGTCCCTTGACCTCTGACCTCAAGATATCTTAATGAAAATGGGTTCTGTTGGTACCTATGAGTCTCCCATTTACAGACATGCCCACTTTATGTTTGTACCATGCAATTTTTTTGCTGCAGTTTGATTCTTAATAAGACAGTCTGGTGGGAAGAAGAACTGCTTCAACTTGTTAATGTGGACTTTTTAACTGCTTTGTAATATAAAATAATGGAACTGTAAACACGTGATTAAATGTGATTATCAATTGAAATTCTGTGAATAACAGAGATTGAAAAAAATAGTTCTTTTAACAGCCCTAAAAATAACTAATCATGACCTCCTCTTAAGTTCATGCGTTCTCCCCTTAAGTATGAATCTTGGACAGATTATGCAAGTGAAGATGACAGTGAAACCTTGCACCAAACATCCCGATTAAATGTTATTGTGAAAAATGATAGTGGTTTTATGTATTTACAATGCAGACATCCTAAATTCCACACATTGCTGGAAATGGCCTATCATGCAGGGCTTGGTAGGTCTAGTGGGAGTACAGGTCTCAGTGTTCAGGAGTTTGAATATCTCTCTCAGGTGGTCAGACCAACCTGGCAAAACTGTCTTTCTATATGATTAAAGAATGCTTCAGTGAGATTTGTTGATGTGAAAGTCCTCCTACATGCTTTAAGCTGGTATTGTGATCATGTGCTGATGTGAGAGCTTGGAGAAAGCCCTGCACTTGCTTTATTGCTATCTTGAGTAGGAGTTGCTGTATATTCTGTCCTGACTTTAATCTCCCTCTGCCCACATATCTGTCCTTGGTTTGGTAAGAGAGAGAGAGAAAAAAAGCAAAGTCATTGAAATTATGGACTAATTTATTTCTTTGCTGCTTGAGGGAATGTACAGTTCCTTGACCTTCTGAAATGGGCCGCTGGGGAATAAGCAGGAGGGATTTGTCCCCCCCTATGCCTCCACCAGATGGTGTAGCCATTGGAGTGCATGGAGGCATTTATAGCAACAAGGTGGGGTGTAACGTGTGACCGAGGCGGGAGACTGTTGCGATACAATACTCCCCAAGTCACATACTTGCTCCACGTGACACAGGTCAGATCGACTCTCATCACCACTGAAATCAACAAAATGCCCCAAACAATTTCCTCTGAATAGATCTCATTGTTTACCATGGTGCAAAAACTTTAAATAGCAGTGTGCGTGAACTTCCTTTGCATTATGCTTTGTGATTGCATCCAACTCCAAAACATGTCCATAGATATTTCCCAATAGGCTTTTCTTCGGTAGCAATCACAAGACTCCTCGATTTCCGTCTGAATTCCACTCATTCCAGATTCATTCTGAGATACAAAACATGCACTTTGTTCCTGCAACATGAGATAAAGAATCAGCAACTTGAACTTCTGGGTCACTGCTCTGAATCTCATCTCCTAACCTCACCATTGCCCTCTAGTGAACACTAAATGAGAAAAGTTTGGTCAATTTGTGGGCTGTCAGTTAGGGTACTTGTCATTTTTAGCTCCAGAAACAGAGGAAAAACCTCTGCAGCATCCAGGTCTACCAAAGCCGGCAGACAGTAAAATTCCTCTAATACATGAGCCATTGTCAGAAAGATTCAATTTTGAGTCACAGTCATGAGATGATAAGTTTCCTAGTTATGTTCTTATTTAATAAAACAAAATCAGAAAATGAGCAAAACTAAGAACAACAAGTGAAAAATGCACAAACATTTCAGGTGCTTAAATTGATTTCATAATTAGTCAGTGTTACTGCTGCCTTAAAAATAATTTGGTTTCTTAATATGAATGATTGATGGCACAATTACCACGGTTAAGCCTGCAACTTAAATGGACAATCAGTAAAGCAATCACTGACATTTAGCAGAAGTGGAAATAACAAAGTTCACAGTCTTACACAGACTCTTTAATTATGTTTTTTTTTTTTGTCTTAAACAGGCTCTATTGGGATTTGATTTACAAGTTTTAAAGTAAGACTGTTTAACTAAAGGAACACTAACACATACAGTACATCACAAAGTTTACTACATAAGCAGTGACACCCACGTTTGCTCAGTTTAGTGCATTCACTGTATCCTCAACGATGCTGTGGTTTGTATGATATTCCATGAAAATTTACACACAGTGGTTTGCACGATTCACTACAGGTAAGTGCTCCAGGAATGACATTACACCCTAAATGTAAAGTGACATCATTAATGTAGAGTTACGGAGGTGAGGCTTAGGAAAGTAGTGAGTGACGATGTCAAAGTTCACTTAAAGTACACACAATGCCAAATCAAGTCTCCTCAGGAAAGTCCTGTATTTTTTTTTACCCTACCATCACCCCAACCTGTCTCTGTTTGAGACCGCTTCCTTCTTTATTCCTGTCAACACATCGATCACGGGATCCTTCTAGAGTGCATTTTACATTTCAACAATGCTGTGCTAAATAGAGAGTGAATGCAATGCTTTGATAAACTGAAGTTATAATAATACATCAACAACAAACAGCTTATGTTGCTAATGTTAGTGAAGTCATATAAGATTTGCCAAACAAATAGCATGCCATCTCATTTTCTGTTTTGACATTTCTGTAAACAGGTACAGTGCCAATGAATTGACAATATACTGTCACAGCATGCCAAGCACTTGTCTATGCACTTCCTGTCTCATAATGCCTTTTGCATCACTGCTCCTAGTGACAGTGAAGATGTTTAGGAATATTTATCTAATCATCTGAGATTTCTAATATGTTTTACTGGCAAACATGTCTCTAAATATATGCACACAGTCACTATCCACTCTATCCTTTCCCTAACAACTTGACTCGTTCGGTTTGACAACAACTGCCGTTATGTTTTAAGCATGCAAATTTCATTTCCAACACATTGTTCTTATATAATAGCATGAATAACCAGAGCAGCAGGGAAAAACTGATTATCTAATCACACATCTCTGCATGGCTCTCAATTTGTGTTTCTTTCACTTGCACATAAGTTGAGCTGAGTCATTCCAACAGTATCGTTTTGTATCGTCTTACTGTGAAATTGATTTCGCTTGACTTCAGTCCATCTGCACAGATTCTAAGTGACAATGCTTTCAAGTTGTTGAGAGTTGAAATGAGACAGAAGTCTGCTGGAAAGCAGGAAACAGAGGAACATGAAACAAAACAACCAAGGCAAGATCAATGATGGAGACAAAATGTCTGTCCCCTGCTGATGCTGTGATTACTGAAAAGCATTCTTTTTTAAGATGCATAGCTCACTAACTATTCACTCACTTCCAGCCCTGTTGAACATGTTTGTGAGTGAAGGTGTGCTGCATTGAAATCATCATCTCTCTGCTCTGGACCACCGGCACTGAGAGAAAAGGGATATAATGTAAAAGTGATGCTTCTTCTAAAGTGTTCTGAAGGCTGATGTTTTCATCAGTTTCTCATCACATGAAAATAGTATTAGATGGGTTTTTGTCACCTTGAAAATTGATTTTTATTTTTTATTCAATTTTATTTATTTATTAATTTTATTTTTTGCAGTTTCAAAAACACTTTTAATATGTTTTTTAGATTTCATTTAAATTCTGATTACATATACTTACTTTTACTTAAGTAACATTTTCGAAGCAGGAAACTTGTAACATTTTTTTTATTTTTAGAGCATGGTATTAGTGCTTTTACTTAAGTAAAGGATCTGAATTCTTCCTCCACAATGGTTAATTGCCTGTAATTTCCGCCTCCAAAATGCTGATGAATTATCTTATAAAAATGTCTTTAATTACAGCCAAATTGGTTTTATGCCCAAACATCTTGTCAGGCAAAGAGGAATCAAACTGGTGTCTGTCATTAAATTAACAATCTCAGTCCCACCCATTGATGTGGATACAACTATAAGAAATCACATCCCCACTAGACTAAATACAATCTCAGAAGTACATTACAAATTACTATTGTGCACATAGCAAATAATGAAGATCATCTCATAAGCAATAAATACATTGAAATAACCCCCAAAAAAAAAACAAAAAAAAAACAGATACAAATTCACTGGGGAGACGGTTTAATAGAAAGAAGTCAAACATAAATACAATGAAACAAAGACAACAGTCAACTGGGAAAATAAGGCCAGATTACATGATTGTAAAAAATATTCAGCAGCTGCTGAGTAATGTGACATTAAGACCTTTCATTGGGGGGCAGACAGTGTCCAGCAGAGGGCAATAATGGATCAACTTTTTCCTTTTATAATTCTTCTCTACATTCCAAATGTTGCTCATACTCTTTAGGTCCTTACATAAATGTGTTTGCATATGTTACATGTTTGATTACTTTCTTGTTATCTGTACATTGTCTCTGTCTCTTATTTTATTATCTCTTTCTAAATTTCTCTTCTATTTTCTTTAGCCTCCTACCAGCTTCAGATATTCTTGTCTTGTCTTGTCTGCTTTTCCTGTTTTTTGCCCTCAATTCCCAATCTCCCTCTACCCTCTTTCTGGACCTCCAGTATGAATAAAATTCAATTTTTAATTGACTTTCCTGCTTGAAATGGATGTTAGATTAATAATTTTCCTCCCCTCTTAGGGCTGTAGAACTCAGAGGTTTTGAAGAACTTGATATAAGTACCTGTGTGAGAGTGGATTTTTATAAAACACACAGGTACAACTATTAATCCTAATCCCATCAAAGGTGCATTTGAACTTTAGGTGAAGGATTTATTCAAGGTTTAAGTGGGCTGTGTGCATATCTGTGCCTATCATATCATATCAAATTAAAGCACTGTCTCCTGCCCTACAGGCAAATGAAATATGCCTTCGTGCATACAGTGCAGTCCCACTCTATCTTATCATTCTCATCAGCTGAATCACTGACGTCAAGCTGCAGTTCCTACAGTATATAACCCCACCATGACTCTCCAAAGTGTGAGAGAGAAAAAAAACAGTCTAAAGATCTGTGAAAAGCATATGAATATCCAAAGGCAGGAAGTAACAGCTCAACAGCTTGCCTCGCTTGCTCTTCAAAATACTTTTCAATGTGCCTATCAAAAACTGGAATGATGCAAAGCATTTTGCAAGTTTGTCATGCTTCAGCTTTTAATGTGGGTCTCAAATATTGCCAGTGAAAATAATGTTTATTCCACAGACTGTCTGAGATCAGAGTGTTGTTGCCACATGCAGGGTGAACTCACAGAGGCATAGTTTATGCTCAAAACTACAAAGGATATAATATTAATATTGTGAAAATAAGGAACTTGTAACATGTCGTCACTGTGTTTGCAGTTCTGGATGTATCTGTGGGAGTGTGTTTGCTGGGTGCAATCTTGCATTGCAGCTATATGTGTTGTAGGAATGCAGACTTTATAACCAGTTTCTCCAGGATGTTGCAGTATCACAACATTTAACACAAATTTGACTGATCCTTATGAGTACAAAAATGATTGCAAAAAATCAAGCAAGGAGCTTCGCTGATGTTCTGCATGAAAGTAGGGGTAAACTGTTTCACACAGTATGCAATGATGTGGTTTAACACAACTCGACTGACAAATACTTTTCTACCACATACACACCCGGAGAATGAGTGAAACGCATTGACAATAGACAAATCACCCTGACAGAGGATGTTTCATCTTTTGTATGTGCTGAAAGAATCATGCAAAGATAGGATAAATATGCATGGGAAAACACTGTTGTAGTATAAACACATAAATCAATGGACATAGCTACTGTGAGGTCATCAGTTGATTGCTGGAATCCCATTTTGAATCTTCAAGTTTGTCTTTTTGGAGCCAGAAGTGACTGTATTTGGATGATAGGGAGGAGCTGTCGAAGATCTGAATCACAGACTTATGTAATGCCTTGCAGACAGCCTGTCAATTAAAGAAGTCCCAGCCTTTGCAAAACTTATATAAAAATGTACCCCCTGTACAGGTGTCATGAACTGGAAAATTTGGGACCAAAACCATTTTTTTGAACCAGTTAATTATTTATTTGTTTATTCATTATTTTTATATTTATTTCTGCTTTAAAGTTGGACACTGCATGGCTGTCTATCAGCATTTACTCACTTTCAGAGCCAGCCTCGAGTGGCAATTTGATGAACTGCGGAACTGAGGAACCATAAATCATAAAGAACAGTGTGGTTTATTCTCACTGGAACAAGCTGCCTTTGATTTTTATCATTCATTAAAAATAGCAACTATTTTTGTTTTTGTCATTTGCTCCCCAATTTCATTGCAAAAACGCCTACAAATATTGCAACATGCATTGCAATTATTAGAAAAGCTACCATAAAATTAGACATTTTCAGGCGCAACAATCCCCAAAAAGCCCACAAAATCCTGGAGGGACTGCATAGCTCTGGAATAGATTTGGAGATGATTTAAAAATGTAAGTGGGTTAATTGCGAGATGTTTGGTGTATGCCTTGTGATGCGGTGGCTAAGTGTCACAGATCTGAGCCCTAACTCTGGTTAACACTGGAGGCAAACATCATGAAACACTTCTATTGTGATGGCAGGATAATCTGCAGCACATGTTAATCCAACTTTCTTCCTCTTTTACGCTCTCTAGGTTTTTGCTAAGCTTTAAAGTTCAATCCCACACTGAGCCTGCAGTTTATTGCAGTTCAGCTCTGGTTTATTGCACTTCTAATCAGTTTGAAATATGTCTGACTCCATCAAAGCACACTGTCGGCCTCTGTCTATGTGTCAACCATTTTCACGCCAATCTGCCTTTAATTATGACTGGATAATCTGCATCCTATGCTAATCCAATTTGTTGCCGTACCTAAAGAATTGTACTGCACGGCCAAACAGATTAATTTCTTCCATGCTACTGAAATTAGACACACATCCACATGCACACACACACACATACGCATTTGCCATGCACTGAAGTTGCATGGGCAGAAGAGATGTTCTCTACAGTGTGTGCAGAATATGAAGGAGAAATATAGAAATGACAGTTTTTGTGATGAAACTACAGGGGATCATTCACGTGTATTTCTAACATTTATACTCTCACTGAGGACTCTGATTCACCATCCAGCAATTTGCCCTAATCGCTAAATTGAGACAAACCAGGTGTCTGTACAGTCATCCCAGTCTTTTTAGTAGACGAGGTTGGGAATTTATGTGTCCCAGATGTGCAGTACATGTTCGTACAGAACATAAAAAATAATTATTTCCTTTCAAACACACACAAAAAAGGAAATTTTAATGTTGTAATGTACCTGAAAACATTGCTTCACTGGTGCTGTGGTAAAGCTTTTATTATGTCCTTATATGGTCTGTCTTCCCTAGGATATCTACTGAATCCAATGTTGCATTTGTTTTTCAGTACGCTCTTATATAGCTGTCTTTAGTAAGGCTGCAAACCCAAATATATGCTCACTTTTTATGTAGGAAGTTCAATGATTATTCATTGTTTCACTTACAAAGTTCCAGGAACCCTTCAAAATAAAGTGTCATTAGTAGGACTTTAAAGGGACAGTTCAGCTCTAATAAAAAAAATAGGCTACATACTTTTCCTCTTATTTGCAGTGCCATTTATCAGTCTGGATTGTTTTGTGTAGGTTGCTGAGTGTTGGAGATATCCGACATAGAGATGCGGTTTCTCCAAAATAATGGTACTAGATTGTGATGCTCAAAGCGCCAAGAAAATACATCAGAAAAAATCTGCAGCATGCAGGCTCATATTCATGACAGTGCGACATGTAAACATTAATGGCTTCCTCCTTGGCATAGTTGTAACGTTAGCTAGCTCAGCGGTGCAAAGAGTAAGCAGTAGATGGATGATTCCTTCTGCACTTTGTAGTTTGGCCAAAAGAAAATAGTTCCAAAGTGAAATTGCTTAAGGATCACTATATCTGTAAAAAGACATTGCTTTCAAGCTTTTCAAATGTACTTTTTGGAGCTTTGAGCACCATAAACTGAGTGCTTGCTAGCTGTATTTTATTCAAAAGATAGCAGACGTCTTTATGCCCGTTATCTCCAACACTCTGCAACACCAAATAGAATGATAAATAGGTAATGACTTATTCATGATAAATGTTAGATAGAACATTAAAAAATATGGCCTACTGTCTGTATACTCTACATTCATTTAGTCCTTATTTGTACACATTTTCTAAGAGCTTATGGACACGGTTAGTTCAAGTAAGATACGACGGTAGGACATGACAAAGACATTTAAAAAGATGGAACGTAACGAATCAGGAAACTAGTCAAAAGCATTCTCAGTCCATATTTTGCAATGTATTGCCTCACATACCACCGTTTGCAAAAGGTACTGTATTCCGAGTGCAACCTTCTCCACTGTTACATTTTTGTTGTTGTCAGAAACGTCTGACTTTGTCCTGATTGTCTGATGCCATCTATTGGCTGTACCAACATAAAGGACACATGAATATGTGCAGTGACGGTCATAGTGTTTGAAATAAACATATCTATTTTCATGAATAGAGGGAGTATAATAAGCCTTAAGAGAAGAAATATACCTATTTTTTTATTTTGGGGTGAATTGTCCCTTTAAGAGTCTACAGTACTACTAATGGCTTTGCCTGTCTGCACTTAGGCACAGTGGTGCATTGCGTTAAAAAAAATGTCAGCTTGCTAACTACTTTTTCCATGTGAAGTCATACTACAGGGCTTTATGATTGCCATTTCTCTTTGATCATTGTTTGTAATGCATTTAAAAGCTTTAAAAAGCTACTTCACTGACAGCGAGCATGGATCCAGTGGCGTTAAACAGATGCATGAGTGGTTCTTCACTTCCAACATCAGGGAAATGGCGTCAGAAAACACAAGTGGCAAGCATGATTACTGGAAATGTCACACATTTAATAATCCCTGCGTGTTAGTTCACAATGTGCAGGAAACGTCGTGCTATTGTTCGGTAAAAATACAGCTGTTGTTTTGGAGAGACTCTTTCGGAAATCTTGGATCAGTAATTGAGCTTGTAAAGTACTTGAAAAAGGTCAAATACTGGTTTGTAGATGCAAAATAGTTTGTTGATGGAAAAGCTGAACAGAATTTTATTGATGCCCAAGGAGACGCCCCACTCATAATTTTGGCCCACATGCAGTACACAGATCTTTTAGTGCTGGAAAGGGTCACATTTTAAATTGATGATGTTGTGTTCCTAAAGAAATCCTGAATTTTGTGAGATTACAAATGTGTATGTGTGACTAAACTAAAGCAGAAATAAACATATATCAATAAACAATTTGATTTGCTTGTCTGTGCTACACTTCACACAGAAAAGTCAAAGAACATTATATGCAAAACACATTTAAAAAATGATTAATTTCAGGTGAATGGGTGGATGGATGTTGGCAGCAGGGACTGAAAATGAGTGAGGCTTGACTTCAGCTGAACCATGGCTTTGTTTGCACTAAAACCTGGATGATCTGGATTATGACATAATACTCTCACTCACGGCACACCGCTGTTTTTGTTTTTGTTTATTTGCCAGGTTTGTTTTTATCATGTTTTCTTGCTCACACCTGCAGTGTTTACAAACCCACTCACAGATGTATAAATTAAACCTATTTCATATAATGTTAATGGAAATGAGTGGGAATTCCTATATTTGACTATATAATCCTTAAAAATATGTCTGTTTATATGTATGGGGACGACAGTGCAAATAGGGAAATTATTGAACCTACTTCCTCAAGCACATATCCTGCTCTTGGCGTATCTCAAGTGGAATACTTGTGGCTAAAAAGCAGAGCTAATCAGTTTATCATCTTCTGGGTGCTCTGTTGTCTCCCGGCTGATTTATTCCGTAATCGAACATAAGCTCTTTCTTTGCGGAAAGAATCAGAATATAGAATACAGGTACTTGAGAAGAGAGGTAGAGCTGCATTAGCTATTGAACATTGTTATGTAGCAAACACTGCAGCATTGCACATGACAGATGAAAGCAAATTAGCGGTGATGTTCCAGTCAGAGGCTCGGCCCGATCAGCAGGCCTCAGTTCTCATGGGTACACTGTAGACAGAGTGCAGTCTTCAGCTGATTGATCATTTTTCAAAATGCTGATTGCTCAACACAAGTTCTGATTATCGCAGAATGGAAACATGCAAAAGTGGTCAGAGGCGACTGCCCCCCGGTGATCTCATTTCAAAAGGAAGATAATTAAATGGATCGTAAACCAGCATCTAATGAAAGATGTGTTCTCTCCAGGGATTATGATGACAGTGGATTTGTAAGCGCTTGACACCAGCTAATCTTCCATTTGTGAATCCACTACTGCAGGTTTTAAACAGGATAAAAGAGTTATCAGTATTATCATATGTGTATATGATGCAAGGCTGGAAACTATTCAGTAAATGAAAATAGGTTTATAAAAGAATCTATTGCATTAAGCCTTGTTAAACCTTTGCAAACTCGCTTGCTTTCTTTAAAAAACATTAGCAATGAATATAACAAATATAATAAGTATAAATAAAACAAAACAAAAAAAAACATTAAATAACCACTGAAATGACCTGGCAAAGGTGCTTAAAAATTAATAATTCTGTTACAAAATGTAATATGTAATGATGATAATTATAAATATTTCCTCTTTTTTAATTTTTTCCTTGGCATTTTTTTTTTTACTAGTTTTTTAAAATTTTTTTAATTTTTAAAATAATTTTCTAAATCTACTTGCTCAATGCATTTTCCCCATTTTTTTAAGAAAATGCATGAATTTGCTTGGGGTTCAAATGTTTAAATAATCGTGAAAGGTATCTGAAAGCGCAATAAAAGTGATGTCGCTCCAGGTTTCAAACGGTTAAAACCAGCAAGAATTAGGTAAAGTCATAGTTATAAAATGCACTCATTGAAAAAAAAAAAAAAAAAAACACCCCAAGATGAAATATAGTACATGTAGCTAGTAAACCAAAGGCAATTAAGGCTAATTTCACATCAGCTAAAACACATTTTACTTTTTATCTATTGTTTTAGAAATGCTGGATTTTTCAGCCCACACAGGGACACAAAATCTTTCAATTGAAGTTAAGGATATAACTAAAACTGGAGATTTTGTTTTCTCCATCAGCAGCCAGTATCCAGGCTGTGCCAAGCAACAAGTGGCCCTCCTCCTCCCCTCTCACACGGGGGACACTCACTCATTTCTCATCTCACTGCAGGAATTCTGAAAAAAGCAGCCCTCAGTTAAATGACGTGGTGCATTAGCATGAATCGCCGCATAAATTTGTCATCGACTGTGATGACCAATTTGTAAAGTGATGAGGTGTAACAGTCCTCAAGTGTTTGTCCTCCCTTTTGCCAAAATCAAATCTGGACTAAATATCGTCATTAGTCACATAATAGAAAGTCCAGGATGGAGGAAAGGTTGCAGTTTAACAAAATGTAATCACAGTTATAGCAAAGGCACACTTAATTCAAAATCTGTTATATGAGATGTACACTTAAAGGTCCAGTGTGTAGGATTTAGGGGCATTCATGGCACAAAAGGTATATCCATAAGAAACATAATTTAATATTCAAAATTATGTTAGAGAATTGTTAGAAATTTGAAAGCACTTTTCCAGTTAATTTCCTTTTTTTTTTTTTTTTTATAAAACTTTCTTTTAAACTTTTATTTTTTCCATTTTCAGGTACTTTTCTTGTACTTGTCACTCATTTCTTGCTAATTTGGGGTCATTTCTTCTTTCATTTCTCACTGCCTTTTCTGATATTTTTGAAAGAAATCCAGTCACTTTGCTCAAGGCTGATAAGAGCAGCAGATAAATAGTGGAACTGAGGCACAGGAAAGCAGAAAAATGGTGAATTAGAGGACAGCCTTGTCTGAACTTTACCACGCAGGTGAAGTGGAAAGAACTGGAGTGAGGAGGAGGGCAGATATACTGTTGAGTCTTGATTAGTGAATGAGCTGCAGGTGTGCAGGGTAATTGGCAGCAGCAGGCAGCTGGAGTGTCAGCTGGACACAAACACAGAGGGAGAAGACATTCACAAAAAAATACAACCAACTGGGAAAACAGGGAGGGGTGTGGGACACTGAAAAACAACTGTGAAAGAGATAGACAAAGTCTAATCTTGACAGACAACAGTAAAATTACAAGCTGGACAGACAAACAATGAGCTGAAGCTGTGAAGCTCCGTGAAGCTGCAGATTCTCTGAAGGTTCATCACTGCAAGTTACGCTTGCTACTGTTATCATAAAAATATTGATGACAGCTGTTTTAGTTTTTTGAATGGTTATAGACCAAAGGGTGCAGCTGATGTAACTTAAGTCAATTATCTTTGAAACCTGGGAATAATGATTTGATTTCTTACAAAAACCCAAGGGGAAGGCAATGAGCAATAAAACAAGACATGGCCCAAAAATTAGCAAGAAATTATTAAAAAGTTACTAGAAAATTATATATATATATATATATATATATATATATATATATATATATATATATATATATATATATATATATATATATAATCTGTAACATAATTTAAAATTATTACAAATAACGGCTGATCTTCGTTCCTACCCTCACCTATGGTCACGAGCTTTGGATAGTGACCGAAAGAACAAGATCGCAGGTACAAGCGGCCGAAATGAGCTTCCTCCGTAGGGTGGCTGGGCTCTCCCTCAAAGATAGGGTGAGAAGCTCGGTCATCCGGGAGGAGCTCGGAGTAGAGCAGCTGCTCCTCCGCATTAAGAAGAACCAGATGAGGTGGCTTGGGCAACTAATGAGGATGCCTCCCGGACGCCTCCCTGGTGAGGTGCTCAGGGCACCTCCCACCGGTAGGAGGCCCCGTGGAAGACCTAGGACAAGCTGGAGAGACTATCTCAGCTGGCCTGGGAACGCCTCGGAATCCCCCCGGGAAGAGCTGGATGAAGTGGCCGGGGAGAGGAAAGTCTGGGCTTCACTGCTTAGGCTGCTGCCCTGCGACCCGACCCCGGATGAGCGGAAGAAAGTAGATGGATGGATGGATCATTAATAAATATTTTTCCCTATTTTTCACCTGTTACCAATGTCTTGCAATCTGGGGACATTTTTGTTGAAAATGCGCCAAGGCTTTGACCACTTCTCTTGTTTAGGGACAAGTTGTTTATTATCCCCATGTCTTTAAGAGAAGTCAAACCATTTTGCTCAGTTTTTAAAGGGTTAGCTAGCTTGTTGAAGTCATCTGAACGCAGCACAAGAAAACTGAAGTGGATCCCTGTTTTAAAGGGTTAATGGTAAGATATTAAGATTATGAGGTTGAGCTCGTTTGTTTTGAAAATATACATTTAGACAACTTACCATCTTATTATTGCTGTCCCTGCAGAGCAGTGCACCGATGAAGCTTAAATGACCTGAAACGTCCCGGATCATTTCCACTCCACTGCAAAAAGTGATCAGATAGCCTTATCGTGGCTTGTTTGCATTTTAATGAGAGATGAGGCTAATAGGTAAGAGAGAGGCACAGTCGCAGCTTTTGAGCTATTTCCTCTGGGGGAATGACTGCACTTTTTCCCTTTGGATTAGACATCTCTAGCTAACTATCGCCTTAGATAAAATCTTAACACAGGCTCCCACACCGCTGTGCGGCTATAAGACAAGTGTTTACACACAATAAATCAATTATTAGAGATAACTTCATTAGTGAATTCCCTCATATCTTTATCTGCTCTTTGGCTATGACAATGGAACGGGATTGGTGGTAATGAGCTGGTTGCATAATAAAATCAGATAGACAAACACACTAGTTTGAAACGGTTCCACTGGTTGCCTGCAGCCAAACATCTCATTCACCGCTATCTGTTCCTCATCCCCATACATTTTATAGCAAGTGTCACTCTGCCCTTTGTGTCAAGACTGCCTCTTTTAAAATGCAAGTGCTGCTGGATGGCATGCTGGCCCCTGTGTGACTTAAGGCTCTCAAGGGCTTAGAAATTGAACTGTAAACACCTTGAAAACAAAAGAACACATTCACAAAAGATGAAAATGCTAACCTCTGTGGTGGTACCTCTCTTTGAATCCATGGCGTCTACATGGGGGGTCAACGGAAAGTTGATCTGAGGGCACATTTACAACAAAGTCTGTTTTGAGAGGTATATTTCTGCTTCTGGGTGCTTATCCTTTCTCTGCTTTTTTTTGTTGTTTCTTTTCTGTTGGCGGGTGGCAGGGGGATCAATGCCAATCAAAGTCGACCATGGACCAAAGAACTCCTCCAAGGTGTCTGAAAATGCTGGTCTTAGTCCTCACACTCTGGACAACTGAATTGTTGTCCAGCGTGTTAGGAGTGAGAAAAGATTTGCCAGTGATGTCTCTAACGTGGCAGAATGACAGGTTACCAGCCTCCAGTAGAGCTACTTGTAAGTCTGTGTGGTTGTTCCCAGGCTTGAAGCTGTGAGTTTGAACTCAAACCAAATGCAAATAAAAAGTAAACCTTTACTTAAAGTTCATTTTCTGTGTTTCAGATCAAAGAAGATAAGCTGAAGAAGTAATCACATCCTCTTTCCAGCACTTATAGGGCAACTATCCAGAATGTATCCATGTTCCAAATGAATTAGAGAAACAGTCAGCCTGTGAAAGTTTTTAATTGGCTTTAAGTTTGTTCTCCATATGCTGTAAAATGCATAAAAACCTTCAGGTACTTCAAGTACAGTGCACAAATTTACAGAGCACTGTCTTCTGTGTGCCTGAGGTTTTCCCCACATGATTCACCTCTGTGTAATTTAATTAAGAAAACAAATCTGATTGACATGTTGTCTCTTGAAGGCACGAAAGCTGATTAGTGAATCACTTGCGACTGCTGTTTGCCACAATTATAGGTTTAGCATATACAAGTATACGCTCTTAATTGGATTGACGATGCAAGGTGTATCTCTGCATACAAAATATGGTCTGGATATTTCAAGGGCAAAGCTCATGAATGCATCAGCGGAATGCAATTATTCTCTAGGGTCAAAGATAAATCTGTTGGAAAATGTCTTTTGTACAATGCCAAAAAAATCACTAGATCACATAAATAACACAAGACACAATATAAGATATTGAATAAAATATATGTGACTCCAACAAGTAGGCACGTATGTCGTCATGCCCATTAAAAACAACATTTTGGTCTGCTGTTCTGTTGTTACTGTGCATCTCTCCCCTCTCTCCCCCTCTCTTCCCCTCTCTCTTTCTCTGTCCTTTTTGTCATAATTATAATTCATGTGTTATTTACGACATCCATTGCACGTCTGTCTGTCCTGAAAGAGGGATCCCTCATCATCCTCTGCCGCTCCTCCTGAGGTTTCTTCCTTTTTTTCCCTCGTTACAGGGGTTCTTTTTTGGGAGTTTTTTCTTAGGTGATGTGAGGATCCAAGGGCAGAGTGATGTCTGTAAAGCCCTCTGTGGCAAACTGTGTTTTGTGATAATGGGCTTTATAAGTAAAATTGACTTGACTTGACTTGCTGCTTTAGAGGTCGGGCCATATCTGTATGTTTTTGAAGCCCTGACAAAGACTGGTGATATTTGAAACATGTCTGCTTTTCTAATGATTTAGTTACAATAATGGCCTTTTACTGTAAGACGTCCTCATTTTTCACAGTTTTCAACACTTTTAGAGCGCCTGGATTTCCCTCCTGTTTAACTCAGTTTTCTATTTATTTTAATGTTTCTATCTAATGGTCACCTCAGTTCGAGTACTTAATTTCGTTCTTTTCATGTACTGCATGGCTGGAATGATAAAAAAAAACAAAAAAACCCCAAAAAAAACATTGATCCTAAAAATAAAGTATATAAAAAATGTCAAATGAGAGTCAAACAATGGTTCTGTTAAAGCTGCGCAGTGCAAAAATTCATAGAGGACATCTCTACACTGGAATTTACCTCAGCATGGAAGAGCCTCTAAACTGCACCATGGCAGGGTGCTCAGTCACCCCTTCATGGAGGCGATGGAGGTAATCATTAGAACATCAGTGGCCTGTTGGTAAGAAAAGGCATCGGGGACTTGCCCGCCTCCTTCTCAACAGGGTGCATATTGCAGCCATGTCTACTGCAGTCAACCAAACAAAAAGCCTGCTCGCCAAGCTGAATGATAAGTGTAAATAGCCTATGCAAATCAAGCAGCATGTCTATTGTTCAGCAAGAACTGGCACACAAAGCACTCGCCATTTACCGACATCAAAGAAAGCAGTCCACTTTTTCAGAGGGTGGATCAATACATTTAAATTAAAGCTAGCAATCATAGAGTTCATTTACATGCTGTCGCTATGCAACCTGATTACTGACATTAATCTGATTAAAGGTGTAGTTTGATTAATGCTTCCAGGAAGATGGTTTTCCCAGTACAGTTTACATGACCTGTTTGGATGATGTTCAGAAGGATGCATAGCCGCCCAACAGAAACATAAAATTTTATTTTGAAAACAGGTATTAAATTTGTGTTGGTTCTCTTCTGTTGTGTGTCAAAAAATATCTGCAGCACTGTTTTTCTTTTCTTATCACTAGAAGCATACAGTAGGTGACCACAGCGCTCCTCTGTTTGTCTTTCCCCTGCTGGTTTCTTCTTCCTTACTGCCACTTGTCTTCTGTCAAGAAATCATTGAAAACTTAAAGTAATGAGGAAAGGAGACAGATGTGAACAGAAGAGTCTTGATAAAAGTCCACATTCAGTGCAGATAAATGTCCCTATTACAAACTGAAGACAAATTAAAATTTCTGCACAAGTAAGGAGATTGGAGGGGAGAAACTGCACTGGATGTATATTGCCTTTACAGATTTTTAAAAAAATATATATACAATTTCTTCTCTTTGTTTCTGTAGCTCTATGCATTTATGGCAGTGGTGTTAAGAAAACAATGGAAAAGGTTTAAAAGATTTCCGAGAAATATGTTGTACTTGTGGCAAAAATGGACACAAAAGAACAAGTATGGGCTGCCAGGGCCCTTCTAATTGAATGATTAAAAAAAAAAAGACAATGTGCTAAGGCTTCGACCATATTATGTAACAAGCCAACCATAAATGGTAGTGCTGCATGGAGAAACTACTCTGACAAATCTGCTCAGAAATATAACATCATAGATACATTTAAAAAGCTATTGATCAGTCCAAAGTTTTAATTAAAAGTTTAATTAATTTCTTTGTTTTCAATAGTGTTACTGTGATTGGTTTTACTTTGACCAATAAATCACATCCAAGAGCAGTGCAGTGGCAGGTCCAGGTCTTTTGGGAGAGATAGCATGAGTTTTGATTCAGTGCGCTAAAAATGCACACAGTGTGCACATCAAACTGCACTTTGTTTCCAAATGAAACTGTGGATTAAATATCATTTCTGAGGCCAGTAGCAATAACCACACTGGTTGCTTTTCCAATAAAGACAATGCAGACTATCAGAGTTCAAAGTAAAATAGGTTTGCAAAAGGTTACAAACAAAAACTGAGACCCTCTGCCAGAGCCTCTGGCAGAATTAGTGCCCCCCAACGTTGACTCCATCTAAATAAGAAAGATGTAGTAATATATAAATAAATAAATAAAGAGAGAGAGAGAGAGCCTGTTCTGGTGTTCCCCACCTATGCTTTTGTCAGAGCCACGAGAATCCATTGAGAAAAACAGTCATTTAATGTACATAGAAGCAGCTGGTCTACCATGCCTTGATGAGTTATTTTGTGTGATTATATGACTTTGGTGAACGAACCCTTCTAAATGCCAAAGTCAAACAATAACACAAACAGACCAGCTGTCTGAGACCGTAGTAGATGTGCATTGGAGTTGTAGCTCCCATGTGAGATTCCAGCCTGCATCTACTGTATGTAATATACTGCCTATGCATAAGTGACTCATACAACCCCACTTCAAAAAATCTGAACTATCCCTTAAACCCAATTTTCTGCCGAAACCTTTCTGACCTGTCAATGCCCTATTGACTTTTTCATTATAAGCCATGTTGCTGGTTGAGCCCATGAATTCGTTGTAGTACTTCGGACCAGTAAATGCCTCAGCAGGTACACTGCAAAACATGATCTCTTGTATGTATTAAATGTATAATATAGTTCATTTACAATTCATACATATTTATATCATCCCTTCTCATGTTTCAATTATATGCTTTAGTTTGCTGTTGCCTTGGTGGACGTTTCGGCTTCTCCATTCATAAATTTGTTTCATATGTTTCCAACCCATTTCACATGTCACTTGAATAACGTTCAGTACTCTTGTTTATATAATATTTACTGTGTTTCACCACCACTTTCAACTCCATAAAACCCCAGAGGGAACATTAAAAATGCATTACTGTTCTCAATTGGTTGATAATTCGAGGAATCTTTTCTTCCATATGTTGCTGTAGTTACAGTTCATAGCATCCATTATCGGGATTTGCATATTATGCTGCACCAAGAAATGTTTTTGATGCAAATGGATTTAATGTGTAGGAGGAGGCAAACTAATTGGAGGAAAGAACAAGAGAAAATTACTAATGGTCCCTGTCGTATGTGTGTGTCTGTGTTTAAATATGTTCATGTATGAGTTGCAGGGTAAATGTAAATCATGTATCATGTAAATTGATATCCAGATTGATGTCAGCATCTGCTGTCGTGGTGACGCTCCAGGGATTAATGGTGGATATTAGCGGAGGTGGACTGATAATGCTAAGGAGAGCCTTTGACAAATGAACGAAGGTGGCAGTGTAAGGGCATGAGTAACAGAAATTAGAGATTCAGAATGAAGCAGATTAGCTCAGAGACAAACATTACACAGTCAGGGACAGAAGTCTATTGGTAGACTGCCGACAAAAAGGAATTAGAAAGCCTGCATGATAAAATTCCAATTAAGACTTTTTCCTTTTTTTCTTCTTCTGAGCATGGTCTTTGCATGCTTTACAAAAAGATCTTAAATGGATTGACTGAAATGAAGCTGTGGGTGCTAATTGAGCAGCTTTCTTATCGGCACTCCCCTCCAGGATCCCTGTGGGGTTTTTTCTATTCGCTCAGAGGGAAGCTGGGGAAGTCATCATTAGAATAACTCCACAATAACACCTGCTCAGACCTCCGCAGTGCATGTGAGTGTATTTACGAACGATCAGATGGCAGCTCCACTCTTAAAACTGGCAAAGTGACATTCGATTGCTGGACTGACTCCTTTGAAACTTTTCTTCAAATGTCACTCAAGGAGAGGAGGCATCTGAAACAGGTGCTGAGAGAGATTAGCAGGATGACAGCTGAGTGTTAATGGACCGGAGCTTTGTCTTAGATCAACCAGGGAGGGGGTAGAAAGCAGGAAGATGGACAGTTTTAAGTTCGAAAGTGACGCACATTTCATGTCTACGGAGAAGAATTTCATGGATGTCATAGTCAGGTCATGCAAGGCAAGACGGGAAAAATGAGGGGTCATTAATACTAAAATGTAGCATCTAATACTTGTAGACAGGGTGGAGGTGTTTGAAAGGGTACTTAATTATAGATTGCAGTAGGTGATCCCTGTGAGGAACAACCATGCTAACATACAGTACTCAAATAATATTAAGTTGGTTAAGGACCAGAAAGTGCACTCTATGAAATGATTTTGAGGGTTAGTGGATAACCCTTAAAGCAAAGAAGTTTTTCTGCATAAAAAATTACATTTGTTACATGAATGCGTTTCAGTTAGTTGACTACTTATTTTAAAAAATCTGATAATATCAAAAAGAAAGAAACACTGTCTTAGGTTAAAAATGTTAATTGAATACATTTATAGAATGAAATTAAAATAAATGAGTTAGAATAGCATACTTTTTGATTAATTTTGAGTCGGTTGAACTTAATTAAGCTTTTCAAGGTCAAAGAAAATAATTCTAGGTACACTAAACTGATTGGGTTTGTCTGACTATAAAAACCTCAGTAGATTTACTCATAACTGCCAGTTGTTACTACTCAAAAAGATCCATGTAGGGTTGATTCATTTTGGTATAAAAACAGTGATGAGAACAGCTGTATCCCAACCCAACATGATTAATATTATGGAAGGAAATCTGAATTCTTACATACTTCTTCAAGCGATATTGACAGTCTTTGTCCTGGTTTTCAAAAGACTTCATCAACTGCACATCTCATATTGGTAGATTCGCCAAGGGGTAAAATAACACATGTGCAGTGGTGAATAGACTGAATTTAGGTGTGAAAATTTCAATTTAGTGCCTGCTGACTCATCTGTCCATTCATCCTTCTATGAACCACAATCTCTGTGGGTTGTTTGTAATAATAGACTGTTCCTTCATCTTTGCAAGATTTACAATACAGATATAGCTGCTGTTCTGACTCAATACCTCCTCATATCACAGATATTATTATTGCACGTAACATTTCTGGATAAGATACTTTATAAAGTCAGAGATGAACAGATTTCAAAACATTTACAAGTAATTTAAGCCTGAGAGGCATTACATTACGTTACAGTAATCTCTTTCTGACTCATACATGAACTGACAGGGGGACATTCAGTACAGTACATATGACATATGATTCACATATCCGCTTTAAGGTTCATGATATCACTGAGATTAAACGCTACAGAGAATAATCACTGGAGTCCATTTGCACAAATTAAACATGTTAATTACATTAATAGCTGTACATTTTTACATACAAGCTTTTCAGCTAATTTATATCATAAAATAATTTCAAAAACACTGTTTAAATTTGGATTTGCATAACATCATTACGGCTTTTTATGTTTGCTGAATATTAATAGAGTCAGATTACAGATTAAGGGTCGGGAAAATTTAATTCACAGTGGGAAAAAAAGGTCTACAACTGCAGGTTAATGGAGGATTTTCTGCAAATAACCATTGAAATGTGACAGGTCATGGGTTAGGAGAAGGTCTGGGAGATAACCCACTTGATGCATGTAGGAGGAAGAGTGATTATGAAATCATTTATACATTTTCAATGTGTACAACAAAATTTTGTTGTTATTACACTAAACTGAATTGCATATCCTGATTATCAGTGGCACTACATTTCTCCACCATTTCGCCACCAGTCAACTGCTTGGGTCAGAAAATGCTGTTAGCAGCTGTTACGCGATCTGACTAAAATGAAACTTCACATTGAAAACCATCTTAATACACCATCCACTCAGACGGATATTGTATTTTTTAGGTTGGCCTTTTGTGTAAAGTGGCTAAAATTCATTTTGATATCTCTATACAGCATGACAGAGGCTAATTAAACAGCATCATTACTACACAGGTTTGCCGTGGGATGTCGATTGCACAGTTTTTTCACATTTTTTTTCAGAAGTAATGCCTTTGTCCACTGGGTCTGTTTTTTTTTAAGTTTAAATGTTTTTTATTCCATTATCTGAACAAAAATCGTTATGCACAGAAACCTTGCATACTGAGTCCAATGTGTTTAATAATAAAGACAAAATGTGAAGAAAGTTTTACTCCCTTGCTTCTCTACCCTTGAGTTACCTCCATGTCTTTCTCCACCTACGTCTTGCATTTGGAACCGTGGCCAAAGAGCCTGAGCTGTCCTGCTTCTCTGTCTCCACACGACACTCTCTCTCTTTCTGTGTCATCATCAGCCTGAATATTACCATCAAACTTCTTTAGAAGCTATCTGAGTGATGAAAATGATGTGTGACCCATTCCTCTGTCTTGTTGTGGATGTGTCCTGCTGCTCACATTTTCTTCACTGCTTCTCGGTCAAACAGCTCTCTAAAAGCTTTGATGGAAATAAGAATCAAACCTGTTCCAAAAACTTAATTAATGGACAAAAGTTTCTGGGTCAGCGTGCAATATGATTAGCACAATGTTAGGTTGTGTTTATGTTTAGACATACAAGGGGGAAAAAAAACAGACTCAATGTTTAAAGGCCTTTAACATTGAGTTATGGCCACAAACGTGTTTTGTGACTTCACAATGATCTTGACCTTTAACCTTGGACCACAAAGGTATTCTTAAGATATCACATTCATGACAATGACACTGATAAGGTCACAGTTACTTAAACCAATTACCTAAACCTAAACCAGTTACCTAATACCTTGACAATTAGAATCTAATCAGTTCATCCTTGAGTCCTAGTGGATGTTTGTTCCGAATTTGAAGAAATTCCCTCGGGGCATTCCTGAGATATCACATTTACAAAAACGGGACACATAGACAGATGCACAGCCTGATAACATTATGCTTTCGGCCATCGCTGGCTGTTGCACAGAAGCATAAAATCAGCTGAGACTTTTTAAAGATTTTATCTGTTTTTATAAGAAACAACATCTTTCATGTTATGACTCTACAGATGCAGTTGCAGCAACAACAACCTTTTCTCCCCTCATGACTGAAATCTCTGGAGAGACTTGGAAAGCGCCGCAATCCAAAATGCAAATAAAACTTTAATTACCATTTGGCTACACTGGCAACTCACAGGTGCAAACACTAGTTGCTAAATCATTCAATTACACACCAGAGCAGAAAGCCAAAGGTGTGTCTCTTCCTTCGGAGATGAATCAATGGCTGCATTGCAGTGAGAGGCAGAGGGGAGGATGATAGAAGGAAGACAAAGAGCATCCTGGGTTGTATCAATCATGCCAGGGAATATTTCCCCTGCTGTTGAACCAGATAGAGCACTACCTGTAATGTGGAAGAAAACCAACCAGCATCATCTTGGTGTTTAAGTGAAAATGGAAGATGAGTAAGCTTCTTATCATATTTTTCTTTTGGTAGATCAGCCTTCACAACTGTTTTTTTAAAAAAGATTTATTCATAGAATGTAACATGTTATGATTTGAATGTGAAAAGCAGCTTTTAGGTAACAATCAAAGGTTTTAAGAGACTGGTGCATTTTCTCTGCATTTTGTGTGCTGCAAAACTGAGGCAAGCGCGGCTAGAAGCAAAAAAAAAAAAAATTACTGAAGCAGCTGAATGACTGCCTATTCAAACAGCGTGTTCTTATTTAAATTCAACATAATGCATATATGTTATTGTCAGTTTGTGTCAACAATCTATTATTTCTTTACTGTTCAGATTTTATTATGTTTTGATGGTACAACCAGACTAAAGTTTGCACATCAATAGTTGTGGATTAGCAGGACAAATTATTACACGCAGCCTTTAACTGCCAGTCAAATGATGAGCTAATAGTTAGGTATTGGCAGGTAAACGACTTGGCTATAGTAAGAATGGAAGGCAGACATACATGCTATTGTGGTAGTATGTGAGTATTGAGATTTCTGTAGCAAAAGAAGATGTTGCCACCTGAGGAAAATAAAAACATAAATAAATTTAAAAAACTCCTGCAAAATTCCCTCAAAGATAATCATGTTTCCAAAAACATATTTTTGTCTCAGTGCCAATTTTAATCTTCCAGTGTGTAAGTGAATTAAAAAAAAAGAAGGCTACAGGAAACAGGTATCCATTATCATATCTGTCATTTAAAAATGACGCTGGACCCAGGACAGTTAGCTTGGCTTGACTGAAAACAGGAAACAGTGAAACCAGCCTAGTTGTGTCAAAAGCAAATAAAATCCCTCATTAGCCAGTCTTTTGCCAGGCTAAGATAACCATCTCCTGGCTTCATGAAAAAATCTGAGTGGTATCAATCTTCTCATCTAACATCCCAGCCACACTGCCTGCATGAGCCGTGCATGTGTGTAGCTGAACCTCTTGTATTTTTTTATTTTTTTTGCGCCCATGTTAACAGGTTAGAGCAGCCACACTGCCCACGTGAGCAGAGCTGCTGAAGCACAGCTCGCTTGCTGCCCAGCTGTGGCACATCTGAAGATCTCGCCGATTGTGACACTCATAGTTTCAGCAAAAACAGTGAAAATTGTGTTTCGGTAATAATATTGACATCATACCACCTTTTACCACAGTTTTACTGTCTAAATATGTCACAGACAGGAAAAAAATATAAATATTTACA
Source organism: Plectropomus leopardus (assembly GCF_026936395.1). Lineage (NCBI taxonomy): Eukaryota > Metazoa > Chordata > Actinopteri > Perciformes > Serranidae > Plectropomus > Plectropomus leopardus. Next base: position 25,910,550 of record NC_142187.1, on the reverse strand, counting down.
TTTAACTCAGCGCCGTCTGTTTCTGTTTCAAAATAAAAGCCCCCTTACAGCATTTCTATGGAAAGAATTCCTTCATTGGTTAACACAATTCTTTATACTGTATTATGAAGCATTTGCAGGACTGTGTTGCTGGCAATGCAGTGGCTTTAATGGTTCCATAAATGAGCGGATATTACAGCCTGGCTCAAAGGCTGCAATAAAGATAGGAGACCAGACGTGTTTACAAAAGTTAAAAATTAGATTTATTTGCAAAAAATAGCAATAGAGAACAGAATTAACATGTATGTCAGTAATCAGTTATGTGTGAATGTATGGGTGTGTGGAAATGTCTGTCAAAACCAAAACGCACAGCAGTTGTGCCAACAAGGGAAGAGAGAGTCTGTTGCAAGTTCGTGCCCTTTAATGTCATGAACCACAGCAAACTCAGGTGTGGCCTATGAGCCTAACGACACCCCTCTCTGCCTTGATCTGGATCCTACAAAGAACCATGGACCACCTGCTTCTGGTTGCCTATCCTTTTGTGGTGGAAAATGTATTTTTCTGTCTGTTCATGGAGAGGACTACACAATGGTGGATCTCTCTACAGGCAACATAAGCAGCCTGGGGATACTGATATTATCCTCCCCTGGACTGTCATCTGAATTTCAATTGAAAGATAAACTGGTACCCAAAACAAATCTTATGGGAATTACAGGTACAATGCGGTATGTATTTGTAGATCTGGTTTTCAATGTAACCTCATGTGCACACATTGGTCACAGACTTTGGCTTAAAAAAAAAAAAAAAAAAGGGCATCTGGTGTGTAGGATAGCTACAGGATCCTCTCATGTACCTCCACAGGGCTCCAAGAAAATCCTGGCAAAATTACTTTTCTGAAGCATAAATTACTGGAGATGTCCACATTTGTCCATTAAGCTTTTTTTTCAAACACGATAATCCCCCTCCTTAAGAACTATGGATTTGACGCACCTCAGTGATGCCAATCTTCCTTTAGTCATGCGTCACTGTTTTCTTCAAGGTGGTATAATTGGATTTGAAATTCACTTATCCCTACTCCAGCTGTTATAGATTTTCTTGTCACATTTATAAGATTGGTTATTGGTACACATTGTAGTATTCCCCAAAGCACAGTGTACAAGTGAATTGAGACAACTGTTTAAAAAAAATATGAGGAAAAAATAATTCAAGCAGACAAATAAAAGCTCTCAAAGCGCACCAAGCCCTAATGATTCAGACAGCTGTTCACCAAGAAAACTGTATGTTTACGTACTGTAAGTTTATTAATTGCTAATGCCATCAAAGTGCTGCTGGATTTGTGGGTTCTTTAGTTAAATGTTTACACCTAGGAGCCCAAATTTTCCTTTCTAAAAAATAAATTCTTTGCATTTCCTTGCAGTGTCTCATATTTAATAGATGTCAAAGAAGAAAAAGCCTCCTCCTTTGTTGGTGCATTTCATATCTTGTTATCATATAATGTACTAGACTGGATTCCAGAGGACAGCATAGTTCAGTAATAGAGCATGACATATGGAGGTGAATATGGATGAGGAATTGAATTAAAATGCTCTCTGAATATACGGCATATGTTTGTTTGGAAAGAGGGGAATACTGCTGTCACTGGCTCGCGTCATTCACAAACTGACACATTCCCAGTTGGATGAAGCTAACACTCCAAAAGTGCCAAGTAGCAGTGTGATAGTCGTGATGTCAAGCTCAAATATGTATTAATTTCTTGCACTGCACTTTTACTTCTATCCTGGTATTTTATACTAGTCTTAGTCTTGTCTTTATTTAATTTACTCTCGCTCTTAAATGGTGTTTTTAATTTAATTTAAATGTCCTTTTATAATGTGTTCCTTTTCCACATTGTCTCGATGCTTTTAATTTTATCTGTAAAGCGATGTGAATTGCCTTGATACTAAAATATGCTATAGAAATACACTTTGTTTGCCTAAAGATGTGTTCTCAGTTACATTTCATGTAATATAATACATATAATAATGATTAATGGTTGCATGTCATATACAACACCTGATTCAGAAGTAAAGTCCCATTGTTCATGTTATTTACTGCATTTTGAGTGACTGCAGCTGTCACAGGGACTGCACAGGGAGGGAGGCTGAACCTTATTTTGACTTTTTAAAATCAGTCAATTCCAATAGTATGGTCACTATCAGCCTCAAGCGTTCCAAGTTCGCTGGCAGACCGTTAGCAAACTCACTAGCTCTGAGAGTGTCATTTTCCCTCTTCAATCACTCTTCATTGAGCAAAATGCCAGGAAGCTACTGTGACTGCCAACAGTTAGCTCGCCAGCTACAGCAGTACATCTGTTATTCCACCACTTTGGTCCAGAGTGAATATCTCAGCAGCTATACGGTGGATTGCCTAAAATCTGGTACTAATATTCACTATGCCTAGAGAATGAACTCACTTTGGTGATCCTGTGACTTTTTCTTTGCCAACACCGTGAGATTAACATATCTGGCTTGGAGTGAAATGTCTTGACAATCATTATATAGATTTCTTTGACATTTGCTACATATACTCCTGGCCCCTTGAGGACAAATTCTATGACTTTGATAATCCCCTGACTTTTTCTATTGTGTCACCACCTGGGCAAAATAGCCACCTATTCAGTAAATTATTTAAGCAATCTCTAGATAAATTGGCATAATGTTTTTATAGGAATTAATCAACGCTTCCTGGTTCCTTCAAAACCTTCATATCCATGCAGCACCGGGCCCATTTCCTGCACAGTATATAAACAGATGTGCTTAGTTAATGATACAAGTGGTTGCTTCCTCTTCTTTGTGTGTATCGGAGTTTGTACATATGCAGATGTTAACAGGCACGTAACAACGTTACTTATGTGAAAGCTGACTGATGGGGGCGAAGGGAAGAGGCAGCAAAAGTGCTTAGACATGGTACGAACCCATCGTGCCTAATGTGAAAACAGCATTAAAGACCCTGACCCTGTGCTCCCAACGAAACTGAACTTTCCTGGCAGCAAAAAGAAACTAAACAACTACGCTTGGTTTTGTGTACCTTTTTAAAAGAGTTGCTTTTTTGCATTTTGCCCCCAAGCCAGAAACAACCTTATTTACTATGTCAGAATCCCACTGATAAAACTGATAATGCAAACAACTCTTGAAACCACACTGAAGAACCTATGAATCACTACAGAAAACAAGTCTGTGTTGAACATGTTACACTTCCTGAGGGAAGCAGATCAGTCCTATATGTCCTTTTGCTACATTCTGTTCACATAGCATCTCTCTCCAACATGAGCCTGACATCTCAAGGGAAGTCGACGCCTGAAGTCAGAGAGTTTTTATTCTTGTGGTACCTACAGTACATTCCAAACAGCACAGGGCAGATGGCAAGGGATCACAATTTAATGCACTGCATTGTCAGGGTCTAAATGATATTTGTGCTTCTTTTCATGATAAAAGTAAAGTGCTAAACTGTTTGACAGCCAAAGACAGAGCCAGGCAGTTTCACTCTTCGATTGTTTTAGTAGGGACAGGTTTTTTTTCTAGCTTGAACTTTGTGATGATGAATATTCACATCCCTGGATACAAGGTGGAATTGAATCACATGAACTGCAGCTATCATGAGTCTTAAAGGGATTAGAGACTTCACTGAAATGCCATCCACATCCCACACAGAATCACGCCACAGATTAAATACCAGCTGAGATGTGAGACCGGCTTTGTTAGCTTGAGGACCGTTGCATTTTCTCATATCTTGATGGTCAAAACCAACAATCTAAAGATGGTGTTGAGGGAAATTTCACAAATGTATGTACAGTGTATGATTCAGGCCATTGTAAGATTGTGTAGTTATACACTGCACTGAATTTTAGTTTGATTATATGACATATATGACATGTTTGAGGATCGATGTTTTACTTGGAAATGAATGCCTTGCAGTTGTTTGCCTCTGCAAACCCATCCAGTTGTTTTTAACAGTTTACATCCATTCCTGTGAAAACATGGATGCTTTACACCCATCTTCCCCACCATCTATGAAATCAGTGCAGTGTCAAGGTGGGTATTCAGGATTAATGTCATCATTTCCGAATCTGACCAAATGTTTTTGCAAAACATCATGATGCCACCTTTGAACTTTTGGAAATAAAATGTCATCATATTTTTATTTTATCCTTTCAGACATTCATGCTAAATTCTTTCATGATTAGTGTATAAATTCTTGAGTTATGACCAAAATTATGTTTTGTGAGGTCACAGTGTGCTTTACCTTTGACCTGCGACAACCAAATTCTAATGAATTCATTCTTGAGTCCAAATGGACGTTTGTGCCAAATTTGAGGCAATTTCCTCAAGGCCCAATAGAGATATTGCTCTCATGAAATGAGTTTGACACAAGGTCACAGTGATCGGTGACCACCACATTATAAGCACTTTATTGCTGACTCCCAGTTGACGTTTGTGCCAGTTTGAAGAAATACCCTCAAGATGTTCTTGAGATACAGCATTCACGTGAATGCCACAGACAAGATCACAGTGACCTTGATCTTTGACCACCAAAGTCTTATCAGTTCATCACTGACTGAAAGTGGGCGATTGTGTTAAATTTTAAAGAATTCCCCTGAGGTGATTATCAGGTTCATGAAAACGAGACAAATGAGGTCACAATGACCCTGACCTTTGAGCTATGACCACTAAATTACTTCATTGCTAAGTCCAACAGGACATTTTTGCCATCTTTGGGCAAATTTCCTCAAGGTGTTATTGAGATATCGCCCTCTTGAGAATGAAATGGAGATACGGGCGGACAGACAACACAAAAACATTGAATCTCCAGCCTAGGATATCACCACCAGGAGGCATAAAAAGACATTTAGTAGTGATCTTCTGATGAAATATGTAGGCATAAAATAGAAACCAGCATAATCATAGTGTTTACTAAAACCCATAATTGAACATTTTGAATGGAGAGGGATTAAAGAGCTTCACCATTAATTCAGTGCAGTCATGTTGCTTTTAAAAATTAAACAAACAGCACAGGAGAGGATCAAGAACAGTGGAGGTGGAGACAGGGTATTTAGCTGAGAGGAATTGTCTGATATACACTTGGGATGAATACATATTGATTAAAGCCTCTTTCTTCTTGTTTATTTTACTGCAAGACGATTAGAGAATGTTCCACAATTGAACACTTCGAAAAAGAAAACTCACTTAATCAAGGGTCTACCAGCCTTAACACAAAGAAATTAGGAACAATAGCAATCAGCAGCAAGGAATTTTACTCAAGACATTGCAAATAACCTGCACGCACATCAATTTTGAAATCATAGTTCTGGTGATAAAAGAAATAGTGAGGGGATAAACTCTGCTCTGATGGCACTGTTATGTTTTTAACATTTCTTCCAATTGTTCAGCCTCTCAGACACCCCGAAGTGCTCCTATCAGAAATCCACTTTAAGACTTCCTCAGTACCCTGGCCTGCATGCCTTCATTTCTGAGACAAGCGAAAGGAGAAATCTCTCGAATAACGACACCTCGTCAAAGATATGGGGAAGACAGAATTGCTCTGCTTATCATATGACAGCTCGTGGCAAAAGTATCACCTCTATTATCTATGATTTAGATGGTGAGGTCTTCAGCTTCATCCAGTCAGTTCTTCATTAAGGTACTGCGGTAAATCCAGATGATGATCGACCATGTGTGTGCTTCTCATGGCAGTCAGCGGAATTGGATCTTAGAAGTTATGGTATTTATTTATTTACATATACTTGTGGGACACGTTTGTTTGAATACAAATACTAGTGGTGGCATCACACAGTTGGTCAAAACCAAAAATGTGTGCTGCCACACCAGGTGCGGTCCAATCGACCGGCTGCATGTAATAACACTGCAAAAGGTTCGTAGTTACAAACTGAGGCTGCCCAACATGTTATCATACCACTGCAAAAGGTGGTTTTTGGTGTCACTGACAAAAATATTTGACGACTTCAGAATTGGAACTGACTGCGTATTCCAGTTGGCAGAGAAGAAAGTGCCAACATAGAACATCAACAATCTGAAGGTTAAAACATTAAAACATTGAATTAAATTATTATCATTCTCATCCTATCAAATGAAGAAAACCAGTTCAGAACCCAGAAATAAATTACAGACAAAAACCACCTCTTGTTTTTGTGGGTCACCATCCATCACAAAACTCTGTTAAAAATACACAAATCCATAAGAGAAAGCATGAACACTAAGGACTGTCTGATTCTCCTAGTAGTTGATATTTGTCATCCAGTCTTCACTGGGGATGTGTGTAACTGTGCAAATAATGCTTTAGATGAAAATCAAGAAGCTGTTTATCAAAGACCTCTAACAAGGACTAAACATTATTGTGGAGATCGCATGTCATCCAGTGTTTAAATTCACTGCTTATATTTCTAGCAAACCAGATAAATAAGCCCAGTTTATCCATTTAGTATATGTTCTCAGTTTTATTTCTGTCCCCAGGGTGCTGTTTGCGGGATTCTGAAGCATGAACTCATTTATTGCCACGATTAAATTTGCAACATTTTCACTCACACCTGGGAACACCACATGGCCAAGGTCTCCTGTAAACAGAGATGAGCTTTAATGAAAATGTTTACATTTGACATGATCATGTAATTTCACCTCAAATTAAGTGATGAGAAGCAGCAGATGTCTCAAGTCTCTAAAGATTTGAATGAAAGCACTGACAGCATTATGGTACAGCTTAATCTTCTTAGCTTCATGGACCAAGAGGCAGAATGTGGCATCATTACAGCTGAACTGAATCTTGAACTCCGCTTGGGTAATGTGCTTTGCTCTTTCAGTGTGTCTGCGCTCAGAGCACCCGAGAAGTGTCTGAAACTGACATCTCATGCAACATCTCGGAACAATTTCTGGCATTGTGACATGTATGATGCACACCAGAGTCTAAAAAAAGCCCCCAGGACCAAAACCATTTCACACAAGGTTAATCTGAGGCAGTGGGAGTGACATCCTGAGAGGCGGCGTCAGGCGATTTTTCAAAGGCGCACAAGGGCGCGTCAGCTCAGCAAGCTATATTATGATGAAGCTCATTGAAAGAATCTGCCTCCGGGAAATGAAGTGTAAACAATCAACATATTTCTTCATTCTCAGAGAGGAGATATACTGTCTGACATGCAAGCACATACAAGCAGCCTCACAGAGTGGCACTTTTCTTATTAGACTGTAGGAGCCTCTCTGCACACGACACCATCACCTCCAGCCTGGGAGGTTTTGTTTACTGAGTTACATACATTTAGATAGAGGAGAAATATATTTTCATGCCTCACCTGGCAGCGCTCTGCAACTCCTCTCCACTTTAAAATGCCAAATTGAGGAGATAATACCAAACTGGCAAGCACTATGAAATTACAAAGCATTGAGGAGAACTCTGTAAACAAAGCTTCACTTGTGCTGCCAGCAGTGCTCTTAAACTGGGTTTGTAATATGATTTCATGCTCAAAATTAAAATTAACCTTGCTTTCTTTTAGGGAAAAGCGATCTGTGAAATGCTGTTTTTATGTTGGTGTGTTATTGGATGTTTCCTTGAAGTTTCAGAAAGCAAAAGCAGTGGTGATTCTGACTCATAGAAACCAGAGGCCTGCTGTTCTAGAGGGTCCAGTTAAATTAACCCTGAAACTAGTATGCTTAGTATGCTCACTTTAGTAATGTTGTGGTCTAGGGTAGGAGGCTATTTTAAGGAAGTGAAGTTTCAAAAATAAGAAATAAAGTGAGACCAGGAACCTGCATCCTTTTTCATATATGTCTATTTGCATGCAGTGTATGATGAGAAAACACATAACATATATTGCAGTAAACCACAGGATGACATTCATTTCTTTATGTTCATCAAGAGGAAACATATTCCATGCAGATTACATTTCACACAAATCTCTAAACATTCTTAAATACCACGTATACTATATTGCAAAATGTGACTCTCCTCCCCCCTAAAAACGATACCATGGTCATTTAGGTCTAGACCCCAAGGAGCTATTCCTGTATGGTGTATAGCTGTTAATGACTTGATACTACACATATATCTATTTACCTTTTTCTTGTAAGCATAACATCAAACACAATCATTAAAAACTTTTTCAGCCAATCTTACTCTCTCCTGATTTAAATAAATTTGCCTGTTCTTGACCTTGTAGTGTACAAACAGTTTGCACTGCCTGTGCTTTAATGTGAGGAGGGACTGAAAGCAGCTTCTAGGCTTCTTTTAATTCAGTGTGTTTATGGTCCAGCTCAAAGATCACAGCAAACTAGAGAATTTTTATCTAACAAAGATTGAATCAAATGGGACTGGGAGGAAAACACACTTCCAGACTAAGGTTGAGCTAAATAAATAAAATATACAGAAAATCAAAAGTCCAACATAGCTCATGGTGGTGTCAGGAGAGAGGGAGCTGACAGAATACCTGGGTAGACTAGAGACAGTGGCCAGCTGCCTCCAGCCTTTGGCCATTATCAGACACACAAGAAAACAGAATGAGAATATGAATAAGATTTCATGTCATATTTCAGATGCCAATTTTTACTGAGCGATAGTGAGGATGTGCATACTACTGTTACTGTATGAGACCAGAGTGTGATTGCAAATAGCAGTCTGTGTTGTCTGCACTAACAAATCTGATAGCAATCGTGTGAGAGGATTTATTCAAAGAAGAATAAACCAGTGACAGAAAAAATAGATTTATTCAGATAGCACAATTTTTGAAGGTGCACTGGTATTATTCAACAAGAAACAAGTGCACACTGAGACTTTACAAAACAAAAACTGCAGCCAACAAGTCGTTTCTCATTTTCACCATAATAACTCACACGTCAGAGTCCCAAGAGTCCTGGTAATAACACAAAACTAGTAAAAGTCATTTCAGATCATCCACTTGAGCTCCGCCTTGCAAAAACAACCACTTGTATTAGCCTCACAGTGTAGGAAAAACAAAACACACGCAGACTGAGGACATGCATGCATATAAATAGACATAAAGAAACAGCATCAACCGGCATCAAAAGTCAAAGCTTGAGTTGAACTGAGTATATTTGTTGGGGTGAAAGCTGGAGGAAGCGGGTGAATATTCACTCTCCACCCACAGAGTTAGACTGGTCTCATTATAGAGTTGCTTCCTACAAATGCACTTTCCTTCTTAGAGTTCTCATTCCCTTGAACATGTTTTTTTTCTCTTTTTATGCCTTTACTCTGTCTTATAAACTGAACAACCTCAGGGTGTTTTCTCCTCAACACAGTCTTGTGTTTTTAGGGATTGTGGCACAAATCCACAAAAAAGGTAAACAATCTGCAATTTTTTTTGTATGCATTTCCAGTGATCAGATTGATTTCTCTTTTCAACCTTTTGAAACCTGGGCAAATTGGTTTGATTTCTCTCAAAAACATGGGGAGAATATAACAAGCAACTTAGCAAGACATGGCCCAAATACTTGCAAAAAAAATCAGAAAGAAAGTGTATTTATTTCATAAATGTTATATTTTTGTCTGCAACATGATTTTAAATATGAAATCATTATAATTATGAATATAGTTTTCTGGATAATTTCCCCTTCTTTGATAATTTTTGTAATAGCCCCCCATATTTTTAAAAACTAATTTTTAGGTAATTTTCTTGTCACCTTTTGCTAACGTCTTGCAATGTGTGGGACATTTCAGGGTTTGTGAAAGGCATTTGAATGCAGCACAAGAAAACTGATGATGATCCAGGTGTCAAAGATTTAATGTATGTACTATAATAAGAGTAATCAATAATAAGAGTTGGTTGTAGTTGTGTACTCATGGTGTAGCCAGGTGAAAAATCAGTTTACCACAAAGTGATGCGAGATGCATCAATAGCACGAAGCTGTATGTTTATCTGCAGTGCAACAGCAGAATTTGCAGCTTCTCTGTTTGAGCTCAGCTCAACAATATTCAGCTCTGGTGAACAATGTTAAGAAGATATGGGATTCCCTTCAGAATTTATGGACAGTGATAACACAGTGCATCCGTTGTGGCTCAGCATGGTACCAGAGCTCACACAGCGATGTGAGCAGACATTTGCAAAGATACAGTGACAACAGCTCATTTAGTTTAGCATATTCAGTACAGTACAGTAGCCTGCCTCAGCCCCCAGAGAGATCATTTACGGTCTTTTAACATGAATGTCTTTTTGAACCATCCGATGAACTGGCGGGTTTACCCACTTCTGTGTGTTGGCAGTGCCACTCAGTTCAGAGAGAGTGGTCAAAGGTTTTCCTCCATGAGGCATGTGTTCAACATGCCGTCATAGTGTTTTGTGGTACAGTGACTCAGAGGAGTGGGTCATATCTGCAGGGGTGCTGCCACAAAATGTACAGTTTCTGCTTGTAAAACACAAGTCACAACACGAGTCTGTGTTTAAAATAGACTCAGAACATTGGTTACATCCTTAAGTTTAAGCAACAAAAGTACATGGTTAGGTTTAAAAATGAACATCATGGTTTACCTTAAAATAAGCACAAATGTTACCAACGTAATGTGACGTAGGGTTAGATCAAATGATATATGTCACTAGCGTAGCATGCTACACATACTAGCACACAGTGCTGTCATTAAGATAACTTGGTTGACTTTTCATGTCACATGGGATATGAACAGCAGTCTCCGAACACGCTCTGATCACAAATCTTCTTCTATATATGATGTTTTAGGTATCCTTCTGCATCTTCTCTTTATGAGCCATGATGCCACTACTGTGATGTCAACAAATGCACATGGTGGGATGATGCTGTGCATGGTTATGTTTAGACAACATAAGCACTTCATCTTCAACTTCAACTTCAAACAACTTTATTTATACCAACAGGGCAGTTCAGTTTCACAGTCTACCCAGACCAGAAACAACACGCAACACTCAGCAGCAATAGTAATACATTAGAGAGATCAGTGCCTGGGCAAGATACACACAGGCAACTGGTATATTCCGAGCATACTGTCCCACACAAGGACCGGGCAGAATAAATTAAAGAAATAAATTTAAAAAAACAACATGATGTTCTGATGCATTGAACATCACTCAGATACATTCATAGAATGTATGTATGGGCTTTTCAGCCATGTGAAGAAAGAGGCCCAATGATAAACCAACCATGCAAGTAGAAAATAAAACAGTCATATAAAAAGACTACTGTCAACATTTAGCAGCCTGATAGTAGACGAAATAAAAGACTTAGAGTACTAATTTGTTTTTGTAAGGGCTACTTTGTAGTGCAAGCCTGAGGGCATTATAGCACATAGCAACCAACACCAGAACATCGACAAACACATGCTGGCAAAGATGGACAGGATTGGGGGAAGGAGGAACATGGTAAGGTGTAGAAAAAAACATCACATTCAGACAGGAATCAAACACTGGACTACTGCATGAAAGTCCAGGGTTTGTTGGACCCATCCACTACCCCTCCCACACCCTACAAGTGCCCTCGCTCTCCTTGTATTATCCTCCTTATCAGCATTTTAACCTGATACGGTGCTGTGGCATATCATACGCATGCGACAGGTTCCATTTGGCCAAATCTCAAGTGACACTGCCCACGTGTCAGGCTGAAGTGGCAGGTGCTATAGGGCCATAAGGCCATGTGGTGGCGTATAATAACAACACGACCAGTTCTGTCTGGCCGGCACTTCAACTGATGCCTTCAAGGGGCATATTATACGCATGCAAAAGGACCTTTTTTGGCGTTGGGATCGTACACTGCAAGCACGATCAAAGCAGCATTATTTAATGAGTTCAAAATAAGAACGGGCTGGTTCTCTTGGGTGAAAGTCTGGGGTTTGTTTGACCAGCACATCTCCCCCACCATCCATCGACTTTCTCATTCCTTATAGAACAGCAGTTGCTCTGAGTTTTAAAAAATGCTTCTCATACTGTTGATATTTGATGAGTAGAGAGTCATTGAAAGCAAAACTGTTGTTGATTTTGGAATATTAACTATGCTGGTATTTCTCACATTAGATAATTAGTAACATTAAATGTAAAATGAAAAACCAAAGTATGTCAGTATATATCAGTATGCAGTGTGCCGCCCCAATATTTTAAGTAGCCCCACCTGGCCACAACTGTGAAAAATATCTGGGGGCACCACTGCATGTCTGGCAGCAGCCCGTCTGCACTCAACTGCTCACATCCTCTGCCAAATGAACTGGGAGTCAAATGGCTACAATGAGCAGGGCTTATCACTTGTGCCACTTGAGTGGGGCTCAGTGTGTGACTACTGAGCTGCACTGTCAAACAGCTCTAAGCTTTCATTAAGTCACCTTGAGGCCTGTACCACTGTACATGTGGATATCTATTCAGCAGCTGTCATTTCATTGAGTACATTAAGTAGCTCAAACCCTTAGGTCATGCCAAGCTTCTCCGGGCGACTAAGAAGATCATTTTGCCCTTCTATACTGTAAGCATGTTAAAGCTTTATCATATCCTGCCAGTGTGCTGTATAATGTATAGGCTGGTATTTGCTCTTTATATTTAACACGTTATCACTGTGACCTCTTGCTGTATTCCGCCAAAGGTATAGTTTTGTTGTCGCTCATTTTCAGTAGGTTCTTCAAAGGCTCCAAATGCACTTTTGTTCTCCCCTTCCTGCCGCCTCTCTGCAGTAGGTTCCTCTGTGCCATATGCTTGCTCTCTGCCACTCCTCCACAAATTCTTTGGAGTTTGCCTCTGCCTTTGCTTGCCAAAGGATAAAAAAGTACCCTTTTTAATGTTGCAAAAAAGCTCACTTGTAGAAATGACATTGAGTCATTGGTCAACTAGACTCAAAGGGTGAAGGATTTCACATGCCAGTGGCAAAACCCCCCAGAAAAACAACACAAAAAATGTTTCTTTAATCTCAAGTGATTGATTTGTAACCATATCATCAGCCTCAGAAAAACCAATAACAATCACATATTAAATCTCGGCCTACTGTACATGTGATTAGTCATGCCCAGCCGGATGGAACTGGCTTCTTATCTGCAGCCTGTACTTACATTACCTGAGTCATCAAACACCCTAAGGCTTAGAATCACCCGAGAAATCCCACATAAAATCAACACTCTTTTATAATTCACCACACAATCCACAGATAAAATGAGTTATGTGGGATTAGGCTTAAATGCCTTTGGGGTCTCCAGATACACAGTCTCCTTCATCTCAGGCTCATATGCAAGTTTTGGATCGATGCAACCCTGATGAAATGTCCCTCATCTTAGTTCAGAGTGAACGCTCAGTTGTTCAAACAAAGGGTGGGAGTGACTGAAATCATGAAAATACACTGTAAATATAATGTCATGGCAGAGGGGAAAAGTTTCCCCTTGTTATTGCTATTTGTTCCGGAAATTCAAGTCTTTGCTGCATATCTTCATTACTGTGATTTGCAATTCCCTATCCTCCAGCGATAATTAGACCACAGTGCAAATTTTGCTCAAAACAATTTTATATGGTAATTTTGCAAAAAGTATGGATACATCACTACAAGATGCCCAAATTAGGTTTGCAACAAAGTATAAAAAAATGATCAGAAAACACAGATACAGTATTAATAATGCATAAAACTTCCCAAATAGCACTTTTTATTTCTTGTTTTTTTGTTTGGCTTCAAAGTGATAAGCAATTTAATGGGTATATTTTAGGAACTAAATGATATTTATTTGTGGGAAGGTTGGAAAAGGAGAGGGGAGAGTAATTATGTTTTTCTTTGGCTTAAGGTGGGGAGTGTAACTTTTCTTTTAACTTTTTCTCATGGAGTATTTATGTTTTAATTCCAATCTGGTCTCCTAGAAATGAACAACTTAATTGTTTGTCCATTCTCACTGTTATGACAAATGTACAAAGGTCATGATAAGACTTCACATTCTGTCTGTAGTCATGATATAACAAATTTACATGCAATGTAATGCAGTTTGATCTGAGTTCGAAAGAGAGGGACGGCTCTTGATCCGCTTCTATATTCTTTTCTTTTCACAGCGGCGGTCAGAATGAAAAAATAATGAAGTACAAACTGTTGTTCATTTGCTTAATAAGCTGGGAGATTTAGGAGGAGGATCACTTGCAAGATTGAGGGAAGTTTACCACAGTTCATTCATACGTTGTTATAATACAAAACTGGTTGAAAATCGGCACAGTATTCCTTTAAGGTTGGGGTATGATTGTGGTTTCTGTGAAATGTTAAGACATTGCAGACTTACCCTGTATTAGACCAGATTTGAAGAGTTCTGCTTAATTTTACATACATAGTTACAAATGCATTGTATGACAACATATCTAAATATTATTTTTGCATTAAAAACAAGATTGTTTCAACACCATAAAGCAGATATAAACAATCATAATAGCCGCATTCCTTCCTTTCTCCTTCCATCACTGAAAGCAGCTCAGAGGAACTGCTATGGGAGAATTCATTAACTTTTCGTTGTACTATTTATAGCAGGGGCAATTATAACATTGTTCATCACATGGTCAAGTCAACATTTAGATGTTGGACTTAGCTCCGGTGTGTTACAGATCTTTGAGTACGTGATCTGAAAGCACAGGGCGGTGAAATGAGATGAATTGTTACATTGGAAGCTTAGAGCAAGCTCAGAGAGAAAGCCTAACGCTGGTGAAAAGGTCATGTCTCAAATTTAACTGGTAAACAGCCAAAAAGTTTAAAGTATTGGAGCCATAATTTTGTACATTTTATGTATTGATATTTATATGGTTTTATATCTATGTATAGCTTTAACAAAAATCATATTTAGGAACTGTTTATTCTGAGCCTGAGGTGCTTTTATGCAGAAACAGACGGATATAAGGGTCTTTCAAGTTCATGTTCAAACACCAAATGTCTGGCTGTATTGACAAGCATTTATCCATTTGATCCAACGTGTTGCATCCTATGATGAAGGGTTTTAGTTTTCATGTGACATATACTGAAACCTTTTAAATCAAACAGAGTTGCAGGGAGGTGGTTGAGGTGGATGGCAGGCTGACAGTTTATGTATCCGGCTGAATCCACATTCAAGTGAACAGCGCAATTCTTTGTTAGAGAGGAGGGTCACTCAACCTTTAGCTAATTTGCAATTTTTCGGAAAAAGAGTGTTGGGAGTACTGAACTACATGCTAATTTTCATTATGGTCATAATTGTTTTCACATTCTAAAATCACAAATAGGCTGTTTATGTGAAAGGGGAAAGCAATTTATCTAATTTTCATCTTTTCTAAAGCTATTATCACTGAAGAGTTAAAAGAAAAAGAATACAGGACTGAGTGTGTGGAGTCATACCTAGTTAGGGCAGTCACACTAAATTATTTGGCTTGTATTTTAGCCTTACTGGGTGGCTTGATGGGGAACTTGTACTTAATTTTATCTGTCATCAAAGGCGACTGCCATCACCTAAAAAATCAAGTGTTTGTCTTAAACCCTTTTTACACCTTTCATGGTGATATGATACGCCGACAGACAGCACCAGCTCGTAACACGGCTGGATGGAACCTTTCATGGTGTAATGATATGCTGCTAGTCAGCTGGAAAGCAACTGATGCAGCAGTATGATCCGCAGGCAGGCAGCATCAGATGGCGGAACCTATCGTGGCCGTATGATATGCCGCTGGATGGCGTCAGGATAAAACGCTGCCAATAACAATGTAATATAAAGCGCTGGTAGGTCAGGTGGGCGGGTGGAAGTGGTGGTGGACAGGTCCAACAGAACCCAAACTTTCACCCTGGAGCTCGGTGTTTGCTTCCTTTATGAATGTAGAGCCAGACCATGATGTTTTTTCTAAACCAAACCATGTGCTTTTGTTGACATCCCACCATTGGTTGAAGCATCCCAAAATGTCAACAAGAGATGCTGGAGGATATCCAGAGCATAATATGTAAATGCGAGCATTCACTGACAATGTGGTGAAATGTGTGACTTGGGATGAGAACCTGTTGTTTATATAAAACTGTGAGGCGGCAAAATCGTACCATTGTCTTGCCTTGAAAAGTCAATGTAAAAGGAGTTATTGAGACCCAACAGAAAAGGAGAGCTGAGACTTGTACTTTGTTTCGTAACAACAACTGATGAAATGATACAAGGGCACAGTGCTTTGCAAAAATGAAAAAAAAAAACCTTTAATAAATGGGCTTAGCTTTAATGCATTTCAACTCAAAGTCGTCATTGGGGCAAATATCTTTTGATTTGAAAAGTCAAATGATTTTTTAAAATGCTTAAAACAAATTTTATTTTTGTTTTCTGGATAACATACTTATACTTTTTGTGGTTGTGGAAATAATAGCTGTCTTAACTCAGGAACAATTGTGGAGATGGCATGATGCTGTTCTAATGTCACAAAACCACTTAGGGGGGTGGGTGAGGAGGAGGGTTGAGTGCATTACTGTAATTGTCTCAATCTGACATCAGAAACCATTGTTTGCATCCTCTCCTACCAACAATCAATGTTGAGTGTTTCAACAATGGCTAATCTTTACCAGCTACATATTACCTGCACTTCGTAAACCCTTAACTGGAGGTTAAGGATTGGGTCATTTCAAAAGTCAGTGTCAAAGACCACCTACAGTGTTTTGTCGTCAATGTACAGGATAAAAGCTTGTTGCATCAAAGTCAAGTCTTTGAGGTTTGATTTTGTATGTTAATGTCACATTCAACAGACAGCCATTCAGCTTAGGCTTTAGAAGAGTGCGTACAAGAACATCAGAAATGGTCAATTCTAATCTTTTTTTTTTCTATTTAAAACATTTAAAAAATGATTGCTTTTTGCTCTTTGGCAGCTGTGGTTAAGGTTAGGAATAGACTGTGATTATGGATAAACTATGGTCATGCTAGTTACAGTTAAGCATCTAAAACATTTAGCTGTAGGCCTAGTGTGTAGGATTTAAGGGGATATATTGGCCAAATATAATATAATATTCAGAAAATAGATGTGTTTTTATTACCTCAAAAATAAGCTGTTTATATGTACATATGGAGCAGACTTTCTTTCACAGAGTCCGTCATGTTGTTCTACAGTAGCCCAGAGGAGACAACCAAACAATGGCTCAGCATAGGACTATTCGCATTTGGCACACAGGAGAAGTTTCAGTCGGTTCCAATCTGAAACCTCAGCATTAAAGCCTACACACCAGACCTTTAAGGTTAAGGAAATATTGTGGTAACAGTTAATAATTAATAGCAGGTCTACGGTGGGATATGATACGTGAAATGAATATGCGACACCTCCATCTACCACCCTGGCATCCACACCCCTATTTCCTGCTTTGCCTCATATATGACACGCTAAGTCCTGTGTTGGCACTAAACGCACTGCAAATTGTGAAGTGTGTGCTTGTCCAATATGGTTTAATTCCAAGGCATACATGCCTCCATGGTGTGTTAATCACAATTACCTGGAAATTAGATATTTTTACTGACAGGACACAAGCATGCATGCACCCCTACACACACACACACACAAACACACACACACACACACACACACACAAATGCACACATACACCCACACACACAGTAAGTCTAGAAGTGCTAAATCAAAGGCTAGCTTCAGACTTTAAGAGAAAAGCTTGTTGGAAAAGTCAGTCTAACTCGCAATTTGTCAAATATTGATGCATGTTCAGTGGCCTTTGACACTGAGTACCGAGGCACCCCACACAGCTTTTTTTGGCATGCCAAGCAACTGCCGTAGTACAAAGACAGATTAAGTTAGCATTAGTGGGAGGAGCAGTGTATTGGTCAAACACACTTCAAGCTTTCACCTCAAAGCTGCTGTGTGTGTCCTGTGTAAAAGCAAAAGTCAACCAAGTCATTTTAATAACACTGTAATGTGCTAGTATATGTAGTATAATACACAAATCCTTAGCAAGAAACACACTTATTATCAGCCTAACCATGGTGGTGCTTTGCTAAACCTAACCACTGCCTTTTGTCAATGAAAGACAGTAAACTAAAACACTTTTTTTTTGCTTTTTTTTCAACAATTGTTTTAAGTTTATTTTGAAAAGAGTTTGCACGCATGTAGCAGAAACTGTACATTTTATGTGAAAATGGAAGTTTACTTAAAAAGACACAATGCATGTATCCTGAATTGACTGAAGGAGAAGAGTGCCATAGTTTGATGCTAAGGGCCAGCAACCAAACACTGATATGCGAGGAGGTGGGAGTGAGAATGTGTCATGAAGGAAAAAATGGGGAGGTTTACATTGGCTCAAGACATTAAGTGTAGAAAATTGTAAAGAAAACCAAACAAACTAAAAAAACAAATGTGCATTTCAAGAATAAGGCAAATAGTCATATTAGAATAAAAAGCAATAACTGCCCCAGGGTAGACCTTTAATATTTTTTACCCTGATGAAGACTGTCTAAAGTTGAAAAGCGTTGGTCTATCCATGTGTGAATAAAGAATTTTTTTCACCATAATCAGAGTGCCTCAGCTGCCTTTCTGGACTACCAGCCAACACCTCTACACTGAGCTGGGACAATAATGGTTTTTTATTCATATAAGAATGCGTTATGTTGGATTAAAGGTAAAAAGCAATTGTATATGATTCAGCACTTGCAGATACATATCCCATAATAAGGGTTGACTTCACTGACATTTTTATTGTGTTGCATCTGACTCAAGATGTGATAACAAATGTATTCATCTATGTATGTCAAAGGCATAGGCAAAGTGGCCATTATTCCTTTTTTGCACTGTGCACATGATCTGCCTGCTTTTTCATATCTTCAGTACACATTCAGAATAGATCTACAGGCATCAACAGGTATGGGTTATGTACATTTTTATTCTATGGCTCACTCACTCTCCCATCTGAAATCAACGTCTTTTCCCCCCATAAATAAACAGGACGGGCGGTTGGCAGGTGTGATATGTCATAATGACCATGCCCATGATCTGTCTAGTCCGGTGTGTAGGCTGTCTTTCACGGGGCTGCTACAGCACGTGGATGGAGGAGCGAGTGCGCGACTGTGATTGGCCAGGCACGCGGTTCCCAGCGGGAGCACTAGGCTCCCTACTTGTCATTACTGTTGCTCCGATTCACAAGCCCATGAACACCGCTGGGCGCACTGTGACCATCTCTCCTCGGACTTGGAATTAATCTTACATTTTTTAAAGCGGCGGCTCGCACCATGGAAGCCACTATTTATCAGATCATACTTGGGGAGCTCGGGGACCTAAATTGTAGTTTGATAGATGCTTTTCAAGACACTTTTTTGGAAAACGCTTCATTGTCATTGCTGAGCGCTGATGGTAAGATGGAATTGCTTCTTTTTTTGTTGTTCAATATTGAGAGATGTTGCGGCTTGGATAACGGAAACTGTAAGCGTCCGCGTTTCTTTTTTTTTCTTTTTTTTTTTTGTTGTTGTTGTACTTTATTTTTTGCCTCCTAAAGGTTTATATTGCAATGCCACAACCGATGAGATTGGAACCTGCTGGCCGCGGAGCAGCACCGGGAGGATTGTGGAGAGACCCTGTCCTGAGTACATCAACGGGGTGAAGTACAACACCACCAGTAAGATATTTAGCTGTTGCAAAAGTTGTTCTCTAAATTTATTTGGATTAAATTATTTTTGCACGTGCAAGAGAAAAAAATACACACTGTACCCATCTGGCTTTAAAAGTAAAACTAAAATATCATTCTTAGTAAAAAAAAAAAAAAATGCAATCTCTGCTTCCTAATTATAAGCATACACTCAGCAAACACAGAATAATGTGCAATGTAGATGCTTTTTCACGCTGAATAGCTGTGTTGAATCCCCTTCTGCTCTGATGTGGAGCAGTGATGACAGTGAATCTCAATGATCATTACACCTCATGACACTGCAACAGCTGCATCAGAATGAGCCAGTGTGCTGCTTAGGCAAAGGACACAACTCTCCACAAAATCACTTGAAAAGTCAATGAAATGTGTTGTGATAATGTGCCTGGTCAAACTTGGACAATACGGAGATGTTTGTAGTGCAATTATGGTAGCATTTTAAAGAGGAGAAAAAATGTAAAAACCCTCGAGATGCACTGGAAAGATTTAAGATTACTTTAATATGGTCCTACAGTGAAGTTTGTCTTGGACATCTGAAACATACTCTGTAAGTGCATTGCAAGTGCAGACATTAAGTACACTAAGGAAACGCTGCCCCCCCATTTTACACCCTCCTTTTATCCTGAGTTTCATTGACAAAATGATGAAAGAGTTTTCATGCTTATTCAGGAATTTCATCTTGTATTTGATTATAATTCTAACCATATAGTGTATATCTGATGGGAGCAGTTGGTATTTTGAATACAGGACATGGGAGGAGTCTGTGATATTTTTTTTAAGCCTTATCTATGGTTTTTTCATAGTGCAGTGGTTCCCAATTGGTCCAGTAATGGGAACCAGATTTATCCATAGTCATTACTCAAAGTTCACATATTATACATTTCGGTTTTATTTCACATGTTAACAACATGTTGGCTAAGACACAAAAAATAAAACATTGAATTCACAGTACTTCAAAATAAAGGGTGTTTTATACAAATTTGACATATTCACGAGTCACTTGCGGTCCATTAAGAAAGAACCTGCAACCCACCAGTTGGGAACCACTGTCGTAGAGCATCTGGGCAAGAGGCTGCTCTCTTACAATTACTATGTGGAGTAGTTTGTTTGTAATTTTAACTTATCTGATAAATGATAAAACTAAGCTATAATTCCGTAATATAATGTCTTCCACAGCATGATCGAATCAATCATCTAATTGTGTGCAGCCCCAATGAATCAATTATGCCGTCAAATCACCTTTTAATAGCATTAAATAACTTATTTAGACTAAATTTATCAGGGAAATGAACTCTTGAACCACCATCAAGGTGATAAGAACTACCTAAAATGACAAAAACCATCTTTGGGAAAAAATGCATTTGTACTTTGAGTTTTTAGTTTGGCCCGCCTCCTAACATGGGGGAGGCAGGCTTATGACTTATACTGCAGCCAGCCAACAGGGCGCGATTGAGATGTTTTGGCTTCACTTTTGGAGAGCTGTTATTGCGTCAATCTTTATATAGTCTACAGTCTGACCCCAAACACTCTGAGTCTGCACAAAAAGTATGGGAGAGTCTAGGAAATAGGACTTTGCAATACTGGTCAACAATCAGAGACGGAAATGAGAATTTCATCATAATGGAGGTAATCCATCTCAGGCAGTATTGGACAACAGTTTTACCAGAATGCATTGCAGTCTGTTAGTCTGTAACAGGATTGTCAGCTGGGCAGCCCCATTTTCTGGCCACTTATTCTGGTACAGGGTTCATCAGGTATCTGCCAGTCACATATGTTTTGCTGAATCTCAGGCTGAATTTATGGCATTGCAACTTCACATAATCACACTTGTCAATCAGTGTATTCGTTATGACTGTGACCTGATGAATATCCAACTGTTGTTTATTCAAATAAATGCGTGGGTTAGAGTCAGTGTGCAGCATTTTTTTTCTTTTTCTTTTTTTTTAATTTTAATTAGCTTCACTCCAACATCAAATTTTGACACCAAGTTGCAGCCAAAGTCACTGCCGCTATCTGTAGTTGTCACAGTAATAATTTTTATCTTGCTGTTTTATTCTGACAATAAGCTGAAGGGATGGTTTTTATCTGCTGGCTCGAAACACTGAGTAATTCCAAACCCAATCTGTACCAGCCAACAGTCTGACCAAGTGCTGAGAACAGCACATCACAACGCTCCACCACACCAACAGTGTCGCGTTATGTAACTCGTGTATTAATCATAAGGCTGATGAAGTTTGTTGACACACTCAGATTTACAGCATTAATTTCAGAAAACAACATCAGAAAATGCCTCCTTCAATGAATGCACTGAGCATGAAGGTTCAGGGTGACAGAGTGAGTGTCCGAGGCTGGATTTTTCATTTAACATGGCTGTTATCTCTGTAATCGGCTCAGGTGCAGTGTCATTTACCCACTAACCCCCCCAACACAGACACTCTCACACACACACCTTGTTGTGTGCTTACTGCATTGATTCACCCTTTGCTCTGCCTGGTGCTCATTATTAGTCGGGCATGCCTGGTGGTTTGATGCACTGTGTGTGAAAAGCGCAGTCATTTGCCATGACAACATGCACCCTCTGAATGTATCCCTCCATTCGCCGACACCTTTGTGGATCGATGTCAATTTTTTGACATGTTGAGGATTAGATATTGAAGTGAGATGGCAGAGACTGAATATTTTTGAAAAAATGATCTTCCTATCAAACAATATGCTTGTCAGATGGAGTTTAATGGCACTTTTTGTTTGCTAGAGGTGATGATATAATTGCACTACGCTCTTGTTGCCACTTGCTGTTTTTAAACAGATAAAATGGGAGAGAATGAGTGCAAGAATGAAATGAAAATTAAGTCACATTGTTGAACATATTGCAGCTCTCACATGGGTACAGTAATCGTTATTTAAAGTGTTGACTTACCTTCACCTCAGATTGGACTGTGAAAAAATTCATTTATTTTGCTTGTTCGCTAGAGCTCTCAGTGTGGTTGCATACAAAGCAGGTAAGAATATGAGATGGTTTTACAATTTGTCATTTTGCAGTTACACAGTATTTACTAAAAGCTTCTTTCACACACTGACTGCAATGTATTGGGATTTTCTGTTGTCCTGCTGTAGCAGAAGGTAATAGACTTTTGCATTGTGTGGAATTTTCAGAGCCACTGAGGCAGACTGGATCAGCTTATCTGTCTGTGATCGACTGTCACTTTTTAAAAAACACAGAAATCACTAACAGGCGGATGAGAGTTTGTTGTGTGGAGCTCTTTAGTGAAGTTTTGATCATGTGAGAGTGTTACAGTCTCTGTAGATTGTTGCAGTGATGCATACAAGTATGTAGTGTTTAGGGAGGTTGATGGGAATGCAGTGTGATGTGTGAAAAACATTGCATACTTAGCCTTAGCATGTACTTACATAAATAAAAAGGGTTTAATCTGGCCAAGTCTGTGGTACTTAAAGTAGTCATCTAGGGCAGAGATGATGTTTGACATTTTGGGAAATATTTTTATTCACTTAGCTTAGTAATGAAGTGTGCATGTTGAATGATACATAGCCTATAGCTTTGTTTCATTTGCTATGCCTGTGTCACATAAGATCATGTTCTATTACATCTCTATGCACTGTGAAACTCTGCTGGCCACCAGTAAATCTCCACGTGCACATCCAACGTAGTCGGCAGTAGAAAATATTAGCATTTTGTGTTTCTGCAAACCACAAATACATTACATTTGCATGTTTTATGTGTGTCACATCAACATTTCTAATGTGATGTAATGTATAAGATTACTTCCAGTCGTCTGGAGGTGGAGAGGGTGATGGATGGGGTGTCGCCTATGAGATGCTTGAGTGGCAGACCAGACCACTGTTCCATTAAATAATAAAAATGGATGTATTTGTTAAGTCATTGCTGTGTTTTCAGCTGCCTTTTTTTGCTCCAAATGGGGGTGTTTTGAAGCAACCCTTCGATAAGGAAAGTGCCATGAAAAGCGGTTGCTTTTTCAGTGACATTGCCGGGACTGTGTCCCTCGAACGGGGGTTTAAGCTCAAACACAATTATTTCCAAACTATAACCAAATGTTTGTTGTACCTAAACCTAACCAAATGTTAACCACACTGTTGTTGAGATGTAAAGGTTCAACGTAGCCGCTACATACAAATATAAAGTAGCCATAGTTTCAGAGATGTATAAGCTCTTATGCTGGTTGGAACATCACCAAGTCAAACTACTCCCATTAGTGATAATGTATTTATTTTCACTCTAGTTTCAGTTGAATCAGTGGTTCTAAACCAGGGGTCTGGGGACCCCCAGGGGTCCTTGAGGGAGTTCTAGGGAGTCCCCAGAAAAATGAGGCATAGTTTTCTTTCACTATTTAATACATCTAAGCCTAATGAAGCATGAGTCACGAGGACCCACGCTCAATGTTAGTATACGGAGACAGATGGAGCCTTCTGTACAGCCTTATTCCATAGTTGTACACATTTGCTGAAAGCTTATAGATACGGATGAAACGGAGCAGTACCACAGGAGATTGTGGGGTCAGTGGAGCATTTTTCAAGTGAAATACAACCATAGAAGTAAAGGAGGGCATTAAAAAATGCTTAATGGAACAATAATACGGTGAAAAGAATTCTACATCTACATGTTGCAATGTATTTAATGGCCTCATAGCTCATTGCCGTCAACAACGCTGCCTCAATTAAAAGGTTCATTATTACGACCTACTCCACTGTCGCCTCATTTGTTGATGTCAGAAATTTTTGACTCCGCCGTCTAGTGCCATCTATTGGCTGTATCTGTGCCATCATTAAAAAAAATGCAAAAAAGGGCAGTAAATGTTTAAGATGGATATATCTGTCTTGTATGTAAAGGGAGTATGAGCCTTAAGATCAACTATTCGGGTTTTACTTTCTTTATGGTTATCTCCGCAGTTGTAGTTATTTGTAATAACTGGTCTCATTCATAAATAACAACCAACATATATTCAGATGTAGGTTTCTTGAGCAAAATTTTATCAAATTGGGGTCAGAGACTTAATTTCTATCATTTCGAGGTCCTTGATGCAAAAATTGTTGAGAACCAATGAGTTAAGTAATGCCATTTTTTGAGTTACGGACAAAACACAATGGAAATAAAATTAACTAGATTCTATTGATTATTCATTAATTGTTGAATTTTAAAGACATCCAGTCTGTATTAGGGTGAATGTATTAGTGGAACAGAAAGGAAGCCTTTACAAAACTCTTAATAGTATAATTAATTCATCAGTCACAAGATGCTGCATGTTTTTACAACAAAGTGACACAGGACCTGAGACAGAGGCGTGTGTCTTCATTCTGCAGGGTCACATTAGCAGAGCCCATTTTCAGCCGCAGATGTATAAAAATTTAAAATCACAAAATAGGTCAGACTAAGAATAGAAGTAGGCCCTAACATCACATGAGCAGGTGTTAATTAAAACGCTGCAGAGTCTGAAATAAGAAAATTCATTTGATTTGAAGCTACAGAACACTGTTTTACAAACTGAAGCCTAACTTTGTGTTTTTGCATCTCTTACTTTGGCCACATATAGTATCGGACCCAAGAGACTAACAATACATTATCTTCCATTTGCCTCCTTCGGATGTCTCAGACCTAAACATTTAATGCTATAGGCCTGCATATTTGAAAAGCATGACCCAGAGTGGGCCACTGTGATATTTTAAGACAAACCCCTGTGCTTTGTGTTTCCAGTTGTTGAACACCGGAGGATATAAATGCTGTACCTTGTAGTTTTTTTGTAGTATTTTAAAATGAAGAGCTGACTAAGTTTAATGTCAGCAAAATGTTGCAATTCTCTTACAAAAAATCTGAGGTCTCACAGACTTTACAGGCCTGTTCAGGTGAGGTGCTGTAAATTCCTTTCTGTTTCGTCAAGCATACATTAATATTAATATCTGTGCAGAGTGGCTTAAGAGGTTTATGCATTTTTAAACCTTCCTGTGTCCTTTTTTTTTTGGTGATTTTATTCAGTTCCCTGGTTTACATGAAATGCACATCACCACAGTTGAGGCAGATGTGGTTTAAGGTCATTCATTGTCTCTGCTTTGTCACTGCTATGTGACGTGCCTTCTGTCAAGCCTCAGGCACAGCATGATGTTCACAACAGTATAGATGAACGATATCATCACCGATGTGTCAGTTTTTCAAAGTCATGGCGTTATCTCAGTGACCTGTGTGCTCTCTTTGTTCAGTGTAACTGTGATTATTCAGCAAATCACATTTCTTCTTTGGTAAACTCACTTCATCCTTGTGTGTCCCCAATCATTGTCACGGGAGACATCCTGTCAGCACACAGTGTACTTTCAACATCGCTCAAAGTCAAAATCGCCGCTTCTACATTAGAACTTTATTGATTCTCTTATCGGGATTAATAAAGTCTGAGACACATTGGCGCCGTGGTGTATCAGGTACA
Source organism: Plectropomus leopardus (assembly GCF_026936395.1). Classification (NCBI taxonomy): domain Eukaryota; kingdom Metazoa; phylum Chordata; class Actinopteri; order Perciformes; family Serranidae; genus Plectropomus; species Plectropomus leopardus. Next base: position 25,884,548 of record NC_142187.1, on the reverse strand, counting down.
GAGAGTGAGAGGGAGAGGCTGCAGGCTCGCATGTTGGGGATACAGCTTGGTGCTTTATTTGAGATTAGAGGTGAGTCTGTGGAACATTACCTTGTCTCTTGGAGGCAAACATGAAACTGAAATAGAGCTGTGAGTACACGGAGCCCTGCGTCATCACTAAACATAAAAATTGGAAGCTATTTTTGAAGTTCACAGGGATGCTCTCTTTAGTGTTTTTTTTTTTTCATTATGTGTGGAGAAAGCACCAAACATCTGCATAAAACAACCATATTTTCCCTTAGTAAACATATTAATTGCAATCATTAAGAGGCTTAAGGATGAAATCTCTTATCAAAATTGTTCAAAAGCTACTTATGACACTGGAGGACAGAGCCGTGGCCACAAATCTATTAAAAGTTGCAGAGCATGTAGTGTGAATCACTGGGAGGTTTGGTTGTGTATATGGGTTGAAACTGATAACATTTGACTTATACCAGTGATATTATCAATGCTGCTCATAGATCTCATTCCATTGATTTCCTTATTGATTCCTGATCAATTTTCTGTGTGTAAAAAAAGGAAGATTATTAAAAAATAAGAGATTTACCCTTGGTAATGGATGTGCTGCTCAGAATTAAGAAGTTGAGGATATTTACTTAAGCAGTGTAAAATAATTCCTTATGCTTGTCAAATGGCTACTCAATGTCCATCAGCATAATCTAATGACTCACTGTTTACCATTTAACTGAGTCTAAATGGATGCAATAATGTTTTGCATCTTCTTATGTGTGAGCTTTCATGTCCCCAGCATTAAATTGTTCAGGATAAAACCCACCTGCATATACAAAGTGCACATTCAAAATTGGATTTGTTGCTTTCAGATTTCCCAACCAGAGAACCTCTTATTTTATTCGTTTGATGCAAGTGACCTCTTGTGTGCAGTTTCTTATGCAGAAATTGATGCCATTTTTCCTTCCAGTGATGCACCAAAATCCTCTGTGAAGTAGCTTTCCTGCAGTGAATGTATCCCCTTGAAACCTTTGATCCACTCTCCACGGTGAGAATCGTTAAGAGGTTAGTCAGTCAGCAAATTCAGGTCAGCATGTGTGTAGCAGACATTTCATTGGCCATTGCACACCAAGAGCCCCAGGAGGTCAAATCAGCACCAGGATCCCCAGGCTGCACACACCACTGGCTCAGCATCCACACATACACTTCAGTGCAAGACCTGGATGGGCACTTTTAACCTACTGAGCAATGTATACATCAGTGGTTTTTATCGATGAGAACTATTGGCTTTTAATTTTTAGTTTTGTCTTTAAGTGTCATTTAACCCTTCGAAATCTTGGTTGATAACAGTTTTACTGTGCTGCATTCAGACACATTTTACAACCTTTTTGTCCCTTTGAAAGCTGAACAAATTGGTTTGATTTATTGTGAAACATGAAAAAATGCAAAGACCAACTTGGCAAGAAATGTGACACAAATTGCAAGGATTCAGGAAAAGGTGACAAGAACATTATCCAAAAAATTGTTATAACAAAGAGGGGGTGGTTATTTGAAAGTTATCCAAAAAATTGGGAAGAATGTCCAGAAAACTATATTCATAATAATTTCAGAATTAATATTATCTACATAAAATAGTATTTTTTAATTCACTTATATATATATATATATATATGTATTTTACTTCTTTTGTTGTAACTTTTGTGTAATTGTAACTTTTTTACTTTTTTTTTAAATTTTTGGGCCAGTCTTGTTAAGTTTCGCAATGGCGTCTCCCCATATTTATTTTGAAAGAAATCAAACCAATTTGCTCAGGTTAAGTAGGGTTGATAGCAGCTGCAAAAGGCATATTAATCAACTCCCAGTCTTATTGTAACACTTTCTTCCTCTTGCAAAAAAGGATTATACAATATATTCTTCATTATTGATCAATGGGTATTTTGTGGTATTTTACAAATGATTACTGGAATCGATACACACCTTCCATTTGTTTCTGAGATCACAAAATCGCCAAAGGGGCTTTTTCACACACAAAAATTTAAAGGATGGAACAGCTTGGTTGTAAAAAGAGCCTAATATCTCAGCACCCACTAACAGAGGTAGCATCAGTCTCAGTGGTATCGATCAACAACACTTTTAAATCCTTGCAGTACTGAAGCCACTCTTTTTCTATCCCTCTTCTGCAGATGCTTTGCCCTCTAATTTGTGACAGTCGCTGCTGCTCTCATTGTCAGACAGTTTTAAAATGTGCTTTTGTATCTTATATCATATTCATAGTTACTTGTGTTTTCAAATATCTCTTTCATGCCTCTCCATGAAGCTCGTTGTTGGTTTTGCATTTGACCTTGTTGCCTGAAATTAGGCGTTCTCTTTAGGTATAAAGTTAGGGAAGAGAGGTTTCCTTTGCCCAACACAACAGTTTTAGTTAATTACAATTTAAGTTAATAATTGGTTGCAGACTTTAACTGCAGAATGGACACTGTCTATTCTATGTAAATGACACCTCTGATTCATTTACAACAAATCTGTATTAACATACTAATATATTACATTTGTTTTCTATATCTGCACCTGGCAACAAGCACAAATGGTTTCACAGCTGACGTGAAAATTATTCCTGACTTCGAAAAGTTTTAAACTGCATCTTGCGGTCTTTTCAGCGATTGCAGTTTTATGGATGCCTTTTGGCAAGTCAAAGTGCTTCTTCATGGTTAGTTAAAGATTATGGTCCAGGTTTGTTTTAAAAGGTTGACTTGACCGAAAGCACCTGCTTGCCAGAAGAAAATGTTTGTATTGTATGTTTCTGCAAACCTCAGACACATTTGAACATTTCATATGTGTTATATCAATGTTTCTAAAGTGACATAACCTACAGTATGAGATTTGTCATTGTGAGGGAGAGAGGATGGTAGATGGTGTGTCACCTAGGCAAGACAGCTGTCAAGCTGCAGACAGACGGACACAGTTCAAGACCAACCAACAACAACACAGGTTGTATTGTAGCTTGTCATTGTTGTGCTTCTAGCTTCAATCTTGGGTGTTTTGTAGCTACTCTTCTGTGTTTTTCCATTGGCTTTTTATAGCTCCAAATGTCTGTGTTGTTAGCGATCCATTGGTGGGAATTTTGTCACAAAAAGCAATTGTTTTTTACAGTGACATTGCTGTGTTTTTTGCAATAATATTTCCCCCCTAAAAAGTGTTGAATTACATAATTTCGACTATTATTATATAAAAGTGCACTGGACCGACACAAATGATTTTAATGATACTGGCCAGACCTCAAATTGTTTGTTATTGCAGTGACCTGCAATAAATGATGTGGATAAAATACTTACAAAATGTGACAGCATGCGCATGCTTTTTGGTGTGTAATGTGGAATAATATGGCCTCATCATCCAGACATGCTATCCTCAATGTTTGGCTTGTTAGCTTCCCTCAGGGACACAGACTTTTAGCACACATCCTTTTGCTCATTTTCTCTCTCCAACTAACTTCAGTGCTGCTGTGAGGTCTGACAGGAAACACACTGGCAAGCGGTTGAATCTATGAACTACAATTGTAGTTGTTCCTAATGTGTCATGAGGGCGTGAAGAGAAGCAGGAAAGCTTAAGAGACACAGCTGTGAGTGGAAGTCTACCCAGTGCATCCTCCTCAGGCTCTGTTTGCCTGTCTGCTTCAGTGGTTATCACTCATGGCACAAGGCTTATTTCTGAGAGAGACTCAGTGTTCCCTGCCAAACAAGAGGAAATAGACTGACAGTTACCCAAACTCCAATGCAATTGCTCATGGTGATGCTTGAAGTGCAGGGAGGCTATTAGTAATACTTTTATCCAGACTTTTAGTTCTTTGTCCAAAATGATCAAATTGGATGTTGAAATAATAATCAGATGTTGAAGGGCATTAACAGGATTTTGATAACTGATGAATTGCTTTAAGCCAATTTCCCATTTAGCTTGCACAGTGATTGAAGAATCAGGGCTGGACATTGTCAGCAGTTTCTATTTCACATATCTTCAACACAACAGGAGAATTTCTGTGTCAAAAGCATTCATCTTCACTGGAAATACTCCATTTGGTTTAGGCAAGGGGTGAAACCTGGGTAAAGCATGCAATAGGCAGGGTATGACGTGGACTACACCGGGGTCTGATAGCGGCCTTGCAATTTTGTCCTAAACAACATAAGCCCTTTTTACAAAAAGATCATGCTATTGGGCTGCTTAGAAGTCCCTTTGCCTCTTTTTATGCTACCTTTGCATTTTTACACACATCCAAACAGCGGCAGCATCATGCTACTTCATTGTGTGATTTTAGATAGTATGCCAGCATCGTGGAAGCAAAGGAGTGTGACATTTAACACAGCAGCCACTACCTCTTGGGTGACATGTAAGATATGTGTCAGCAGCGCTTTCGATCGATCATCAACAATGGCATAACATGGCAATAACAATAATTTATCATCTCTGTTATATGACGCCTGATCTTGTCCTCTGCTCAGAGATTAAGGAGCTACTGAATCTTATTGTTTTCCAAGTTTATGAACATTTATGGCTGCTGTACTTTGTCTTTGAGTTAGCTGCTAACTGCTGCCAGCTGCTGTTTAAATCTCCTGCAATGGTTCGCATGCATAACACCCTGTCAAAACGTCACACTGACGTCACAGACCGCGAGAACAGAGCAATTTTCCCGTCTTGGACAAGCTGTATAAAAGGGACTGGAGTCTTTTACCATTTCTGAAATTTGTCTGACATTTTCAGCTTTAGCACTCACCACGAGAGGTTTCTGATTCTTGTCATCTCTCCATTTAGACATTTTAGTCGGTGTCTTTGTGTAAAAGACCTGTCTTCTTCACCCTTAGTTTTTTCTTCCAGTTTTGCATGAGTCTATTCAGACACATCATCATCAATATGTCCACTTGCTATTTGTGGACTTTCAGGACATTTACCTGCATTATTCACACATGGGCTCAATCTTACATTACATAGATTTTGTACTAGGGAGCTGACAGGGTTATGTCACTTTAATGGCCAAACAAACTGATTCTGACATGTTTCTTCTCACAGTAAGCTCCTTTGGGTAATGTCTAGATAATTTCAGGTTTGAAGTGCATGTGTAAAAGAGGCTTTAGTGATCTAGCTGCTGTACATGGCTTTATGCCAGTCCTCCTGACTGAAATATTTCAGCATCTATTAAATAAATGACAAGGTACAGATATTCATGGTGCCAAGAATTTAGTGACCCGTGGCTTTTTCTTCATGTACATTCATGTACCCCTAGGGATTTATTGTATAAACTTTTGTAATCATCATTAGAAAGTTTTAATTCCTGCAAAACAAATGGCATCCCATCCACCTCAGGTGTATTTTGTGTTTAGTGCTAAAAGCAACCAAGCAAGACTATTAATGTAACAAATATAACATTTTAATCCAGGTGGAAACACAATGTGCTGCACAAGGTTCGAGGTACATGTTGCAGGCAAAAAAAGCCATCAACTGACCATAAAAGCAAATCAAATCCGTTAAAAAAAACCCAACAAAAAATGTATAAACAATTAACAATAAACAATGTATAAACAATAAACAATTAAGATGGAGAATAAACCAATAAAAGATACAAAAATGCATGAATCCCAAAAGATAAAAGGAAAGTTACAATTAAATTAAATACTAATACAGAAGTAGACCAGTAAAAGAAGATAATACATATGAATTAAAATGAATAAAAGACTAAGATAAATTTACAAATAACAGATGACACGAGAGTCAAACAAAAAAAAGACCAAATAATAGATTAAACCTTAAAGTTAAAACCATTAAAATAAAATAAAATAAATCAGTAGTTAAAATAGTTGCATATTCTATATGCTCTTGTTTCAGAAAATAAATCCACAACTTCTGGGCCCAGCTTGTCAGAATATTTGCTGGTTTTTGATGTTTCGGGTGGATACAGTATGCCAGCTTGAGCTTTGTGAAAATTGTTTACTGCAGCTACTGAAATGTAAATACCATTCTGATAGGAACCAACACTAATACAGGGTTTTGTTTTTTGTCACCTTAAACTGTTGCTTCCGGGGCGCTTGACAGTGTGCGACCCGAAGCAGTCTACCTGCACCTGAATCTGAATCTAAACTTTTATAATGAAATCTAAATAATAACATGAATAAAGATCTCGACCTTGAACTGTGCATCATGCCTCTGACATGTTGTCCAGTTGCTGTCATAAACTTAATTTTATGCAGCAACCTCCACAAGCTTTAAAATCAGCATATTTGAAAAACATTTTTTTTTTAACTTGGAGGAATAATAACAGCTGTATACCCCCTCTTTCTCTTTGTTTCTCTCTCTCTTCGCGTGTGTCCAGCAGTTCCAGCCGACTGATTCAGAAACCCCAAAAAAACTGCCCCCTTCCTTTGAATTAATCTGAGAAAAGCTGCTTTCTTTTCACTTTCAATTCTTTTCTTCTAGAAAATAATCACCCTAGCGGACACAATAACGGTTATACTGAGCAAATAGTAAAAGGACAAAATCATTTCAGGTTCATTAATGTTTTATCAGAGGGGATATTTAGATTCAATGTTGTCTCTAATGACTATACAGCCTCAAGGCAGAAGCAAGTAATGCAATAAATGTATGACGTGTATGTATACATCCTGCTCCTTCCAATTAACTCATTTATGAAATTCAATGAACCATCTCGAGTGTAACGTGAGTGCCTATCATAGTCCTTCCCCTTCTCCTCAGGGGAAATCATCTGGCCCATCTCTACAATTGACATCTTAAGAGGCATAACATTTCTTCAAAGCCCCAGAGGAGATGAAACAGACATCTCACCAAGGTGTTCAGTAGTCTTCAATAGTCTGCTGATGTCCTGCTCCAAGGTGTGTTTGTATTTGGACTCAAAGCTGAACAAACTATTCTCTAAAGTGGCATAATTTCAACAGGGTGTCTCAGTCTCTTATGTGCCTCAGGAAATCGCCTCTGCAACACATCAAAGCTGTAACGCCCCCTGATCAGGTCTCCAAGTCACACAGACAGATGGTTCCCTTCAAGTCCTTCAGAAAACATAAAACATCACAGTACAATCTGTGACAAGTGTTTGTTTTTGTAGTTGTTTTATTGATCTCTAAATCAAGAGACTGATCTGAAATGACAAGTGCTCCGAGCAGTCCCAACCAAAGGGCACATTTGTAGAATACATTTTAACCACTTTGACTAGAAGTAAAAATGACAATAGTCCTTGATCACATTTTTCATGCTGCCAGAGGAAAGGCTGTCTTTTAGCTGAATCAAGTGAAAAGCTTGCAGCTCCGTTAGGCTTAATGCTAACATCAACATGCTAAGACTCTCACAAAGAGAGTATTAACATATCAATTTTTAGGTTGCAATATTCATGTTTATTATCTTAGTATAGTGTGTTTGCACACTAACATCTGCTAATTAGCTTTCTTTTTTCTTTTTTTTTCTTTTTATGATAATTGATCTCTATGATAATCTTTGGCTTTTGGACAAGTGGTCCACCAAAACATTTGAGCAATTTATTGCTACCATGGGGATTTACTGTGTTTTGGAGCCAGCTTCTAGTGGCCATTTGATGGACTGCAGTTTTTGGCACTTCAGCATTAGCTTCATCTTTCAGCCTCAGAGGTTGCTGCTTGATTACAACACATGGCAAATGGGAATGTCATTCGTTGTGCAGGTAGGCTATTCTGTCAAAAACCAAAATAATGCACACATTAACATGATGGTGGTGCTAGATTTAAAAAAAGTAGGTTATCCTCTGGGGACCATGAGTCTGTACAAAATTCCATAGCAACCTATCTAATAAGTGTTGAGACATTTTAGCCCAGTAGGTGGAAGACAGACTGAGAGACATATGAATAAGAAATGCTTAAATGTTCCCCTCTGGCTTTTCTGCATTCCAGAATTTTAAACTTTATCAATTTATATGCTAATATGTGTTTAAAGTACAGATGGATCATCACAAGTAATTGCATACTTAGCTCATGTGAACATAATTACAGTACAACAATCAAAACGTATTGGTATGCAAAGTGCAATAATTTACCTTTCCACTGATGCATGTAATCCCTGGATTGTGATGGAGTTGTCAGTTATTAACATTTTCTCTGCTTGGGTGATATTTATTAGACTTAATTTGCAAAAATCACAACTCATCATCGTAACATAATGCTCTCATACCAGGGGAGATTATTTGTCCCCCTTTGGATTGTAATCACATAAAGGTTTTTTCAGGTATTGTGTTGTTACAAAGCTATATCAAAAAACTACAGAGATTAACAACATGAAGCTATGCCTTTGCAGGTGTCTTATTGTCGTAAAATCTGCCTCTCAAAGCAGTAAGAGAATGAAAACACTATGGTAAGAATTTGTGTGTGATTGAGCTGTTTTTACATGCTGTCAGCAGGCTTGTCTTCATGGCTGCTCAGACATGTTTTCTTGTTCTGCTCGATCAGTTTATTCATGACTTGACTGACAACAATTCCAAATCAAGAGCCTTAAATTTGATATGAGGGTTGTGCATGATCCTGAAGTTGCCAAAAAAAGATTTTATTTTCCAGGCTCCTTCTGACTGGAATAAATTAAATTTACATTTTCTGTCATCATTTCGCTATTTTAAAAAAAAATGTAAAATGTTCTATTTTCTCATCTTAAAACAGAAACTGTTTTCAGTAATGCTATCGATGTTTGTCTCTAGATAGAGTTCGATCATGGTTCTTTTGAATGTATCTAGTCTAGGGTTGCACATCTTTTTTTTCCCTTTTAGTTATTTAGTTTGTTGTTTGTTGTGCTTTTATAATGCCATATAACATTGTATCCTGGTCTTCCTTTTGTTTTGTGAGTATTTACATCACACTTTTTACATGAGATAATACATCTCAATATGGTGAAGGGAGCGTGTCAGAAGTTTGTCAACGGCTTTCTCTTTGTTTTTTATAAATATTTCAAACTGACTATTAATATCTAAACCGCCTCCAATTGTGTGTACAACCTCCTTAAAAAAGATATGGCCCAATGAGTTGTGATTGCTTATCTTTTTTCAATAGCTCTCTGTCCTCTTGTTTATTAACCCTTTTAAAAAAAGAAGGACATCTCATGGACAGCCTTAATATATCGTTGATCTTGTATAAATCATTCAAACTGTGTAAACCATAATAGGTAGAGCATTTATTCTTTTTGCAGCAGAAAGCTAATGCTTCTGTCTTTCACATCATCACATCATAACGTTATGATACCGTATATGTGGTGCAAACATAGTGACAACAACCAGGGGCACCAGTTCTCTGGTATGGCCATGGGAGATCGCTAATTACACAATCCTCTATATTGATGTAAAATAAAAACTAGAATAGCGAAAACGTTGCAGCAGGCTTTGGTGTTTAATTTTGATAACATTTTATGCTCATGATAACATGATTACTTTGCATTTTATGTGGTGCAAAACCATGCTACAGCAGCAGAATAATGAAACCATAGAAATGCCTTTGTAATCTCTAATAAAAATGAGCATATCACAAATACTAAATAATGTACATATTTCAGATATTTTTGTGTGTTTTTGTACTTTTAGAAAGCTTTCTGATCAACATTTTGTGTGTGTGTGTATATGTGTGTTCAAATTTGATAAAAATGTTTTTTAAAAAAAAGTCAGAGTTTTGGTATTATTTAAATCATGGCATAATTTTAATACTACATTTTAAGATATGACATCACAAAAAGCAATTTCAAGTTTGGGCATTGGTGGACTATTTCTTTTGCAGAGTTCAAAAGGTTAACTTCATACATGACAACAGAAGCTTAAAGTCACTGAGAAAATGAAAAAGCAACAGTGGGATTTCTACTCTGGCAGTTTCCTTGCACTATTCTACCCCATCTTTTTGACTCTAATACAAAATAAGATTTTGATGCTATCTAGCAAAAATCCATCAGTTAGGCTATGTTTCCAAGATTTATTCTTGAACCACAAAAAGCATCTACAGTAGAATTGGGTGTCTAATTTTGTCAGCAAAAATATGTCAGTAACACTTCTGTGCAAGGCACAAATGTGCATGACATAGAAAAAGCTTCTTCTCTTCCTTCCCTTGGGCAGTTCCTTTTATAGAAGCCACGAGTGCGTGTAAAAATTTCACAAAGGGAAGAGATGACAAAACAAAAATATTATGCACAGTGTCACATACGCGTTTGATTTTGAAACTTTGTGTGCAGCTTAATGCAGTAACTTAATTTTCCTGGAGCAATTTAAAGCACATAATTAGATGCATAAAAATTCCCTAAAATGAAGATTTTCTTTAATAAGACAGAACAACCTATGAGTTTACAGGCTTTTCCTTTTTGCATATTTAAGTAACACACTGCTAATTACTGGTGGAGCTCAGAGCGTCAGAATTAAATCCCAGCAAGAAAGCTCATACCTGCAGCAATGAGTTTGAATATTTTGTGGTAGATGTTTGACTTGTAATCTAACTTTTTTTCTGGGTTTTCAGTACCTCAGGATAAACCTCCTAGAGATGTATTTTAGGTAATCCAGACATTTTTGGGGCATGTGCTGATAATGCCAGAGAGCCAGGGACTTTGTTTTGCTTTGAAAAAGGATCAGCACCTCTGACAAAATGTATAAACGTGACAAGGACAGGACAGTATTTTTTTTTTATGAAGTGGTTTAGCTGCCATGTTGTGTTTGATCACACTTGGGTCGATCAGGGGCTTAGAAACAGCTGAATTTTAATGTTGTGATGTTGGCTTGTTTGTGCTTACAGGTACAACGGTTTATGATCTGAACCCCTGGTCACCTGGGTCATAAATATGTGATTTTTGGTAACTGGAGGCAGCCTGATTGTTTCTCTCCAGATAGAGAACAGTTTGGGTTTTCCATTATGCTGCTCAGAGGGAGCACCTTCCACCTGCTTTCTTACGTGAGGTAATTCTGTATAAACTTGTCACAAGTGTCTTCTGTTATGTGTTTTGGACAAAACGTATCTCTTAGGGCATTCATTTCCCAGCCAGATGACAAATATGGAATAAAAAGTGAGGAAAAGGGGAGGAAAACATTTTATTTGCCGTTTGAAAAAGGACATCTAAGACAAAAAAGAGCAGAGGAGGTCGCTGATACACTCACGCACACACACAAAAAGGCAAAAATAACAGCTGTTTTTCAGAAAGTAAAAACAGGTTATTATATGAAGTTATTGATAAAAACCTAAATAATGGAAAATGATGACCTGAAAAGCTCGGGAACAGATAAAACAGGTTCCTCATAATGAACCGTGGATTTGTAGAAGAGTGATTTTTAACAGCATTTATATGAACATTCTTAAATCTGTACAGCAGCTCTGAAGAGCCATTGTTTGTCATAAACTTTCAGGAGCTATTTTTATATCATTGAGAATTTTTTTTTTTTTTTCCCATCTGGTCTTAGAGAGAGGAGAAGAGAGGAGAAGGTGTGCAATTAAGTTTCAGAATGCACAAAATCACACTCAAACAGAAGAAAGTCAGCAAATAGTTTCTGGCAGACAATATCTGTAAACATGAGGTTTGCACTGGACTGAAGAAGGATCAGACTGTGCTCAGCATGCATTTCCTCACTTCTCTTGAGCTCTCGTCGTCACACCCTGATTGGCCCAGAGGTGAAATGCAATAAGCTGCTCTCAGTTCTTAATTAGGAGTCACTCCTCACACCCTGCTCAACAGGTGATTTCAATAACTCTCCAATCAACTCAGGGGAACTTTGACAGCCAGCAAAGTATGAGGGACTGCGACATTGATATAGAAAAATTTTTTAAACAGCATTGATTTAAATGTGCATCTATCCTCTGCTTTTTTTATTCACATACACAGTCATTGGAGCAGTGATCATAAGCAGTTTCCATTGTTTTACTCCCTCATAATGCTCTTTATGTTGTCAAAATACAATATGTGTGTGTGTATTCTCTTGCCACTTCCATGCTCTCACTTGCCCTCTGATGTGTGTGAAAGTGACATTGCAGTTTTGCTCCAGCGGCTGCTGCGGCCTAAATGAAATATCAAACTGCAATGAGCTGTGAGATTCCCATGCTGTTATGGTATGGCCTAGTTTACGCTGTCCTCCGCTCATGAAATCAAATTTCAAATAACTTCAAGGAAACGCTGTCGTAACTGGCTCAGGTGTGCGGCTTGCAGGAGCTGTTTTGATCATTCCACTTTGAGATATTGTAGCATTCCATTTTTAGTGTACTAATTTTAGACCTTTGACATACTGTACATCCATCCCATCCCCATGAATGTCATATCTCAAGACAGCTTTAAAGGAATTGCTTCAAATGTGGCACAAACGTCCACTTGGAGTCAAAGATGAACTGATAACATTTTTGTGAATACACTATCTCAAGAATAGCTTTAGGGATTTATTTGATTTGGCACAAATGTTCACTTGGACTCAATCAACTGATTACATTTGGGAGGTCAAAAGACAAAGTCAGTGGGACCTTGCATAAATTGTACATCTGCATACAACAGTGAGGTGGTAATGTCAATTTTATTCATACATCAGGAATCTTACCTACTGGCTCAGAACTGACTTAAAATGTATAAGACAGATGTCAAACTAAAACGCAGGATGTCAGCTGCCAAACAAAGAAAGGCAGGCTTACACAACCTTTAAGTGAAAAAGGTTGAAATGAAAAAGGTCATTCCTGAGTCATTGTTGCAGCAGGTTCCCTGGTTGGTAGCACAGCAGCAATCAGCTCAATAAAACAGGTCAAGCTCTGCAGACACACACTGCTTTATTTGTCTTTCAGATGAGTTCTGAGAATTTATTACAAATTTTTAATGCAATTAATTACTGAATCTTTCATGTTTTCAATCCCCATGTGAAGCACCACTTATGCACGGACAACGGATTCACACTTTCCTCGTTTATCTCAACAAACAAGCTTCTTCCAATTCTTAAGCAATCATATGGCGCTTGTTTGCATGTACATATTTGTGCATCTAAGAAAAGCAAGAAAGTTGGCAGGGTGGCTGGTGGAGGAGGTGGGTGTTGTTGGCAAAGAGTAATCTAGTTGAAATTTGCAGATTTCTTTAGTTTCCTTTTGCATCTTTACACCAGCGGAGTGTGGTCAGTGATTGGCCGCTTCCAGCATCGTTAACACCTTCACATGGCAGCCCTCTCCGAACCCAAGAGAAACTGAGTCATTGAGTGAAATTTATTTTAACTGTGTGGATACAAAGAGAAAGAGAATGGTTTTACCATGCGTGATGCACAGATGGTTAGTCAGAAGTGTGCTCTCCCTGCACCAGTGGCTTGAATTAATCCTGCCTCAGTGGAATAGCTCACAGGGACAAAACTCACAACCTGCTCCCCTTCCTCTATTTCTGCAACATCACTGCTTGTTTCACAGACACAGTGTGATATTTGCCTGGAGAGACGAGAGAACTTTATCTGGAAAGCACATTGTGCTGCCGCTCTAATATTACCTCAGACAACTTAAAGGTGTCATATTCTATTTTCAAGCATTCTGTTTGCCAGTATATTGTCTTAGGATAAAAACTATGCTCTCCATTAGTCATTTTTACACAAAAGGGTGTAGTCAACACCTCTTTGATAGTCTTATTGAACATATTACATCACACAAGGGTTTCCATTTCTTCCTGTCACTCACAATCAACTGCATAAAAGCTCCAAACCAATGTCATTTGTCACAATTATGCAGTGAAAAGAACAAATGTGTCCTGTAAACAAACACTCTCCAGGTAATTTGCCTTAGTTCATGTTCAACCCATGCATGAGACATTAGCTGTCCTGTCATGGCTGTGGACTCTAAATGCAACATGGCAACCAATCAATGAACATGTCAAGGTATTTTTCTGGCAAAGTCAAACAAATAAGCACAGTGTGTTTTAGAGTGTATTGCAATTGACTGTTTTACTGCGTCTCAGGGGATGTAAGTCCCACTCATTCAAGTGCTTTAGTGATTTTACTGACTCTGATTTACCACTGCCTCCTGCGATAAACAGCTCCTGCTTAAAGAGCTGAGTATTTGGATTTTCCTTCATGAGCAGCACAAAGCATTGTCTGGTCCTCAGTAAGTGTTGCCATAAGTCAATTCCTTCCCTGATTCTAGCTGCCACAAGCAGTTTTCTGCTCTCAAACACAAATGTCACATTATGTAATGTTAATTTGAATGCAAGGGATCTTATTCTGCTGCCGCTGCATTAAGAGTGACTGAAGGTAATTTGTGAAGTAAATGGTTTTCTCACTTTCTACAAAATTGTTTGTTGTTTGTAAGAATATTTTGGACAGGACAGTGGAAAAATAACATTACACTACACATGTGTGAAATGAGTCTAATCCCCTAGGGGAGAAATAAGAAATGTACGTTTCTGAGCACTGAAATTAACATTTATTCATTCATCTTTTCATATATTTAAGGGATTTGTCAAATTGACCTGAAGACTCATTTACTCACAGAGAAAAGGATAATTTGACGCAACTTAAGCACATATTTATGAAATGTAGTTGAATGATTTTATTACATATAAATAAACTGATTCATCTGTATGCAGGAAAGGATTAATAGATAAGTCTACTGCATGGGCAAAGGTCCAGGTGCTCAAAGTGTTAGGGCCCCCCCTGACCTTTACCTTTAAAATGTCACTCAAATGAACCAGTACTGTCCAGAAAGGGACTTAAAATAACCACAAAGAGATGCAAAGATATTTCAAGGGAGACAAAATAATCACAAGGAGACAAAAATGTCTGCAAAGTGAAATAAAATTATGACCAAAGACACAAAAGTACCCCAAAGAGATATAAAATTACCTTTAAGAGACCCAAACAACTACAAAAAGACAAAAAACAACCAAAAGATGGAGCAAAATGACTAAAAAGCTCAACAAAGGACCAATAAAAACACAAAATTAATTCAAAGAGAAACTAAATCATCTTAAAAAGAGCCAAACATTAACAAAAAGACAAAAAAAGACAAACAAAACACCACAAGGAGACACATTATGAAAAAATGCAAAAATGCAAAAATAGGCAAAACAACCGCAAAGAGAGACACAAAATGACTAAAAAGCAAAACAAAAATAAGAAAACTGCCTCAGTGAAATCCAAAATACTAGAAAAAGGCACAAAACAACCACAAGGAGACACAAAAAGACCACAAAGAGACACAACACAACCAGGAATATGCATAATGACTATAAAAAAAGATGCAAAACCACCACAAAGTCTGTGTGTCTTGTTTTCCTGTGTAGAAGAGGTGGCGGGCCCTTTACATATCTTTGCCCAGGGGCCCATTATCTCATTTTTCAAAGAAATTTATTTGGCATTTAATATGAAATTCACACTGGAGGCCTTGACCTGGGAAAATAGAGCGTGATCAACTATTTTTAATGCTTTTTTTTTTTTAAAACAGTATGAATCACAGTTGTAGATTCCAACAGCAGCAAGCCCATAATTGAGTTTCCATTCGCAATAATAAAACAAACTCATAAATGATGTGTTGTTGCAGCAGATGGGTTCAAATGATCACTTTCAGTGGTTGGTCTTAAGAGAATAAAATAAAGTAACCTTTACACATTTATTGCTGCTCTGTTTCCGCCCAACTCTTTATACATTTTTCAGCATTAAAGAGATAAAGGACCCGGTGAGGAACTTCAAAATAAAAAATTCAGTTCAAAGTTGATTATGGAAAGTGGGTTTTAAAAGATATGCAAATAAAGTGACAGAGTAAGAGGCTTTGCATTTCCTCCACCATGAATAAAAATTGTATTGCAGAATTGGTATTCTGTGTAAGACTCAGACAGATAGTAGTGTTCAACTTTGAACTGAGCTCCAAGAAAATTACAAGGATGTGTTTGCTTACCTACTTAGCAAACACTTCACTATAACCTTGCCACAATAAATAACTGCGTTGCACCAGCACGGAGTCTGCTGATCGCAGTGTCTGATGTTATATTCATGTACAGATGGGACATTTGAAGCAGGAACAATCTTAAAGAACAAGTGTTTTTACAACATTATACATGTTTGCAATTTAGTATTTTTAAAACATTACAAACGTTTGCAATTTTGTATTTTTAAAACACTACAAATGTTTGCAACACTTTAGTTGTTTTCTTAGCCGTGCTTTTTTTTTTTGTAGGAAGTGCTTACAGGGAATGCATGGATAATGGAACGTGGGCGTTGAAGAGCAATTACTCCAATTGTGAACCCATTTTGGAGGAAAAGGTTAGTGTGGCGTCGCAGGAGCAATCCTGCTACATCCTTCACTCCATATGCAATCTGCTACCCATCTCTGATAAATGCTCAGTACAGCATCTCATCATTACGATTATGCATGTGGGGAATACCAATCATATATAGCACAAGTAATGTGGTGTTTTGATTGTTTAATGTTTACTGAACTGTGTTTTATTTTTCTACATTGTGCAGTTAAACTGTTTATACGTTTGTTTCCAGATGAATTAACTAATACAAGTACAGTCTTGTTGTCTGTGTCCCTGTAAGTGAAGCCCGAGGCCGAATTGTAAGACTGATGAATTGCATGTGATGAGTTTTGGCCCGATTACCTCACATCATATCTCCTGATTCTGTGTATTTCTGGGTCTTGCTCTATTTTCTCAGATAATTTTAATCCATGACATCTGAAGTGTGTCAATGACATTTGCTTTATCTCACTTTGGTTAACCCTTTGAAACCTCGACAGCACTTTTCTTGTTCTGCTTTCAGATGCCTTTCACAAGTATTTACACTTCTGAACCTTGAGCAAATTGGTGCAATTTCAAATTGGTACAAGTGCAACAAATGAATAGAAAATAATAAAATGTCAAGGGAAAAAAAGAAAAAAGCTAGAGAAAAACTATATATCAAATATTTACAGCCAACTAATTACAAACTTAAAAATATGTCACATAATTGTTATATTTCAAGAACTTCTTTCAGGTCATTTCCTTTTTTTGTTGTTTATTTATTTATTTACTTTTACTAATTTTCAGTTACATTTTTTGTACTTTTTACTAATTTACTGTCATTTTTTTGTGTAATTTCTTCTTTGGTTGGTCATTGTCTTCAACCCATGTATTTGAAATAAATTACGCTAGTTTGCTCAAGTTTCAAAGGGTTAAACTTCACAACAAAAGAAGCCAAGGTAGATAAATACATATACATAGAGTTTAAGGACAAACATACACCCTGGGTCTTTTTATGCATTTTTGTATTCATAACCCATTGTCCTTGTTTTGTTATCCAGCAGTTTCCTTCAAGAAGTAATTCTCCTGTTTTCTTTACAGAGAAAATATCCAATGCATTATAAAATTGCACTGATCATCAACTACCTAGGTCACTGTATCTCAGTGGGAGCTCTAGTCGTGGCCTTCATTCTCTTCTTGTGCTTAAGGCAAGTACAGAAATAGTCCTTATCTAAATGTGTCCTGTATGCATGAGACCTCATGGAGGACAATCAGGGAAATTCGTGTAATATCCTCCGACTGCTTATCATTAACTCGCTTATGTCAGATGAATAGATCTCTGCAGCCTGGCTCAGCTGGAGTACTCCGGATAAAAAAAAGACGTAATGTGTATTTCATAACGCTACTTCTTTTTCTGAGCAGTCCTGGTTTAACACACACACACACACACACACACACACACACACACACACACACACACACACACACACACCTACATTGACTCTGACAGAGCAGAACATATACTAAACAGCCTCAGCTGTGCTGTGTACTGTGGATCGAACGATGCAGGCTTCTTAAAAAAATTGATTTTTTTAGATTAAAGACCAAAATAGTCAATATAATGTTCTGACATAAAATCTCTTTAGATTTCATGAACAATCTACAACTACCTAGTGTTTCTCCCACAGACGTTTATTCTAAGCAGGATTGGAAATGATCTGAAACCACATTTTGAACATCATCTGAATCAAAAACAAACAAAAAATCCTGTTAAAAGCCTGACAAATGTAATTATTTATTATTTAAATTATTATTCATGGTGGGTCCCGCCATATCTGCAGTATGGGCGCATTCCCAATTTGTCAAAAACAGCAGCCTGGTCAGTAACCCTAAAGCTCAATCTGACACTCTAGGTTCCCCCTCTAGCATCAGTTTTGGACAAGTCAGTTTCTATGTCAATTTCTGCTTATCACAAGCTACAGCATACTTTCAAAATAAAGGTTTGTGTCCAGAGGAACCATAGATTTTGCCACAAAAACAGCTTAAGATTTAGTCAACAAAACTTCTTGGCTAGGTTTTAAAAAAAAATCATGGTTCAAATTTGAAAACCTGGAGTGACATCACTTTTCTTGTGCTGCTTTCAGATGCCTCTTTCAAGTATTTAAACCTTTGAACCCTGAGCAAATTGGTGCAATTTCTTTGAAATCGTGTGGAAAAAGGCAGTGAGCAACTCGGTAGGAAATGTTCCTCAAATTGCATGAAATTAACACAGTTAGATAATTATTTTTAAAAAGCTTAGGAAAAAGCAAGAGGAAATATATATATATATTTATTTATTTTTGCCTTTTTTTAAATTTTCAGGTCATTTTATTGTACTTTTTTTGGAATTTGTTGGTAATTTTGGGATTGTTTTCTCTTTTGTTGTTCATTGCCTTCTACTGTTTTTGAAAGAAAACAAGCCAGTTCGCCCAGGTTTCAAAGGATGAAAAGTATTTTTGTCACATAACTTAACTCATTAGTTAACAAGTATGTTTTTTGTGACACTATGTAGTAAAAAAAAAAAAAATTACTTTTACTACTTTTGACTTTTTGTATCACATGGGACACAAACACCGGTCTCCTGTGTGAAAGTTCTGTGTTTGTTTGACCCATCGACTTTACCACAACTTTCTTGCTCTTTACTACATCATTGCCACAGATTTTATTTTCGAGTAACTTGAAAGGCAGGCGCATCTCATACGTCTCACGTGTTTATATTACACACTATGGGCCACTAACCAAGCTGCCATGGGTTGATATCTGCAGCATTAAATATTGGGATTCCTTAAACCCCAATTTGTGCCAAAACTCATTTAAGTCATTACTCGGTAATTTCTCAGCAGCAGTACTACTCCAAAAGTAACAGCATGGCTCCAGCATTATTCAGACCTATCTGCATTTGCTTTGAATAAGCTGTACTGTTTCCATGAAAACGTGTTAATAAAACATGTCTTTGATTCAACGTAGGAGCATACGATGTCTTCGAAACATCATCCACTGGAACTTGATCACCACCTTCATACTGAGGAATGTTATGTGGTTTTTGCTTCAATTAATTGACCACAATATCCATGAAAGCAATGAGGTAATGTGCTAAAAAAAAAAAAAAAAAAAACCTGTGCAACATTAAGACATTAAAAATATTTTACAAGTTAAGCTATAAACAATTTTATATAAACTATTTTTTTTTTGCAGATTCCAAGTAAGTGTGTTTTCTTTTTCAGCCCTGGTGTCGATTAATTACAACAATATACAACTACTTTGTGGTGACAAACTTCTTCTGGATGTTTGTTGAAGGATGTTACCTTCACACAGCCATCGTAATGACCTACTCCACTGATAAGCTCAGAAAGTGGGTCTTCCTTTTCATCGGCTGGTGTGAGTATGTCCGTGTTGACAGTGCATTATTAACACTTCACTCAACTCTTGGCTCTGAATAGCAGTATAAGTGTTCACTCCTCCTTAACCATCAAGCTGTGTGGAACATTTTTCTAAAGATAGTTTTTCTTAGGGTTTTCACTTCAAATTGCAAATATTAAAAGCTGAATCAGCCACATTTTTATATATATTGTACAGATACAGTTTAAAATTAAAACTAGGTTGGAAATCAGCTGACCCACAGTGTTATATGACATTTCCTGATAATTCTAAGTGAACATTTGCTTGAAGTCTGGCCAGTGAGTGAAGCACAGGGAGACCTTTTAGTGCTTGTAGATAAGGCTTAAATTTCATAAGAGGACAGGGCTGCAGTGGAGTGTGGAAAATGTCATTTTTTGTGCTTGACTTCACATGCTAGAATGACTTTTGAACATGTAGCAGATGCCCCGTCATGACCACATAAATTATCTATGCTCACCTTGATTTAAACTACAGTATTGGTAAGAGCATGGTGTCACAATATTCCATCTTGAGGTAGAAAGTGCTCATGGAAACACGCTTGTATGCTTCCCTGAACCGGTCTGACATTTTATCTCTGCGTGTTTATGTAATGGACATTGTGTGTTCTTGCAGGAGGAAAATGTACATTTCACTGCACCTAAGTCGAATTACTCAACAGAGATTTATGAACACAGGAACAAAAAATAAATGATTGGTAATGACATTATTGGAGAGGTCATATTGACTTTAAAACAGAAATAATTGACAGTTGACATGATTAGATTATCAGTGAAGCTTCCTATTCCTCTGTAAATTCAACTCGTATGTAGTATGAGATTCACTAAACCTTCCTGCAGGTGTGGATTGAACTTGGTTTTTGTTTTAATCCAGTAAATCTGTGCAGCCACACACAATTCACACACTGCAGCAGCAAAAGAATTAGGCTAAAAACATTGAAAACAGATAATGTAAGACAAAGAATACAAGCAGGGCTGTAATCAGCTATTTAACAATGGAGGGAATTCTCTCCAGGAGAAATCTCTAGAAACTTAACAGCAAAATTGAGCATTTTAGAGCAAATTTCAAAACAAAAACCTTAAATTGGGGGTACTCAAATTTTGATAACCGAGTACAATTTTAGACAGCCAACATGTGAACATGCAAAGTGCACACAATAGCGCTTTTTTAAAAAATAAATTTTTTATATATACTGTAAGATTTTATTTCTTTTTAAGACAAATTATGACATTTTGACTTTTTTATGGCATACTTAAAGTGAAACAGTCAATAGTGATATAGCCTATGTGACACTCATATTACATGCTAGTTTTCCATAAAAAAAAAAAAAATATTTTAATGTTTAGACCTTTATTGTACACATACCAACCAACAGAAATCAAGCAATGGTTTCTACTGGTGAACAACAACACCACCAACACAAACATGAAACAACTCCTGTACACAACAAAACTAGTATCATTTGTAATACTAAGTTCAGTAATAGTTATAATTGTGTGGCGAGAGACGGGGGTGAGAGTATAAGAGTTTTTGGTCAGATTGTACACTTCAACTATATTGTTGCCAACAACGCCACCTGGGGAGTTTCGCCCCAGGAATTAGTTTTAAACCAATTTCACCTTTAAGGCACGCAGTTCATTTTATTCAAGGCAGAGTAGACACGGTTCCGTTCAAACAAGCATCCTTTATTTTAACAATCGATTTAAAACACTAAAAACACCATTCACACAGGGACAAATCAACGGGGGAACTTAATTAAAGCTGAGGCTTACCGGGGTGCGTGGGCTACTGACTGATGCGGAGAATCCCCAACCAACAATATAAACACCCAAACACACGTGACAATCACACACAGCACACGAGAAGGGGGGGGACCCCGCCACCAGGTCACCACCACCACCACCGGACCTCAGCAACTAAAGAGGAATACAAAAGAAAATTAGTGGGGTCGCAACAAAATTCAACGAACAGAAATATCCAAAACTTATATACAAATCAGAAACTAAACAATACAAACTACCAACCACAAATGAAAGAAATCAAGACAAATACTGAAAGAATAACCCTCTGCCCAACCAAAATATCAAAACCAAAGAAATTAGATAACAAATTAGGCAAACAGGCAGAGAAACTAAATAAGTAACTAATGAGAACAAAAACAAAAGAAATAAACAAATGTGGGGAGGGATCTAACCCCACTATTCAATCACTACATTAAAATTGGTGAATTAATGGTGATTAAAACCTTGGTGCAGAAGCAAAGAAAAACAGGAAAAGCAAAAAACAGAAAGCATAGCACCAAAAGCAGCATCTAAAACAAGGACAAAGCAGCAGCGGTAAGACAAAGCAAAGCAAAGCTGCAAACAAAGCAGCGGCCAAAAGCAGCAAGAAAAGCAGCAGCGGTCAAAAGCAGCAAGAAAAGCAGCAGCGGTCAAAAGCAGCAAGAAAAGCAGCAGCGGTAAGACAAAGCAAAGCAAAGCTGCAAACGCAGCAGCGGTCAAAAGCAGCAAGAAAAGCAGCAGCGGTAAGACAAAGCAGAGCAAAGCTGCAAACAAAGCAGCGGTAATACAAGCAAGAAAAGCAGCAGCGGTCAAAAGCAGCAAGAAAAAGCAGCAGTGGTAAGACAAAGCAAAGCAAAGCTGCAAACGCAGCAGCGGTCAAAAGCAGCAGTGGTCAAAAGCAGCAGCGGTAAGACAAACAGCAGCGGCCCCTGCAGCTGTGGCGATGTGTCGCTTTAAACCCGCAGCACCTGATCAGCTGATGCTGACGTCACTTGCGCGCTGTTGGCCAGCTGACGCTCACACACTCTTGGCGGCTGGGATCTGAGGACCCGACAAATCATCATCTACACATTCACACGTGCTTATAACAATCAGGAATGCGGGAGGCTACATACGGGTTAGCAGGGTCGGCTGGGTATGACGCACCAGAGGAAGAGGGAGAGAATCGCGCAGCTACTGACGTTCACCTACAATCACGCAATTGTTAGCCGCGGTCATGAGCAGCAGTTTACAGAGAGGGAGAGAAACTCACCGCAGCAGGCCATCCAGGTGACACACACACACAGGAGTCTCCGGAAGCTCCAAGTCAGCCGCTCTGCGTGACACACAAACGTTAGCTCCCGGCCACATGAGCCGAAAGCAGCAGGTGAGCAGACAAACCGCGTTACCTGTCCAAGCGCAAAGGTCCGACCCGAAAGTGACGTCACCGTCAGGAACAGCGAGAGAAAACCGGCAGGGAGGGATCGGCCCGTTTTATAGGAGGGTGCGCCTCTGGTGGTTGGCTGTGGTGTTGCTACTTAGGCAGGCTCACCCACAGGTCTCTATACTGCCACAATTGCAATAGGTGTATTAAGTTTAAATATGATTACATTGACTAAAGATTATTTTGGATGGGGGTGCATGGTTGCCAGTCAAAGCAGAGGAAAGTGTTTTTTGTTTGTTTTTTATTTTTTTCCATCAATACATTGGGAGCATGTGCCCCCTCCTCTCAATATATATTACATTAACAACCTAGAATAAAAAAAAAAATAAAATGACTTGTTAAAATTTAGACTAAAGTAGGAAACAAGTAGTATTGGTGTATGGACTTTACATAATATAAATACGAAGGTATAAAGTATAATCTGTACAATTTATTATTCTTTCTTTCTTACAACTGCTGCATTGTGAAAACCGCAAGCCAGTGGCAAGATTGGATTTCTCATTGTGTCACTGATATGTCTTGAGATTGAGATAACTCATTAGGACAAGATGGAAGTGGGGCAGATTAAATATGTCTTCCACCAGAGGCATGCTGGTGTTAGCTGGGATTAAAATAGGTTTAGACCTGAACGGTTTCAACTTCATTAAAGTTGATTACACATTTATAAGCATCTGATCCAGGTTGGCTTTAAAACTTAACCAGTTTTCTGTCACCATCTGATCTGTGCACCCACTAATGACATTTCGACTCACTGGCAGGGTGAAAAAGTCACGAATGAACTGCTTGTTTAAAAAGAAGCAGACTTTCCTTGATCTGCAGTCCTGAGTACTTTGGGGTAGCAGTGAGATATCCCAAAGGGCTTTTACTTTTTTGTATTTTCCTCTTTAACATACAGCAAAAATCTGAGAAAAGGGTTATGATGCAGCACAGTCTCAAAACAGTTTTAGAAAATGAGCATAACTTCTAAAACACAGACCACATGAACATGGAAGATTAGATTGTGGTAAATGAAAGTGTTCTAGTGCGAAAAATGAAAGGAAAAAATGGAGAGAAATGTGTATTGCATAAAAATGTCATTAAACCTGGGGAATTTTCCCTAAAAGTTTTCTTTATTTTGAAGAGAGAATGACAGCTTAAGTTAAACTGGTTTTATTTTCTCACAGAGGAGAAATGCACACTTGCTAAGACTGCACATTTAATCGTTTTCATGCCTCCACGCCGGTGATAGCCATGTGCAGAGGTATTATGTTTTGGGTTGTTCGTCTGTCTGTCCATCCCTTTCTCACAATATCTGACAAATGTCTTGAGGGAATTTCTTTAAGTTTATCACAAACATCCCCCTGGACTCAGGAATGAACAGATTAGAAATGAGGAATAAACGTCAAAGTCGCTGTGACCTTGCGTCCATCTCATTCTCGTGAAGGTGATATCTTAAAAACAATTTGAGGGAATTTCGTCAAATTTGGTAACGCCCCCTTGGACTCAACGATGAACCAATTATAATTTAGTGGCTACTATTCAAAAGTTTAGGTTACTGTGATCTGCATCCGTGTGATTCTTATGAAGGCAATATCTCAAAAACATCTTAAGGGCATTTCCTTAAATTTGGCACAAAGATCCATTGGACCCATTAATACATGATTTAGAACTTGGTGGTCAAAGATCAAGGTCATTGCGACCATTACTCAAGAATTCATATGATAGTTAGGACACAATTCATATAATGTCTAATAGGATCAAATTATGAAGTGAAAGTTTTTCACGTGAAGCATCCATGTTTTAGAATATCAACCTTTTCACAGCATCATCCATATTTGAAGCCTTGATAAAATGAAATCTGTGGAGCCAAGCACAGCCATCCTTTACTCAAATTATGTCACTGCCATAGCCAGCACCTAATTTCTGGTGTACATTCACTACACGACGCCTGCTGATTTGACAGATCAGTGTTGAAATGTGGTCCATGTTCAGCAAAGAGAGCTGCGGTAGGCCTATGTGAATGATGCAGGATGTAACATGCACTCTTCTCTTTCTGAGATTATTTTTATTTCATTTCATAAGTGTTTATCAAAGTGTATTATTTACTTTGACAGTGTGTCTGAGAAGATGCACACACACTAACCTTCTTTCTTTCAGATAAATGCACATATATCCATCTATGAGGGCAACAGCTGTTTCTTAAGTCACAGATTGTATAACTGCGAAGCCACGTTAGGCTTTACATGTTGATACTTTCAGAAGAGAAAAATGAAAGCATGTTCTTCTTTTTTTCAAGTTTGTACTTTGTAGCAGGATCTTGCAGTCATGTTATCTTTTTCATTTTGATCAAGCTGCACAAAGCTGTTGAGTTGCCTTGGGTAAAAACTACCTTCATCCTTCTGTCACATCCCCTCCAGTGAGAAAAAATAGCTGTTTGTTGTAAGCTTACCAAATGTATTTCACCTTTGATTACATTAAAGGTCCACTGATATAGGGGGATCTATTGGCAGAATATAATATTCATGAAGATGTTTTCATTAGTTTATAATCACCAAAAACTAAGAAAGATTGTGTTTCCATTATCTGGAATGAGCTGATTATACATATATACTTAATGGCTCCTTGTCCACGGAGTCCACACTGGCGTTCTACAGTAGCTGAGAACGGACAAATCAAATATTCTAGATAGGGCCATGCATGTTTTCACATTTTAGCATTGGCCTACATAGATCTCCTAAACGCTGGGCACACTGGAGAAGTTTCAGTTTTGCAACCTCAACCATAGGGACTGCTAAATCCTACAAATGTGCCCTTTAATATACTTCTTTTTTCTAACAGTATTCTATTCTATACCCTCTGTAAATGTCAATTTCTGACTAATGTGTATTTTTTATTTTCTTTAAACCAGGCATTCCATGCCCTATAATAGTTGCTTGGGCCATAGGAAAGTTGTATTATGAAAATGAACAGTAAGTTTCCGACTGATATACTGTATGTGTTTTCTGACACGAATGTTTTCTTAATAGTTTTATTTAATTTCCTTTGTACTGATTATTTATTTTCTTTTGTCAACAGATGTTGGTTTGGTAAAGAGCCTGGAAAATACATGGACTACATTTATCAGGGACCAGTTATTCTTGTGCTTCTGGTGAGCATCAACACAGAAAGCCACTGCACTGTACATCCACTGCCACAGCGTTTGCATTATTTGCTAGAACCATTCAGTCCTATAACACACAATGTACCCTAACATTCATCACTAATGCCTGCTTGAAGGTGTAAACTGATGGAAAAAAGTATGTCTTCAAGTGAAAATGGTTTTGTAATGAAAATAATTTCCATCCCACCTCCAGCTTGTTGGAAAGGTGGAATTAATCTTCCTGATGGCTTCAGGCATTGCATCTCACAAGGAGCCTAAAAATAAGAAACTGCATTCATAGGAACATACCCGCTAATGGTTTATATACAAGCTGTTAGCATGTAGTAGTGCTGCAGTGACCAGCCATGATTTGTGTGCACATTCTCATTGAGAAGGAGGTGGCTTTGACTTGTGTTTCTCTCTACTCCTCCTACTCAGCATTTAATGAGCGGAGTGTGTTTGCAGCAGAAAATTGCTTTGGGTGTATTGCTGTGTACGTCTTTAGCACAGGGTTCAAGGCTAATTATTTTGTGTGTGTGTGTGTGTGTGTGTGTGTGTGCAATTTTTTTTCCAGATAAACTTTGTTTTCCTCTTTAACATAGTAAGGATTCTTATGACCAAACTAAGAGCTTCGACCACATCTGAAACAATACAGTACAGGTAAGTTCATTGTGTGTGGATTACTGTATAAATACTGTAATGACACTTTCTTCTTCTGTTTTTATCTTTGCAAGGACAACATGAAGCATTTAAAGACAGTGAAGACATGCATTTCCAGTACTCATATTAAACTTTATAGTTAATGTTTATAGGGATATGGTCTATAATTTAGTGCTCAAATTCTGACTTAATTCCATTCAAATCCTCTCAAAAAGAAGATATTCGGGGATCAAAGGATCCAGTGTTAATAAATTCAAATCACTGCCAATGCTGTAATAATGGGGATCAATTATCGCTCTTATGGCTTTTTCTGCACCTCTTTCAGGCTAAGCCAATGCAATTACTGTGGTAAATTAAAAACAATAAATCACATAAACAAACTGAAACCCAATTATTCAATCTGTTGTACTCAAAAACTCAAATACTTCAAGCATGGAAATTTTCTTTTTTATGCCTCCAAGCCAGCAAAAGCTGTTTCCAGAGGCATTATGTTTGCTTTAGAGAGTGCTTGTGTAAGGAATATCTCAAGAACACCTTTAGGGGTGTTACGGTTTTATGAACCATGAGCAAGAGGTGGACCTAAGAGCAAAACACAGACGGGGTTGAAAAATAATCAAAAGGGCTTTTAATGAGAGTGGATGGTGAAGAAAGGTGATGGAGGTTAGGGGAAGGGATCCAGGGAAGGTGAAGGTGGAGGAGGCTGGTGAAGCTGGAGGTAATAGTGAGGCTGGTGAGGCGAAAGGTAGTGGAGATCCGAGAAGGTGAGGGAGGTGAGTGACTGAACATGAAGGCGATGGGCCTAGGCGCTGAGGTGCTGGAGCTCTGAGAAGGTAGGCACTGGAATAAAGCACACAAAAAAAGGCACAATAAGCACAAAAGGTCAAAGTCAAAAAGTTTCTTGAAGCACAGGAAAAATCTCATGAGAGACGGCCAATATACCATGGATGAGGTGTTAAACAATCTGGCACCAAACAGGAGTGAAGTTGAGGTATTTATGCTGCAGAGGGGTGATGAAGTGTGCACTGAACACCTGGAAGCAAGAAAAGAAAGAGACACACCAAGCATGCACACGAACAGTCACAAGCAATCCAACAAAAAACACAAACCACCACAAAGGGGTTCATTTAAAGGTGGCACAAACGTCCACTTGAATGCAACAAAGAACTGGTTAGGTTTTAGTAGTCATAGGTCAAAGGTCAAGGCCATTGTGATCTCATCTGTCTCATTATTGTTAATGCAATATATGTAAACACCTTGTGGAAATATCTTTAAATTGGACACAAACATTCTCCCTTGGACTAATTATAGTAAGTAATTAGAATATGGTGGTCAAAGGTCTACATAAATGAGACCTTGCATCCATGTCGTTCTTGTGAAAGCCATATCTCAAGACCATCTAGAGGGAATTTCTTTAAATTTGGTACAAATGTTTACTTGGACTCAAGAATAAACTGATTAGAATTTGGTGTTTAAAGGTCAAAGATCAAGGTAACTGTGACCTCACAAAACATGTTTTTGCCCATAATTCAAGAATCCATTTGATAATATGACAAAACTTCACAAAAATGTCTAATAGCATATAGTGCTAAAGTGATGACACTTTATATCCAAATGGTCAAAGGTCAACTTCACTGTGACATCATGATGTTCTGCAGAAACACATTTTGGTGGCAATTATTCGATGTCATAAATCAGGAATATATCCTGCCGGGGGTAAAGATGTTTCTGAAGCATTCATGTTTTCATGTATATGGATTTAAATTGTGAGCGCGACCATCCTGGTGCACAGAGGAATACAGTTGTGAGGCAGTATTTCTGGTTGCTTTTTTGTCATAAAATGCTAATGGTCAGATAGTTCCCAGTGTTTTCCTTTTTTTTTCAGTTTGATTTGTTTCCTACAACACCTCAAATGTCATATGGTACATGCTCCTTTCTGTTAAAATCTATGGTGATATTTGTGTCTTATGTTACAGTAATTTTCAAAAAATGTAACGGCAGACGTTAGATTTAGAATTTAATAGTAGAAAAGATAGATGTACCTGTCATATTTATTGAAAATGAAGTCTTGACAAACAACTTGACTTGAGTGAGCACAAGGTATAGTACTTTGTGCAACATTTCACTTAGTGCCCCCCCCCCCCCAGTAATCGTTGGAAATGGCAAACCTCTCACGTATCTGACAAGACTTGGCGAGCTGTGCGCAGTCCTGCTTTATTTTGTTAGGTTGTGCATCACTGCAAAAATTGTGAGTTTGCTTTCTCACCTTTTATTACTGTGTCAAGTGTATTTTTCTCCTCAGGGGATTATTTTGAGTGTATGGGGTGTTTGTGGTGTCACAGCTCAGACAACTTCAATTCAGGCTTTTCAGGATGAAGTTGGATTTACGGTCAGGATTTGACAGAAGTGCTGACGTGAGCCTTGTAGATTTAGGAGAGTGGAGGACTGGAGTGTCAGGCATAAATTGGTGACCTAAAAATAGTACATTATGTTGTTAAAATTGCAGTTGGCTTTACAAGAACTGCTTTGGCATAATAAATAGCAGGGCAAATTTGACAAGGAAATGGGATTTCCTGTGATTTTTAAATTGCTTGTTTGGTACAGCATTTTTTTTTAGAATATATCACCTCATATTTACAAGAGAAGACAAAGGACGAGCCCCCAATTTATGTTATGCCCCATGACAAAACATGAACTAAGCCCCCATCTTCCCCAAGTCCCAAGCAGCTAAAAAAGGCAACTCACTGAGTGTCCAAACAATTAAATTTACATGCATTACTGAAATGTTGTCTCTTACTTTATTTTTTTTTTATTCATGGTTTTAAAGATCTCATGATTTATTATTTTATTGTATTAAGATTTATGATTTTGCTAATATTGATCTCTGATGCCTCTTATGTACTCTACTTCATCATATTTTTTTGGTTTAACTGTTTTGAAATTGTTCTTTTATGTTAAATAGCGTTGTTGGGCTGTTTTATATTTATTCTGTCTATTTGCATGTGAAGCACTCAGTGCATATACCCTAGTGTAAAGCACTTTGTGCTGAATTTTTTTGCATGCAAAGTGCTATATAAATAAAGTTTATTGTTTATTATTAATACCCTGCCAGGGCTGCAGACCAATAATCTTCTTGTCTTGCCACAGACCTATTTGCATACATAGAGACACTTGCACACATTCATGGAAAGACCCACAAGAATACAAAATATGACCATAGTCATATGAACTCAATTTGAAATATCATGGGATATATTAGCTCTTTAGTTAATGAGAAATAAAACTGTCCAATAGACTGTTCAGCCACTGGAAAAGAGCTGCACCACCTCCAAACTAAATTCAATTTATTTTAATGTATTAATTTTCACAGCTGCAGGCATTATGGATAATTGTAAAAACATGTGTATTAATTAATATTTATGATAAGTAATTTCTTACTGCACACCTGGTGTCTGTCTGCAAACTAGGCTTCATCTGTAATAATGTGTTGATACTTTAAAAAGCAAAGAGGTGTGTGTGTGTTGGTGAGTGTGTTTTTTTGTTTCTCCCAGTCAGCCCACTGATGCACAATCATGCATCAGTGAAATCCAGAGTGAAATCCAAGTTCTTATTATAGTATTTTTATTCATTTTTTTTTCTAAATGAAACTGATGATTTTTCATCCTTTTCTTCACAGGAAAGCTGTGAAAGCAACACTGGTCTTGTTGCCTCTGCTGGGCATCACCTACATGCTTTTCTTTGTGAATCCGGGGGAGGACGACATCTCACAAATCGTTTTCATCTATTTCAACTCCTTTCTACAGTCTTTTCAGGTGAGACTGAGGATAATGACGCAGTGTGACACAGGCCAATGCTCAAAAACCCACACATAGTGTGCACAAAGTGAACAATGTGAGTCATACTGCTTTTCTTAATGCGTCTTATCGCAGAGTCATATCACTTCTTTTCAGTTTATGAGCCTTCTTGTAGGAAGATGATCTGAAGTAGTGTCCAGGCTGTGCTTATACACGATGTGACTCTCCTTCCTCAAGTTCTCAGCAGACACAGCTCACATAGCCATGTGGGCATGTTTTGCTCTGTGGCTGTTTTTTTGGCTTTCTATTTTCTGAGCTGAAATGTAAGACTGAGTGGGCAGGAAAAAGACATTTCAAGCTGAGCTTTTTAAGTCAAGAATTATATTTGGCATGACACATTTTGCAAAATGGAACATTTTCTTTTGCTATTTCTTCTGGTTACTGCACCATCTGATTTCTCTGATGTCTAATTAAGGTGCCTTTACACAATACAGGTCCATTTACCTCTTTCAATAGCGATGTGCTTTACTCTGCAGGGCTTCTTTGTGTCAGTGTTTTACTGCTTCCTGAATGGAGAGGTGAGTCACTGGAGTTTTGCAAGAGATTCAGAATTTATGAATTTAATTAAGTTGTCGATGTTTTTCTTGATATATGATCTTAATTAAGCCCCATGTGGATTTCCTTGATTAGTTTAGTTGCGTTTTTTTTTTCTAACTACCCTCCTAGTTGCAATTTTCAAAAGTTCAAGTTGGGGGTAGGATCAGGTAACTTTCAAAAAAAAAAAAAAAACGCTGAAAGATTACCTGCTCTGGTAGTGAAATTGTAGCATGTTGATTAAGTGTGAAAATAAAACATCTGTCATCATCATCTAATTGAAACAGAAGCAAACTGCTTGACTTCCAGCTGTTTGAAAGTCATTAATGCCATTATAGGAACCACACATTTGTCAGTAATTGTGAAAAATGAAGGACCCTCTCGCCGTTCTCGTAACAACTCTCAAGTAATTGAAACTCAAGGGCCAAGGGGCGGTTAATTTGATAAAGAATGATGAAGAATTTGAGTCACCCCTCTTGTACAATAATTTCATACCAGCTCAAAATTGTCATTAACAAAATCAGTTGTGTGGGACAGGTACAGGACATGAAGGGGCAAATTTGACTTTTGGACGTTTAGATTTCTGTAAATAATAAATGGCAAGAGTTTCTACGTAGTTGGCAGTAAATTTTTATCTTATACTCCAGTTTTTTAATGTAAAAAGGCTAGTAAAATGATCTTTTGGGGAGGTAGCATCCCTCTAAATGCCCATCTTTTTTTCACATTACGATCAATTTAACTAGTCCAATATTAACAGTGTATATATAATAATAACTTTCTTTTCAAATCTCCTCTAATCACAAGCACACATTTGCACACTGAGAAAAGCATAAGTATAGCCAGCCAATCAGGACATGCCTTCGTGAACACGTTGGTGGCACAATCAGGGCTGGAAAGGCCAACCATGTCTATCTTAAAATCAGCTGCTTTTGCTGGCACAGTTGCCTCGTGAAATGCCGCCAATGTCTTGCTAAACAACACTTGCTTTTGTGGCACAAATACCACTGCAAATGTCACCAATGTCTCACCAAAAAACACCTGCTCTTGGTGGAACAAACATGACTGGAAGTGCTGCCAGTCTCTTACTAAAAATGCACCTGCCTTTGGCAGCACAATTGCCACTGGAAATGCCACACATGTCTTACTAAAACGCACCTGTTTGTGATGGCACAGTCTCTGCTAAATATGTGGCCAATATCTTGCTAAAAAACATCCACTTCTGATGGCACAATCACTGCTGGAAATGCCACTGATGTCTCTCAACAAAAGAACCCCTTGTGTTGTTTGTTGGTCTTGAACAGTAGCGTCGCAGCTTGCCTTGGCAGCAGTCTCGCCTAGGTGTCACACCATCCGCCAGTCCCTCAAACTCCTGATGACCAGGCTCATATAAATGCAATCAGAACTATGTCTCTTTAGAAACGCTGGTATGATAGGTATAAAACATACAAATGCAACATAGATGTAGTTTGCAAAAACATACAATACCAACACTTTCTTTCGGTGACTGTGATGCTTCTTTCCAGTCTTTATGCTAAGCTAACCCAGATGTTTCCTGCTGTAGCCTCATAATTAATAAACAGACACAAGACTGTCATTGATCTTATTGTTTGGCAAAATGTCATGTAAATGTTTTATGTTATAACATTTGTTCTTCTTTGTATATACAAAGTGTTAATAAGAAGTACAATAATATATTCATCCTCAACATTTCAGGTGCGTTCTGCAGTAAGGAAACGATGGCACCGCTGGCAGGATAACCATGCCCTTCGAGTGCGAGTGGCACGAGCCATGTCTATCCCCACATCTCCAACCAGGATCAGCTTCCACAGCATTAAACAGACCACAGCTGTGTGAGCAGCACATAATCTCTTCTACAACATCTAAGGGAACGGACTTAATCTTTTTGTCCTGTATAAACAATGCAGTGGTCCACAGAGCAGACTCATTCCTCAACAGCAGCAGCAGTGTGTCCAGTGTGGCTAAAGAGTGTGACCACTTCTCCCATATGGCGATAACAGCGTCTACTTTAACCACACATGAAGTAAAATGGGCACATGAGATTCTTGGGGGATTTCTGTCCCATGATATATGGTACCTGAGGTATACAGGGTTTGAGTTTTTCCTGAAGTGTATTTAAAAGACTTAAGGATGGCATCATCATCAAACTGTCACGTCACACCAAGTGTTACGGTCTGATCCTACAGCGTTATTATCGCTGTCATCGGACTGCTTAGTGGTTGCTGCTATAGAGCAAATTAATCCTACAGGATTTACAGCAAGATACTTCAACAGTTCACACACTTTTAGGCATCTGCTCCATTGTTACTTAGAGGAGGTGCAACAAGGACTACTTGCAATTTAATTAGATGCATAGACTGAGATGCTCTCAAAAATGTTTCCAGATTTGTATTTAGTGTGACGAATATCAGATTTAGAAATGCTCTTTGAGTTATCTGCTCTATGGCATCAACAGCTGTGTTTGACAGCTAGGAAAGAGGCTTTGGGGAGGAAGAGGGTTCACCTGAATTAAATATCAAAAACACTACAATATAAAAGGCATAAGATTCAAAAGGGGCACTATCAGAATGAAAGAAATAATTTGAGCACTTGGTATTCACCGAAACAGAATCTCAACACGTGGTGGAATGTTTTTGGTCAATGTGAGATGATGATTTTATACAAACAAGCCATTCTATAAGCCTTTTTAATGTGTCCTCGGAGCAGTTTGTGGTCCTTTATACTGTTGATTTTTTTTGTCTCATACTGTAGTTGTGATAATACTTTTCCTCAGTTTCCTCTCTGTTTCAACCTTTTTGTTTTCACCTCTATTTTTAACCTCCCCTTTGTTTGATTTTGCTTTTTTTTTTAGCTCCCTAGAGAAGTAGGGTGTGAACACAAAGACCAATTTAATGTGTCATGTGTTTGAACCTCTTGAGGCTGATAGGTGAGCAGTCCCAAATTAAATCTCTCCTCCAAACGAGTAAAGATATATTATATAGCGTTGGCCATTAATATAATGTATATGTATGTTAAGTGCCATGCATAGATTCATGGTGCAGGCACAGTGGCTGCAGATTAAATTCTTTTGGCTTTATGAAATCCTTGCGGCTCTCTAGTAATCAGTGTCACAACTAAGCTGCTGGTTCGAAGAGAAGCTTGATGAAGTGAGCACCACACACTTGCCCTGCTTGTAAGGCCAGCTCACATCTGCCCAGGCCGCTCACACAATAATGGGAACAACCATCTATCTGCATTGTCAAACTCCAAAAATACTTTCTATTTTCTGCAAAAGGGTGAAGAGGTGAGAGGAAGAGTTAGTTTTGAAAATGATTACAAATAGTCAAAAAAATATGTTGTAAGATTATGTTTTGATGCAGATGCTCCTTTGTGTGTCCCAAATGTTTACAACACACAGTAACATCGGAGGAGTATTTCTGTCAGTTAGGTACAATTTAAATTTTGTTAAAGGAATAGTTTGACATTTTAGGATATACAGTTACTCATTTTCTGGCTGAGAGTTGTGTCATATCTGTCAGCCAGCTTAGTTTAACTTAGCACAAAGACTGGAAACCAGGGGAAACAGCTGGCTAAGGGCTGGGACATGTTGCATCTTTGACTGCCTGAAAAATGCAAAATCAGGTGCTGGGTGCTACTCTTGTGCCTACTCTGTGCAAGCTTTCAAGGACGCTAACATACAGCACTGTAACATGGCCTACTTGCCCTAAATATGGAGTTCTGAGCTTATCTTCCTCAAGGTGTTTTTATGCCTCTGCGCCAGCAATAGCTATGGCCGGAAGCATTATGTGTCCACTGTGCGTCTAGGTTGTCTTCTGTATGTCTGTATGTCTGTATTTCTGTTGTCCCATTCTCATGAAAGCAATATCTCAAGAACGCCTTGAGAGATTGTCTTCAAATTTGGCTCAAACGTCCACTTGGACTCATTGATGAACTGTTTAGGTCTTGATGGTTATAGGTCAAAGGTAAAGGTCATTTGACCTCATCCTTGTTATTTTTGTAAACAAGATATTGGAGGAACACCTTGAGGATGTGTCTTCAGATTTGGCACAAACGTCCGACTCAACAATGAACTGATTACATTTTGATGATCAAAGGTCACGGTCAGTGTGGCCTTGCATCCATCTCATTTTAGTGAACGTGATACCTCTAGATAGCCCGACACTAAAATTATCAACTTCCTCTATATAATTATCATAGACTGATATATATGGAAGAAAGTTAAGATATCTCCCGGATGTGGTTGGTTGTGCCTCATCGTATGGGCATTGTTGCGGTACAAAAGTTTAACTTGTTTTGTCTCAGGGGGCAGCCACTGCACCTTAAAAAAATAGGCGCTTGGAAATGCTCCACAATGGCATTGCTCTAGCTTTTGAGCATGTCTTCTGTGTATCGACATTAAAGGGATTTGAGGGTACAAAAACATGTGTCATGTGTGCAGACGTTTAGTTCTGTCCAAAAGAGTCTCCACTCATGCCTGTTTACCTCATGTAACCTCACGAGTTAACATGCACACTGCTTCTGATGTAATTTAGCAAGGTTGTGTATATGCATATTTTCAAAAATTTCAAACAATTGTTTATTTTATTTGTTATTTTTTAAAGTTTTTATTTATTGATTTAAATACTTTTATTGGGATTAAAAGCCACTGGTTCTGTTTGGGAACTAGTTTTAAAAAACGTAAAAGAAAATATACAGAATTCTGTGTTCAGATTTGTTTGAGGGTGTAGTATAGAAGTGATGATCATCACACCTTGTAGTAAAATGGACATTTCATACTTGTATTTTATAATATTTTGTTACTTTACAGTTTTTGTTTTTGTTGTTGTTGTTGTTGTTGTCGATATGCTGCTAGACTGGACTGACATCAAAAGTTAATCATCCAAAGCAATCTTGATGTAAATATTTTATCCTAACATTAACCTGAATTTCTGTTTCCAGCATCACAACTTGTGCAGCTGTACCACTGCCGGTGACCTCATTATGTTCTGTAAACATTGAATATTCATTATCTAATAGTTGTGAAATATTTTCAAAGAGAAACAAGAAAATCATTTGTTCACACTCACCAAAGAGACAGACCATATTTGCCAGCATCCAAAATTTTTATTGTCTGCATATTTCTATTGTTGCCGTTGCACTTTGTAGATCAAATCTTGTTGACTTTCTTTTGTACACCATTTATTGTACATGAAGAGATGTAAACAACGCAGTGTGCTGTCAGAATTGTTAACTTATTGTACATGAGTACATTTGACTTCCTGATTTTATGGAAAACTATTTGTTGAACCACCCATGTTGCCTTACAGACAAAACACAATGCATTTTTTGGGTGAAAAGGAAGCTAATGTCTCTGTAAAACGATGTTTCATTGTGTTACTAAAATATACATTTGTACATGCACATGTAAAAGGATAAATGTTGATTTGAATTAAAATTTTGCTCTTATTACTCTCTTATATTTGCTCTTTGGCTTTTCATGTAAAAATATCTTGTATTTTCAAGGAACTTGTAAACAACGGTAATGTGGGTTGACAGAATATATGATGCATTATGTCTATTTAGTTCCACTGAGCAATCTAGTATTAGCTCTAGATTGCACTAATGGGATCTGTTTATTCATTTGCTATCTATCCCTATCTCCAAGCACTGTGTGAAATAAATGCAGCCGTCTTCTAATGACTCAATCATATAATTATTCTTATGATAAAGGAGACTACTGCAGCCTCACTGGCACTGTGGCATGTAATTGTCTTACTTGTAAATATGGTATTCAGTGTCTTGAGAGAGTGCCTGCTAGGCTATGCAATATGAATGTAGATAGAGTTTCATACATTTCAGACTGGAGTGAAGTGGAGCAGAAACTATTCCCTGTGTCCAAACCCCTCAGGACTCGATGAGTTATACATCCCTAAACAATTAGCCGAGACTGTGATGCAGCCTAATAAAGGCTTGTTGTGACAATTACTGCTTTTCATGGTTGACAACGGCATGAAAGGCAGACAGTGGATATGATCTGTAGCGCTAGAGGCGAGCAGCACATCTGCACTGCGTTTTGGATCATTTCCTCCGAGCTTCTTTGTTTGGATACTGAACTACATTTCACCAGTCATTACCGCAGCTAAAATTGAATGACTTGCATGGGAGCTTGAAGCCACTGTGACAGACTCAACAATGCTTCATTTATAATGCGATGATGAGGTGTTTCCCAGAACAGGATGCATCAATTGAAAACAAAAGGGTTGATTAATGGCTTTCACTCACTTAGAGGTACAGTGTGTAAGATTTAGTGGGGTTACAAAACTGAAACTTTTCCCATGTGTCAAGCGTGTAGGAGAACTCATCCTGTTTTCATTTGAAAGCAGTCAAGTACCCCCACTTTTGCTGTACTTTTGGTGTAAGATCCCAACACCAAAAGTCTCCTTACTCGTCTGCATGACACGCTGCTGGACAGAGTTAGCTTCGGGGCCAGACAGAACTGTTTGCAGTGTTATTATGCTCTTGCGGACAGCCATGCGGCACCTGCCATGGCAGCGTAATACGCTGATGATCGGGTTCAGTTGAGAACGTAGCTGGAATATAATACATCGCTGGACAGTGTCAGAGAGAAACGCTGCCGGTAACAACGTCATAAGGAGCACAAAGGTGCCTATTGGGTAGGTGCGAGGGTCCAACAAACCCTAGACCTTCATGCAAGGGTCCAGCCTCTTCTCACCCCAAACTTGTAAATAGTGCTGCTCTGTCAGTGCTTTCAACGTACATGTGTGACACCAAAAGCCGTTTTCCGTATCCAACCGGAACACAACTGGATGTTGTCAGATGACAATGTGTTTGGAGAGAACCGTGTTTGGCGTTTTTATGATGTGCTGGATAACGGCTAAATGGCACCAGGTGCATCCACATGCAACCTACATGGGCGGCATCGCTTGAGAATGCATCAGACAGAAGCGGTCGTGTGCACATGAAATGTTGAAGCAACAGACGTAGAAGGATACCTAAAATGTAGTATGTGGACATGGAAGTGCACTGCAAAGTGGCAACATGTGACACTTTGAATGAGAACATGTTGATACTTTTCATACTTAAAAACATGTCTGGAGAGGGACTTTGAGGCAAAAAATGAAATATCACTTTTGTACAAGTATTCAGTCCCTTTACTCAGTACTTGGTGAAGTGCCTTTGGCAGCAACTACAGCTATGAGTTTTCATGGGTTTGACTTTGCAATGCACATGGATTTTTGGGATTTTCTACATTTATTCTCTGCAGATCCTCTCAAGCTCCGTGAGGTCTGATGGAGACCATCAGTTCATAACCATTTTCAGGTCTCTCAGACACTCACAGACATTCATAGACTTTTCCTCAAGCTATTCATGCGTTGTCTTGGCTGTGTGCCCGGGATCATTGCCCTTTGAAAAGTGAACTTTTGGCCCAGTCTAAGGTCCTGAGTGTCCTCCATCCGGTTTCATTAAGGATGTCTCTGTATTTTGCCCTGTTCAGTTTTCCCTCACCTCTGACCAGTCCCCACCACTGAAAACACCCCCACAGTATGATGCTCAGAATTGAGGCCAAACAGTTCAATCTCCGTTTCATCAGACCAGAGAATCTTGTTTCTCACAGGTTGAGAGTCCTTTGGGGGCCTTTTTGCCAGGCCCTTCTTGCCAGATTGCTCAGTTTGGCAAAACAGCCAGCTCGAGGAAAAGTCGTGGTTGTTCTAAACGTCTTTCATTTAAGACTTATAGAGGCCATTGTGCTCTTTGGACACTTTGATGCAGCTTCCCCTAGATCTGTGCCTCAACATAATACTGTCTCCGAGCTCTGCAGACAGCTCCTTTACCCTCATGACAGCTGTGAGGACTTACAGGTGAGTGGCTCTTGAAATCACATCCAATCAACTGAATGCACCACAGGTGGACTCCAATCAAGGTGTTCAAACAGCTCAGAGATGATCAGGAGAAATGGGAGACACCTGATCATCTCAGCATTAGGCTGCAAAGTAAAATATGTGAAAAAGTGAAGGGGTCTGTAATGCAATAAAAAAAAAGGCGGAGGACCTCTTTATTTGATGTCATTTGCCTGAGCGTTAAATGATTTTAAGCTTCTGTGGTGCAGTTCAGATGCGGCACCACAGCCTTTTAGTTTACAATTACAACAACACAGGTAAAATTTCACAGTTGGACAATGCAAATGATCACATCCTGATAATGTAATTGTTCTTTTACAGTGTTGTGCAGAACCTATTATTAATCATAACATTACTGGAACAAGAGACCAAGATTATAGTGTAAAATGCAGATTAAAAAAAAAAAAATACCCAACAAATCTTTTACTGATGGGAAACTAAACTGACTATTGGAATTGAATCTGGTCTTATTATAAGTTTGTGACACTAAAGCTTTCAGAGGAATGCCAGTACAATAATATACTGTGGCTCAAACCCTTGGCTAATAAAAAACACAGTGAATGCTGAATATAATTATATCGTATTCATCATTTTAATCAAGAATGTCAAATGAGACCAATTTATTTCAACATCTTATTTGGCCTAAAAGGATAAGCCTTCAGGAGCTGACGTTGAGTACATTTAAAGTGAACTTAAACACAAATAGCGTGACTCACATTAAAGAAATGATTTCATTATGATACAGCCACTTGACTGAATTACTTCGTCTGTGCAGCTGAGTTGAAACCATAAACAGGTGCTATCCTGGAGGTCCAGTGGAAAATTGACTGTGCACAAATAATGGCTAAATATATATCCTGACACTCAGGCTGGAGGAAGTGGGCTGACTGACAAAGATTATGCGGTGTGATGAAGGTCAACAGAGCACAGGAGGAGAAGTGCTTGAAAAAGCTATTTGTGGTGAACGTGAAAGTTATATTAATGTGGAGATTAAAATGATTTGTTTCCAAATGACTTTATCCCCTAACAAGCTGGTGGCCTAGTCATTACAACTCATTCTGTACTAAACACTGTTCAAGCCTACAGAGCCCACTTAGTTTTAATTATAACGTTTCCAAGGAAACTAAATATGTCTGAATTTAGTGGAAATGTGTATAAAATGATGCACATGATGCCTAGATGGGTATAAATATTTCTTGATATTATTATTATTATTTTTTTTGTTAGTAGTATAAAATACATATAAATAAAATATATGCACATAATTTCCAGGAGCTGTAATTTATTCAACTCAAAGCCAGCCAAACTCTTTTATCTCTTTTTTATGCTGATAACATTCTGTTGTAATGCTCTTTTAAACTTGGAGAGATCAGCAAAGTGCCTATTTTAAATAATTGTTGCCATGAAGATTTTCATGATTGGTAATTGCTTTCACTTAAATACAAATCAGACAAAAGCTCTTATTATTGTCCCTGAGAAGTATATTCCTGACACCAAGTAGCACATGTGGTCTCTCAGTATCTGTATTCAGCAAAACTTTCACAATTTAAGTGTTATCCTTGACCCGTCCATGTCACTAGAAAACCATGTCAGCCAGCTTTTGTGTTCATGTTTTTTCCGGTTATTGGAACATGGCTAAACTGAGATCTGTAGTGATTAAGATTGAAATTAAGACAATTATTCGTGCTTTTATATCTTTGTGTTTAGGTCACTGTAATGCAACTTTTATCACTTTAGCCACTTGTTTATTATTATAAAGTGTGTTTTTTTGGTTCATGGGTTTCTGTGTTTTCCCCTCCTGTGTTCTTGAGCTGCCTACCCATCATTTGTCCATCTACACACCTGCCCTGCATCAGCCTCATTAATCCTTCTCTGCTTCAAAGTTTTTCCTAGTGAATTAGCTCCCTGCCTGTGCTTCTGCCTAATCACCTGATTCCCCTCACCTGAGCCTCTCTGCCCTTTTCTCCACCTGCACTTCATCCCCTCATCAGATGTCCTGGTACTCTGTTTGGTCTTTGTTGGATCCTTAATTTTATTATGTGATCTTCAGTATGCTGTTTTTAACTGCACCAACTTCGAATGAAGAGTGATCTATTTTAGTTCCCATTGCCTGGAGTCTTCTGCATTTTGGTTCACCTGCTCCACACGTGACAGTTGTAACATACTGGCAATGTAGCTATAACAGTATTTCAAGTTTCATTATTATGAGCCACAGTGG
Organism: Plectropomus leopardus; assembly: GCF_026936395.1. Taxonomy (NCBI): domain Eukaryota; kingdom Metazoa; phylum Chordata; class Actinopteri; order Perciformes; family Serranidae; genus Plectropomus; species Plectropomus leopardus. The sequence goes on along the minus strand of NC_142187.1, from coordinate 25,843,439 downwards.
ATCGTAACTTTTTGAGCAAGAGACTCAGAAATACTGTTCACCTCAAAAATTATTAACTCAGTATTTTCTGCCCCATAAAAGGGTATGTACATGCCAGTTAGACCTCCCAACATGTTACTGTAGTATGCAACTCAATATAATATATGGAGTAGGGGGTCTGCTCTGTCTCTCTTTCGGCTAAGGGGTCCGATAAAACATCATCATATACAAATTTTTCTTTACCTTTCCTACCTTGCCTTTGTTTTTCAAAAATATAAGGCAGTAACATTTACTTAGATTACATTTTAACTAGCCTAATTTTATTTGAGTACATTCTGATTAAACTAATCTAACTTGCAGTTAAGAAAACAATAATTAAAAGTAACAGTACTTTGATTTGAGTGTTTTATTATAGTACTCTTTTTTTAAACCCTGCCAGCAAGCTAGCCAACTGCAAATACACTGTTAATTCATGATGTAAATCATGCATGAAATGCAAAACTATGAACACCAAAAAGCATAAATGTGTGTTTTAAGGAAGGAGAAAAAGAAAGAAGTTATCCAACAACCAGGTAAGTGAATGTGTGTTTTGCATTTTCCAAGGGAAAAGAAATCCAGCAGTTTGGTAATAAGTTTGATTATTAGTCTTTATTTGAACGATGTTGATTCATCAGCAGTGTGAATATAACTGTATCACTGATTAGATAAAATGAAAATTTAAATTTAAATGACTTTATGTTTTGTGGCACCAGTGGGATGGATGGGTTTTGACAGGTGAACTTTAGGGGATAATTATGCTCTCATTTGTATGATGAGAACTGGAGCTTTTTGGAAGGACTGAAAAACCACGATAAGGCTTTCGGGGTTCTTTATTCATTCAGCGAAGAAATGACATGCTGATTTTTTCCCCATAGTGTTTGTACCAAATCCCTTTGATAAGAATAAAGAAGAAATCATTTGAACAACAGTTCCCCCTGCTGGCAAAGGAAGAGACACACACATATTTTATGTTTTTCCATTTTTACTCTGGTTTGTGAACTTAAATTTTGATCTTTCTTCATTAAAAAAATAAATAAATAAATAAATAAATAAAAATACATGCTGCGTGACATGCTCAACCATGAGTGGGATTTATGGGAGTTTACATTTGAATTCAGAAAGTTGAGACATTGTTTCAGAATCAATGTTTTGTCTCAGGCATACATACTTCATTAAAATTTTTGTTGTTGTTGTTGTTGTTTATTGAAGATAACAACAGCATAGAGCAATGGGAAGTTTAATAAAATAAGAAAATAAATATATGTAATATAGTAATAGCAGTAATAGTAATACTTTAAGTAATACACTTAATATAGCTTATTAAATTTCCCCTTGAGGTTCAAATAAAAAAAAAATATTATTATTATATTATTATTATCATATCAATATGTAATAAAATGCAGCTATGTGATTTTGTTTTTAATTATATGAAATTCTAATTGTATGGTTTTCTGCAATCTTCCATCTTTATAAAGTAGTGACTAAAGAAGAAATTCTTTTTTGTGATAGCACTCCTTCTTTTCCCTTAAATTGATCTTGAATTTATCTTGTGCCCTTTATTTTGTCTATTTCTCTTTTTCTCTTGTGGAAAAAAACAAATAAGTGACTGTCTGAAGTGCATAGAGTGAACAGGTGTGCAAGAAAGACATCATGCAAAAGAAAAAGGTTATCCTGTAAACTGTCAGCACTAAGTTTTTCAGTTCCAATGCCTGATAATGGTCCATGATGGGAAAGCTGAAATTTCTAATAAGCTCAGACAGTGTGCATGAATTTATTGACACTTTATTTTTACTTACTAATACTAATTGACAAAAGTTGTGAATTATTATCTCTTTAATAAAATGTGGAGCAGCTTTGAATTGTGGGTTTGAAAATGAATTTATTTATTTATTTACCATGATGTACAACAAAAACAGGGGTAAGGTGCAATGTACACATGGCATCAACACAAGTGGTCCTATAAACACAAGATGAAATATTGATGAGTTAGAGATCCATTTGTGTTGCATGGAAATGAGAAATATACAAGATGGGATTAACAGAAACATAAAGATCTTCTTCTGTCAAGAGGTCAGTGACCTGGGTTCCTACAGTGAGGGAGAAATGAACGGCAGAGTGGTATAGCACCAGAATGACAATAGGGCTGAAATACCCTTTTTAAGATGCCATAAGGTATTTCACAAAAGCTTCATAATTTATGCATCCATTAGCGTCCTCCTGGTTTTGCATCAGCTGTTCCACCTCATCCTCCCTCATCTTCTCACCTGTAGTCCATAAGGGAGAAACCAGGACTGTCAGCTCAGTATGCATCCATATAATAGCAGCTTTAAGAAATAGAGTGTGGTAAGACTGTTTTACTCACCCAGTGTTGCCAGGACATGCCTGAGCTCAGCTCCCATGACT